>NC_135805.1:51037099-51363145 GCF_964213995.1 Mustelus asterias
GCCTAGCAGCCATTTTTTGCTTTCTATATGTTTCATTGTTGTCAGCAGCCAGATCACAGTTCCCCTTTAAGAGATGCTAGCTGTACTGTCAGAGACACTGTTATCCAGCACTAAACAGGTGTGCAGCTACAGTGAATGCTGTATGTTCACCTGAGTGATAATAATGAGTTGTGTCATGCCCAGTACAAACATATTATATTGTGAATCTTCAGCCAATACTTCTAAAAATTCGACAGAAAGAAGTTGTTCAGATGACTGCTGCAAATCATGTGAGTTTTGGCGTTTATAGAATGATTACAGCACAGAAGGCCATTTGGCCCAGCGTGTCCATGCTGGCTCCCCTATACGACAATTCACATACTGCCACTCTCCCGCCCTCTCCCTATATCCCTGCACATTTCCCCTTTTCTGATATTTGGAAAATGTAGAAACATTTAGAACACAGGAGGAGGCCACTCTGCCCATTGTGTCTGTGCTGGCTGACAAAAGAGCCCTCCAGCCTAATCCCATTTTCTAGCACTTGGTTGGTAGCCCTGGAGGATATCTGGAGGGACTTCTTGAGTCACCTTTTAAATTGAAAATTTCTGCCTCTACTACCCTTTCAGGCAGTGAGTGCAAACACCTACCACCCTCTGGGTGAAAAATGTCTTCCTCATCTTCGCTTTAATGCCAATAACATTAAATTTAGGCGCCCTAGTTACTGACCCCTCTGCTAAGCTAAAGAGGCCCTTCACATCCACTCTACCCAGGCCCCTCACAACCTTGTACATCTCAATAAAATCTCCCCTCACCCTCCTGTGTTCCAAAGAAAACAATCGCAGTGTATCTAATCTTTCATCGTAGGCTGCAATTTTGGCATCATTCCCGTAAACCATCTCTGTACCCTCTCTAACGTAATTACATGCTTTCTGTAATAAGGTGACTAGAACTGCATGCAGTTCTTAAATAGGACAACAAACAGTATCAAGTCTCTGGTGAACACCTAATTAAATACAAAATAGGTGAGGGTACCTCACAAGCCATCTGTGGAATTCACACATCTCATTGTTTAAGGATGGGACAACACCTAAAGACGATGGATTTTCCAGACTGCCTGAATTCATGTTTCAGACTGGACAAAAGGGAAAATCAAAACCCAATGACCAATATCAACTTCCCGTTATATCACAATGGCTGCTCCCATCAAAACCAGACTGGGCGGGGCCCTTGAAGTATTAACCTTGTGGTCATAAGGTTGAAACAGGTTTCAGGAACTGCACCTTTATGACCCCAGGACCCAAGAGATCAACAGAACCATCAGTTATCAGCCAGTCTGAGAACCAGTCCCTGAAACCAATTTCAAAGTGCATTTGAGAACAAACCTCCCAGATAATCGACGGCAAGAAAACGCACAACCTACTATGTATCTTTCACTTTTTACAAGACACTCACTTCAACTTTAAATCCTCAAATCCATTCAATCAATCATGGGCCCACCATGCGGGAGACCAGAATATATGACTCAAAGACTTCAGTAACTGCACACTATAAAGTGTGTGACGTTATGTTTATTTGAGGTAAGTGGTGAGAATAAATAGCCTTCTCTATTTTAAACACCTGGAAGTTTGCTGAGTTATTTAATTGGTCTACCCAAGGGGAGGAAAAGACCACATATGTCCATGCAAAATATACTGGTTACAGATAATAAGAGAGTACATACAATCTGTCCATGGCAGAATGCATCACAAATATGCTGTCTAAGATAATGGCGGGGGGGGGGGGGGGGGGATTTTCCACTCCCATTTTCAGGGGGCAGAAATGGCATATGTTCGGAGAATGGCATGGGAGTCCCAAAACATTTTTTTAAGGGCTTTTAAAAACCGAAGTTGCTGCCCTCTGTTTTTCCCGCCTGAAATGACACTTTGCCAAAAAATGGCAAAAGTCCACCCAATGCAAACAGGCACAGGCACATTCAGCATGATCCCCAAACAATCGTCATCAAATTTTCAGGCTGTTGACTCCTTCCTTCCTTCAGTTAATTATTGGTAAGTTTGTTCGTTTAATTTGGAGACTATCTCATGTGCCAGAGGTTTGCTGATTCAGAATTTATAAGTTGTAATATTTGTTCTTCTGCAAGTCTTCAGGAACACATGTAAATTATGTACACTGAAAGGATATGTGTTAGATGTCCTTTATTTGCAGGTGTCCTCATTTTCAAACTGATCATTGTATGTACAGTAAACCTGATGAACTAAATAACTTTGGATTAGCTGTATCACCAGAGTTTTCCTCCTTTTGTTTGCTTTCCCCTGAGATCATGCTTAATTCTGGATCTCTGTGAGCTGGATTGATTTCATTTCATGTTTTGTTTGTTGTTTCCAAGTTTCGCCACCATCTAGTGGCCTTTTTCTATTGAGGGAGCATGTCTTGATCATGGGGTGTGCTTTGTTGGCAGCATGAAAAGAGTGAGGTGGCTCTGTAGGGCTAGAATGCCTGAGAGACCCCAGCCAAAGTGGAGGGATAATGTCCTGCAGACATCTGCCATGTCCCAGACAGGCTTCCTCCATATATTTCAGCTGCTCTGCTAAAGTTTGAAGTGCTGGGCGGTGCATACTGGGCTATCAGAACCTAACGTACAGGCGGAGTTAGGTGTGATCCTCCATTCGCAGCTTTATTTCTTTCTGCCATGTCCAGCTGCTTGCATATTTTTGATTGAATTGAGAACTGGGGAGGGTAGTCCTCAATTGGAAGGCCCCTTCAGAAAGGGGCAACTTCCCAACAGAGACCAGAGAGCTCTTGCCCTTCCTCCCCACCCCTACCCCTGACATTGAGATCGCCCTTCTCCCCCGCAAAACCCCAGGACATGCCCTACTCTCCCCTACCCAGGACCTCTGGTTCTTACCTTAAATGCAGTTCCAGGATTTAGTCTGAAACAAGGCCTGCAGTACCTCTTCTGGCCATTGCAGCAGTCTGCCAGGAGGGGCTGTAGAGCATCCAACATAGGACTTACACCAAGGGTGGAAAGAAGTCCCGTCTTACATCTTACACTGAATTGAGTGTACAATGGCAGCAGCCACGGGCCTGTCAGAATTGGTGGGGATACGTTGAGCACCGGTGCTCGCCATCCTGAAAATTCAAGCCCATGTAAATAATCGCCAAACAAAACAATTATCACCAGGCTGCTAGGGATAACATCCCGGAGACTCTTGACCCATTTTATGAGAGTGCCAATGACTCCGATGCTGTTCTCAGTTTTTGTGGAATAATCTTTACCCAGTACACATAACAGCAGAGAAACACCTTTTTAGCTGGGATAAAGCTGTACAAGTGTTCAAAGTAAGGAGTCTAACAACACCAGGTTAAAGTCCAACAGGTTTATTTGGCAGCAAACGCCACTAGCTTTCGGAGCGTTGCTCCTTCGTCAGGTGAGTGGGAGATCTGCTAACAAACAGCAAACAGGGCATATAAAGACACAAACTCAAGTTACAGAATAATGAATAATGATTGGAATGCAAGTCTTTACAGCTAATCAAGTCTTAAAGGTACAGACAATGTGAGTGGAGAGAGCATTTAGCACAGGTTAAAGAGATGAGTATTGTCTCCAGACAGGACAGCCAGTGAGATTTTGCAAGTCCAGGCAAGTTGTGGGGGTTACAGATAGTGTGACATGAACCCAAGATCCTGGTTGAGGCCGTCCTCATGTGTGCAGAACCTGGCTATCAGTCTCTGCTCAGTGACTCTGCGCTGTCGTGTGTCCTGAAGGCCGCCTTGGAGAACGCTTACCCGAATATCAGAGGCCGAATGCCCGTGACCACTGAAGTGCTCCCCAACAGGAAGATAACAGTCTTGCCTGGTGATTGTCAAGCGGTGTTCATTCATCCGTTGTTGTAGTGTCTGCGTGGTTTCCCCAATGTACCATGCGTCAGGACATCCTTTTCTGCAGCGTATCAGGTAGACAACGTTGGCCGAGTTGCAAGAGTATGTACCGTGTACCTGGTGGATGGTGTTCACGTGAGAACACCATCCACCAGGTACACGGTACATACTCTTGCCACTCGGCCAACGTTGTCTACCTGATACACTACAGGAAAGGATGTCCCGAGGCATGGTACATTGGGGAAACCATGCAGATACTACGACAACGGATGAATGAACACCGCTCGACAATCACCAGGCAAGACTGTTATCTTCCTGTTGGGGAGCACTTCAGCGGTCACGGGCATTCAGCCTCTGATATTCGGGTAAGCGTTCTCCAAGACGGCCTTCAGGACACACGACAGCGCAGAGTCACTGAGCAGAGACTGATAGCCAGGTTCTGCACACATGAGGATGGCCTCAACCGGGATCTTGGGTTCATGTCACACTATCTGTAACCCCCACAACTTGCCTGGACTTGCAAAATCTCACTGGCTGTCCTGTCTGGAGACGATACACATCTCTTTAACATGTGCTAAATGCTCTCTCCACTCACATTGTCTGTACCTTTGAGACTTGATTAGCTGTAAAGACTTGCATTCCAATCATTATTCATTATTCTGTAACTTGAGTTTGTGTCTTTATATGCCCTGTTTGCTGTTTGTTAGCAGATCTCCCAGTCACCTGACGAAGGAGCAGCGCTCCGAAAGCTAGTGGCGTTTGCTACCAAATAAACCTGTTGGACTTCAACCTGTTGTTGTTAGACTCCTTACTGTGTTTACCCCAGCCCAACACCAGCATCTTCACATCAAGTGTTCAAACACAGAGATAACAGTAGAGAAACCTCTCTGCGGTTGGTGGGCAAAAAGATTTCCATTGTACAAAAGGCATTTTTTCACCCATTCCCATCTGTGTGCTTGATGTTCAAAGTTGCAAATTAACTTGGTGCATTAAAGGAGGTCCACAGTTCATAATTTGCCAGTGTCTGTGGGCAGCTCCTACCTTTTATAATGGAAGTTATTTAGGACAGTCAATCTTAATGCGGGCACCTTTTTTGGAGGTGTCCATTAGTGTAGGTTTCACTGTATTTTGTACTTTCACCTCAACTTTCTATCATGCATTCACATCATCTACAGATCAAGAGGGGTATTACATTGAAGTAATACATAAACTGCTAAGCAGTATATATAGACTGAATAGTACACAATGCAAATAGATGTTAAAAATTGATCTCGGATTGAATTTAACTGTTTTATTCTTCCTTTTTCTAGTAACCATGTGCTCTTGATCTGTCCGAGATTAAGATTTTGCTAATGATAAACTGGGAGGAGTAGTGAAATTGAAGGATACAGTTCAAAAATTACAGAGTGAGTTTAAGAAAATAAGTGTGTAGCAGGATGAATGAAGATGAAATTTAAAGTAGCTAGGTAAGGTGTTTGAAAAAGATAAAGATGAAATGTAGGGAGTTCCAGGAGCATTATAGATTATGGCTGAACAGATTGAAAAATTGCAGAGTAGCAGTCAATAAAATCAGATATAATATTGAGCCACGTAGTCAAAACAATTGAATGCAAGTCAAAAGATGTCATGATCAAATAGTAGACTGGTCTGGACAGATAACATCTTTAATGTTGCATCTACTTCTGCTCAGCAAAAATAAATCAGACATTCAAGCACTGGAGGAAGTGATAAAAAAAGAGCCATGAGGTCTTTTTTGATTAGATTTGATTTATTATTGTCACATGTATGAACATACAGTAAAAAGTATTGTTTCTTGCATGCTATACAAACAAAACATACTGTTCATAGAGTTGGAAACGAGAGAGTACAGAATGTAGTGTTACAGTTATAGCCAGGGTGTAGAGAATGATCAACTTAATGCAACTTATTTCCTGCTGTCAAACATCTAATTTAGGAAGAGACATTGCAGAGATGTCGGGCAGGATTTTCCAGCCGTGCTTTCTCGAGGTTGGAAAATCCTGCCCAAGGTCAACGGACCTTTGCATGGTCCGTGTCCCGCCCACTACGATTCCCATGGCGGGCAGGAAGGGAAAATTCTGCCCATGGACTTTTCAACTAGAAAGGAAGCATCACATGAGAGATCTTTCAGAATTATACAAGGGCTGGAAATTTTCCATCCCACATCAGATGGGAATGAAGCAGCAAAGTTGAAAATCCCACCTCGTTTCTGCTCTTTGCCATTTTCCTGAAAATGTGAGGGAATACAGACTCTGAACAGTCTGCTTCTATTGACAAACTAATTTGCATTGTAGCAGGCTCATTAAGAGCCTGTCTCTCGAGAACTTTTAGATTTCATGCAGTATGGTCAGGATTCAGCAGCTGTTGAGTTTTATATCAACTGTTGGAGGTGGGAAGAGTTTTTAAAGGCGAAGTGATTTTTAAGCCCTTTCAATTGTTTTCATATTTTCAGTTTTGACCTCTGTTGAGATTAGCAGTTCTGAAGTCAAATTGTTTATTTGGGGATTTATGGGCTCTTAGGTGCAATCTAGCTTTTGTGTTTATAAATACTTGAGAGCATCTGAATAAACATTATCAAGTACTTATAAATACACTAAATATGGATTGCATCCAAGAGCCCATAAATCTTCCAAATAACCAATCTAACTCCTGAGAGTGTTTTTGCAGCTGCTGGTAAAAATCATATTGGGCAGAATTTTCCATTCTGGAGACTAAATGTAATTGCGGGCTAGATTAGCAGGAAGTTCTGACCTAATCAGTGGGTGGTGTTTTCATGCCCGATCTTTCACTTGAAGCCTCATTCATTATGTATAGGTGAACTGTTCACTGACTCACATGGATGGAGCATCCACCAGCACCGGGAGGTTCTTTTTCCCAAGAAGAGAACCAGGAGACCCACTAACTTCACTGGCCTGTGAGATGGTGGTGAAGAACCTCAGTTCTGCAGGCAACCACCAGAGAAATGCCATCTAGTGCAGGAAGAGAATGAATGATCTAATCTGCACTGTCAGGGTATGTCAATCTTCTGCTAACACCAAATTCACACTCTCATAATGGCATTATGCACTCAAAACATCTCACAGCTTGGGGATCACACACAATATTAGCAGGGGAACTATCAGCATTGAAAGCCCATTCGCTAGCATCTCATCTACCATCCTGCACAAACAGCATCTTCAGCCCTTACTGGGCAGAGCTGAACACAGTAGGCATGCATTCTTCCCAACCTCTGCTCCATCCTTTCTCATCACATTCCCTCCATTTGTCTTCATGCAGGCCAAGCAGTCCAAAGATGTACAGGTTAGGTGGATTGGCCATGCTAATGTGATAATATAATCAGGGCCTAGTTTTAAGGCCGATTAAATTGGATATCCTAAATTAAAGAATTGGGCATATTAAAATCAAACACAGTCAAACCTCGGACAGGCCAATTGTACAAATACACAAACATGTCCGGGCCTGACCCATCAATCACCCATCAAAGGTCGTTGCACTCTACTGAGACCCAGCAGGAGATCATCGCACCCCATTGAAATGCACCGGCCTATTGTTAGAAGTCCAGATCGGGCCAGACTTTCTGTCACCGAGAGTTCCTGCAGTTACCTTATCTGACAACAGGTCACATGTAAGCAACAGCATGGAGATGGACACCTGGGGACCCTGGTGTCCTGTCAGACAGACATCAAGAAACCGACTGGGTATTGGAACCCCCTCGTGGGATCTCATTGGCAGGAAGCCAGAGACGTTTCTGGAAAGGCAAGCAGGCAGGGGGATAAAAGTACACATCTCAGATACACCAGTAGTGAAGACTCGATGAGGGAGGTGACCTTGACCATCCAGAAGACTGACCAGAGAAGGAAGGAAGAAGCTGCCAACGAGACTCACCTTCATGACGACAGACCAGAGGAACTCGGAGAATCGAGCCTGCAGTTTAACCAAACCATCTTTGCTGGTAGTATACTTGAATCTGGGGTATCCTCTTGTTTCATGTGGGTAATTTAAGGGTTAATAGTGTTATTATTAATAAACTTATTGAACCTTTACTTGTGTTTGTCCTTTGTCCATCTTGCAAATAAGGGCACCGGTGTAAAACCTTCGAGTAAGCAAACTGGTCGAAAGTATCTGAGAATTAAAGGTACAACACTAAATTGCCCCTTAGTGTCAGGGGAATTAGCAGGGTAAATACATGGGGTTACAGGGAATATGGTCTGGGTGGGATTGCTGTTGGTATAGGCTCGATGGGCTGAATGGCCTCTTCCTGCACTATAGGAATTCTGTGATTCGATGAAAACAAGAGGGAAAGATCCCAGATTGGAGGAGGGACGGCCAACATCCAGGAGCTCTCCAAATTCGAGGAGGGTGCCACTAATTTGGCAGGAAAGGACAGAGATCACTCCTGTGGTGAAGACGAGATCAGCCTCTTCCACCAAGCCAGTATAGATGAACCTCCGCCATGAGTTGATCCTGACATTCGCAGTGAGTGACGTGCAATGTTGTTGTCAGCCTGTTCATGAATTACATCTATCTTTTATCTCTTACAGCTAGCAGCGGCCCCAGCCAGATCAGCACGGGCAACATAAGCCCCAGCCTCCAGGCCACCTCAGAGGAGGATGATGAGGATTCACCTGAAGAACACCCCTCACTGTGTTCACCTACATCCTCTATCACCCACCAGTGCAGAGATTCAGACCCCTGTGCTTAACACAGCTAGATGCGGCTTGGGGTCGCATTCAGGGAAATACCTTACTGATAAATCTCCGCAGCAGTCAGAGGTAGTGACAGCCCAGGTCTCTGGCAGTCAGAGGACTGTGAGAGAACAAGCAATCGCTGTGTCCAAATCAGATAAACTTTTGGAAACCACTGTCATAAACATGCTAAGTCAGGCAGAGTTGCCAGAGGCAGTCACAAAAGAATCATAGAATCCCTACAATACAGGAGGAGTCCATTTTGGCCTATTGAGCCTGCACCAGCAATAACCCTGCCCTATCCCCATAACCCACATATTTATCCTGCTAACTCCCCTGAAAATAATGGGCAATTCAGCATAGCCAACCAACCTTTGGCAGTCAATAGATGAGAGCGAAGGATGGAGGATCCAACTGCTTTCTATCTGATGTCATGGCTCAGACATGCGAGTGCCTCATGGTCTCTATGGGAAGGGTGGTGGCCACCTTGGAAATCTTGGTCCAACAAGTTCTGTTGGAGTTGCAATCAGACCTGCATTCCATTGCTCTAGGCATAGGTGGCATCCATCAGTGGCTAGGCAAGAGGAGAGCTTTACCTCACCCAGTGTCCTTTCTCATGTCAGGCAGAGGCCGTCAGGCATCCATAGGGAGGAGGACAATCAGCTGGACAACCAAGGTCATCCATCCAGGTGATTCCAACAGTGTCAATGCCAATCCTAATTCATTCTGTCTGTGACCCCCTCACCGCCAACTCCACAGGCCGAAGATGGTGAACCTTCCTCTCGGCAGGAGACTCAAGCAGGCTGGGAGCCTCCAGAGGCCATTGCAGTCAGCAGGCAGCCTCCACCTCTGCTGTAGATAGAACAAAGAAAATTACAGCAGAGGAACAGGCTCTTCGGCCCTCCAAGCCTGCACCGATCATGCTGCCTGACTGAATTAAAAGCCCCTACCTTTCTGGGGACGATATCCCTCTATTCCCATCCTATTCATGTATTTGTCCAAACGCCCCTTAAAACTCAGTATCGTATCTGTTTCCGCTACCTCCCCCGGCAGCGAGTTCCAGGCACCCACCACCCTCTGTGTAAAAAAACTTGCCTCATACATCTCCTTTAAACCTTGCCCCTCACACCTTAAACCTATGCCCCCTAGTAATTGACTCTTCCACCCTGGGAAAAAGCTTCTGACTATCCGCTCTGTCCATGCCCCTCATAATCTTGTAGACTTCTATCAGGTCACCCCTCAACCTCTGTTGTTCCAGTGAGAATAAACCAAGTTTCTCCAACCTCTCCTCATAGCTAATGCCCTCCATACCAGGCAACATCCTGGTAAATATTTTCTGTACCCTCTCCAAAGCCTCCGCATCTTTCTAGTAATGTGGCGACCAGAATTGAACACTATATTCCAAGTGCGGCCTAACTAAGGTTCTATAAAGCTGCAACATGACTTGCCAACTTTTAAACTCAGTGCCCCGGCTGATGAAGGTAAGCATACCATGTGCCTTCTTGACTACCTTCTCCACCTGCGTTGCCACTTTCAGTGACCTGTGTACCTGTACACCCAGATCCCTCTGCCTATCAATACTCTTAAGGGTTCTGCCATTTACTGTACACATCCTATCTGTATTAGACCTTCCAAAATGCATTACCTCACATTTGTCCAGATTAAACTCTATCTGCCTTTTCTCCGCCCAAGCCTCCAAATCATTTATATATTACAAACAGCAAAGGTCCCAGCCCTGATCCCTGAGGAATGCTACTTGTCACAGCCCTCCATTCAGAAACACACCCTGTGGTGAACCACTGTTACTACATGTATATGCCTGGACACACCCATGCTGCACCTGGCCCGAGACTCCTCCCTTTCCACCCAGAGTGGGGTATAAAGGTGATGGTTCCTCCTCCTCACCTCAGTCTAGACCAGGTCAGCTACAAGGGTGTGCTCCTGTTCTCTGTGAATAAAAGCCTATTAGTTTCTCTCACTCACTGGAGTCTTTGTGTCGTAATTGATAGTGCATCACACCCTTCCACTGCTACCCTCTGTCTTCTATGACCGAGCCAGTTCTGCATCCACCTTGCCAGCTCACCTCTGATCCCATGCGACTTCATTTTCTGTACCAGTCTGCCATGCGGGACCTTGTCAAAGGCCTTGCTGAAGTCCATGTAGACAACATCCACTGCCCTACCCTCATCAATCATCTTCATCACTTCCTCCAAAAACTCGATCAAGTTAGTGAGATATGACCTCCCCTTCACAAAACCATGTTGCCTCGCTATACGTCCACTTATTGGGATGTTGGGGGTGCACCGAGAGGTAGCAGTATGGTTAGAAAAATTAAGAAACATTGGTATCACTATATGGATGTTCATTCACTATATATAATGCATCTTTGTAAATACATTTGCTGCTCATGACAATGGTCTCATCATTTGAATGCTTCATGCCTATGCCTCTCTGCACCTTTGTGAGGGGGACTCAAGCTCCCACTCTGTAAATGGCTGCATTTGTGTGTCTCAGATTTGTGAAGTTTAGCAGGCTGATGTTAGTTACTCAAGCCCTTTCTGTAATTTCAGAGAGATCGAACAAAGAAAATTACAGCACAGGAACAGGCCCTTCGGCCCTCCAAGCCTGCACCAACCGTGCTGCCCGACTTAACTAAAACCTCCTACCCTTCCGGGGACCATATCCCTCTATTCCCATCCGATTCATGTATGTGTCAAGACGCCCCTTAAAAGTCACTATCGTATCCGCTTCCACTATCTCCCCCGGCAGCAAGTTCCAGGCACCCACTAGTCCCTGTGTAAAAAATCTGTGGAACCTTTATTCCTCAGAAAAAGATGTGGAACCTTTACTCCTCAGAAGACACCATGCAGCTATGTGCACTCGTGTGCCTCGGAGGCTCTAGCAGCCTGGCTAGCATCATCCATTGTGAACTTCACATAATGGTGACATTTACCATCAAGGGCATCTGTCACCTGCTTGATACATTTATGTGTTGAGGACTGAGAGATGCTACATCGGTCTGCTGTGGATTCCTGGAATGAGCCAAAAGAATTGAGTGTGGCGGTCATCTTCAGGGGCAGTGGCAGAGGATGGCCTCCCAGTTCATGTGGTGTTAGATCCTGTCCCAGAATGTTGCACTACTCGCCTTTCTATGTTCCAATCTTGTAGTTGAAACATAAAAACATAGAAAAAAGGAGCAGGTGTGGCCATTTGGCCCTTCGAGCCTGATCCGTCATTCAGTATGATCATGGCTGATCTTCTATCTCAACTCCATCCTCCTGCACTCACCCCAAGACCCCTTGACTTCTTGCGAGTCTAGAAATCTATCTATTTCCTTCTTAAATATATTTAGTGACTTGGCCTCCACAGCCTTCTGTGGTAGAGAATTTCACAGGTTCACCACCCTCTGATTGAAGAAGTTTCTCCTCATCTCAATCCTAAATGCCTTACCCTGTATCCTGAGATTGTGACCCATTGTTCTAGACATCCCCCCCACCAGCTGGAGGAAATAACATCCCCGCATCCAGTCTGTCCAGCCCTGTCAGAAATTTATACATTTCAATTAGATCTTCTTTCATTCATCTAAATTCCAGTGAACAGAGGCCCAATCAACCCAATCTCTCCTCAAATGACAATACTACCATCCCAGGAATTACTCTGGTAAACCTTTGCTGCACTCTTTTATGGAAAGTATATCCTTTCTTAGATGAGGAGACCAAAACTACACACAGTACTCAAGGTGCGGTTTCACCAAGGCTCTGTACAGCTGTGGTAAGGCATCCTTGCTCCTGTACTCAGTCCTCTTGCAATGAAGGCCATAATACCATTTGCCTTCCTAACTGCTTGCTGTACCTGCATGCTTACTTTCAGAGACTGGTGTACTATGACACCCGGTCCCTTTGTACATCAACAATTATCAATCTACCACCATTTAAAGAAAACTGCCATTTTCTTTCTCTGTCCAAAGTTCTCATTATCAGAACAGCTTGGAGCCTCCCTGTGCAAGCATTGAAACTTCCACCCCATCATCACCAAGTAAGTGAACATTAAGATTATCCTCCATCAAAGACTTCAGTTTACCTCTGTTTCCCTTGCTCCCATTAGTTTTGAGGTAGGTATCCGTTTGTTAGCCCATGAGCATTCTGAACTGGAGGTGCATATGTTCTGTGCTCATCGCAGCCCTTACCTTCTTGAGGCCTTTTTCAAAAACGCCCTGGGATTCTCCCCCTTTCCCATGCAAGCCCTTGCCATGCAGTTTCTTCCCTTGCCTGAGGCCACTCCCCCACCCACCCATGTCCCCAAGCACGCCCTCGCCCTGCAACTGTTGAAAGGACACCCCCACCTTACCGCTGGCTTGCTAGGTGGAGACTTGCCTGTGAGACCCATTGAAAGCAATGTGGAGCTGCCAGTGAAGCCTGGTACTGAATACTGTGAGTGCTGGCTGAAACAAGGTCGGTGAGCCAACTTCAAAGTCACAAGTGAAGTGCAGGTCGCCAGCTACACATCACTTATGTACCATTGTGAAACATGCCAACATAGTTTCATGATCCAGTGTAGGGGATGGTTCTGGTGAGTAGTGCTTATAATGATATGCAAATATATGGAAATTATGTTCTCATCATGCAGCAGTGGAAAGTGCAACCTGCCATCGATAAGAGGAGCAGACAATTGCAAACTGATGTTATGATGAAGTAAAACTGATTCTTGCAATCGTGAGACTTCCCACTCCCACCCACCATGACACCTGCCTCAAACAGGACCTGGTTACACCTCATTCAAGAGTATTTATCTTGACAGCCAGTGTAAAATTGCAAGTTCTTGTCAATTTCCATTGATTGCAGTCTGGAGCACTGCAGGGGGTATGAAGTGGGGTAGTGGTAGTGATGGGGAGGAGAAGGGGAAGTGGGGGCAATGCCTCAACAATGCACCCTCTGGAAAAGAGTAGAACCAATGACAGCAACTTCTGTAGTTCTCTGCTATTCTGCACATATACAGTCTTAAAATGTTGCTGTCAACTTCACTAGAATAATGAATGTTCACAGTTTTGCTGTTATTACCATTATAAAATCTGGATCATAAACTACTTATGTGCCTCGGTGTCCAAATGTGTTTGATAATGTTTTTGCGAAGCCCACTATAGAATGTTTAATTATGTTAAAGGTTCTTATAGAAATTAAAGTTGTTGTATTGAAAGGTAAATTTAGGATTGGTATCAGGACAAACTTCTTAACACAAAAGTGACCAATCTAGTTTCTCTTTCCAACCTTACATCCTGACATCTGGAGGAAATTAATATGCTGGTGAACAGCAGCAGTGCCATCAAAGCCGCTAATCCAGATAAGTAGCCTATATTTGATCTACGGAGGGAGAAGAGCATGGAGAACCTGCAACTGGATGGCGTTTCTCTTCTTGACAGCCATAATAAATTTGGAGGTGTAGAACATTCTGTACAAATTAGGAGATACATTGGACTCTTGTCATATTGGTGGAAAATGCACTGATATTTTATTTTATCACCAGAACATCATTTTCAGATTTGGGGAAAGCAGGTTTGTCACATGTACATTGATGACACCCAGCTCTCTTATCCTGACTACTTCATTGCCTCCATTTTGTCCTCTTACCTAACATCCATGGCCATATTTTAGCTCTGTCTAACTGATGCGAACAAGGCTAGCAGAGATTAAAATTGCAGTTGGGTTTTTCCCACTGCATTCCTTATGCATTTGCACTCACTAAAATTTTAACTGCACTTCCTTTTCCTCAGGAGAGGAACCTGCCACAGGCACGCAGGAGTCTGATAAAATTCTAAAAGGCACAGTCTGATGATATCATCCAAATAGTGATGCAATTTTAAATGCTGGTCATGGCACCAGTCTGACTCAATGGGCTAAATCTTAACAAAAGAATGTTGTTTCCGGGGAGAAAGATTGAAAAACACGGCGGTTTTCTCTCCAGATTTTACAGCACTGCCAAAAAGATCAAGGGGGCATGTTTCACGCTGTCATACAATGGAGTGGGGGCCTCAACATGCCGGCAAAACCCGGCTACACAGAGACCGGTGTGCCATCTTTAAAGGGTGCCCCGATCATGACCTGAGTAAACCTCACCCCAGCTGACCACTGAGATCTCAGTGGCTCCCTCCCACCCCCGATTGGAGTCAGCACTTCTCTACCTGAAACCCCGATTATCTCCCCACACAGTCTGAGCTGACACCCACCCCTCCAGCTAAACAACAGTAAGATGAAAACCATCATCTTCAGTCCTGAAAGAGTTAAACAACTTATTGAAATGGTTAAACAATTGACTGAAAGGGTTAAAATGATTTTGGTTGAAAAGTATCATTTAGCAAAATAAAACACTAAACAGGAAAAGCAAGATTAGTAGGTGTCTTAAGTAGTTAATTTAGGAATGTTATTTTAATAAAATAAGAAAGGATTAGCTGAAAAGTGTTTCTTAGCACCAAGTGGAGGAAAGCAAAAACTGGGTAGCAGATGTGCTTTAGTCAAGATAAAGGTTTAGACAAATGAGTACGGAATACTGCAGTGCAAGGTCAGGGCTTGCATTTGTGTGAACAATGCCTCATGCATTTACTCACGAGAAACAATAATTAAGTCTTAGACATATGATTTGCACATGATTATAAGCAACAGATTAATAGTATGTGTACTTGACTAACTGAGTATAAAAGGTGACTTTAATGTAAATCAGGAGAGTTAGTCTCTCCCTTCGTATGTCAGAAGCTTTGAAACCTGATCCTGAGTCTCTCTTGGTGGTGACTGAATTGTTCCACAACAAGCCCCATAACACAATTACCACCAACCCAAGTTCTCTTTTCTTGTTTCAGATAGAATCAAGCTGCTTGCAATTTTGCCACCATATTTGACTCTAAGCTGAGCTTTCAATACCATATTTTCTCCAGCGCACAGGCTGCCTTCATTCAGTGCCATAACATCATCTACCTTTTCTCCTATTTCAGCTTATCTTCTGCTCAGATCTTCATCCATCTTTATCACCTTGATGCGCGTTATCAAACACGAGGCTAGATGCTCGGGAAATAAAGGCTTTTATTTACTGTAATGAAGCAGCCAATAATTATATACACGATCCCAGACTGAAGGGGTCCCAGCCAGAGCAGGGACTTTTATACCTCTCCCAGGAGGCGGAGCCCGACTGGGATGTACCACAACACT
Source organism: Mustelus asterias (assembly GCF_964213995.1). Taxonomy (NCBI): domain Eukaryota; kingdom Metazoa; phylum Chordata; class Chondrichthyes; order Carcharhiniformes; family Triakidae; genus Mustelus; species Mustelus asterias. Next base: position 51,052,851 of record NC_135805.1, read on the forward strand.
ACAGTACAAAGGTGTAACAACCCCACCATAACCCCAACAGCAACAAGTAGCACAACCCAATAGTAACATATGTACATCCTTGTAGTACTGGCCAGACCCTGGCTCAGTACTATCCAGTGGGAACCAACGATGGTTCACCACATTCACCCCTCCTTTGAGACCAAAGGCCGGCGGGGTACAAAAAAACAGAATAAAGTGTCATCAGTCTATAAGTTCAGACGGTCAGGGGGACCGCACCGTCATTGTGACCTCCTCAATACTGGCGGTGACACCGGAGTAGGCACTTGCGGTGGCGTTCTCCCCAAGGCGGCGTTCAGCTGTTCTTCCATGGGCTCACAGGCCGGTTGACCCTGAGGTGACGGTAGTCCATGGGGTCCTGACACGCCCTGCAGTGGCGACCATCCTCTGGACTCAGGCAAGCTGTACACGGGAGTAAAAGGGTTAAGCAATGGTCCCGATGCTGCCCGCGCCGTGTCCGGGGGAGAAACAAGAGTTAAGGGGTTTGTAACAGGGGGTATGGGAGCGACAGGGGTTGCTACGTCCCCTACTGGCGCCAGGTCTCGGATCGAGACCGTGTCCTCTCGCCCGTCAGGGTATGCCACATAGGCATACTGAGGGTTGGCGTGGAGGAGATGGACCTGTTCGACCAACGGGTCGGACTTGCGGGCCCTTACATGTCGCCGCAGGAGGACGGGTCCTGAGTACGTCAACCAAGATGGTAATGAGGTCCCCGAGGAAGACTTCCGAGGGAATGAAAACATCCTCTCATGGGGAGTAGCATTGGTTGCCGTACACAGGAGGGAGCGAATAGAATGGAGCGCATCAGGGAGCACCTCTTGCCAACGGGAGACTGGAAAACTTTTTGACTTCAACGCCAGTAAGACAGCCTTCCAGACTGTAGCATTCTCACGTTCCACCTGTCCGTTACCCCTAGGGTTGTAGCTCGTGGTCCTACTAGAGGCAATCCCCTATGAGAGCAGGAATTGCCTCAAGTCATCGCTCATGAACGACGAGCCCCTGTCGCTATGGATGTAGCCGGGGTACCCGAACAGGGTAAAGAGATCACGGAATGCCTTGATAACCGTGGCAGCGGATATATCAGAGCAGGGAACAACAAAAGGGAACCTAGAGTACTCGTCAATGATATTGAGGAAGTACACATTCCGATCTGTTGAGGGAAGGGGGCCCTTAAAATCGACACTCAGTCTCTCGAAGGGACGAGTGGCCTTGACTAAATGTGCCCGGTCAGGTCGGTAAAAGTGTGGTTTGCATTCCGCGCAAACCCGACAGCTTCTTGTTACGGACCTGACGTCCTCCACCGAGTAGGGCAGGTTGCGGGCTTTTATAAAGTGATAGAGCTGAGTGACCCCAGGATGACATAGGTCATTATGGAGAGCCTGCAAATGGTCCTCCTGTATACTGGCGCATGTTCCACGCGAGAGGGCATCCGAGGGCTCATTGAGTTTCCCTGGACAGTACATGATGTCGTAGTTATAGGTGGAGAGTTCAATTCTCCACCGCAAGATCTTGTCATTCTTGATCTTGACCCTCTGTGTGTTATTAAACATGAACGCCACGGACCACTGGTCCGTGATCAGGGTGAACCGTTTTCCCGCCAAGTAATGGCGCCAGGGCCTGACGGCCTCCACAATGGCCTGGGCCTCCTTTTCCACCGCTGAATGCCAGATTTCGGGGCCTTGGAGGGTGCGGGAAAAAATGCAACGGGCCTGCCCGCCTGGTTAAGTGTGGCGACCAGGGCGAAATCAGATGCATCGCTCTCCACCTGAAAGGGGATGGACTTGTCAACAGCGTGCATCGTAGCTTTCGCGATGTCGGCTTTTAATTTATCGAAGGCCAATCGGGCCTCTGGCGTTAGGGGAAAAGTCGTGGACTTAATGAGCGGACGGGCTTTGTCCGCGTAATTGGGAACCCACTGCGCATAATAAGAGAAGAAGCCTAAGCATCTTCTCAGTGCTTTTGCACTAGCAGGCAAGGGAAGTTCAGAAAGGGGGCGCATACGGTCTGGATCAGGGCCAATGACCCCGTTTTCCACCACGTATCCTAGGATGGCTAAACGGCGCGTACGAAACACACACGTCTCCCTGTTGTAGGTCAAGTTCAGGCGAGATGCAGTGCGTAGGAAATTCAGGAGATTCGTGTCGTGGTCCTGCTGGTCATGGCCGCAGATGGTGACATTATCCAGGTACGGGAAGGTAGCCCGCAGCCCATTCTGGTCCACCATTCGGTCCATAGCACGCTGGAAGACCGAGACCCCATTGGTGACACCAAAGGGAACCCTGAGAAAGTGATACAAGCGACCATCCGCCTCAAAAGCCGTGTATTGTCGGTCCTCTGGGCGAATGGGGAGTTGGTGGTAGGCAGACTTGAGGTCTATGGTGGAGAACACCCGGTACTGCGCAATCTGATTGACCATATCAGAAATGCGCGGGAGAGGATACGCATCCAGCTGCGTATATCGATTAATGGTCTGACTATAGTCAATGACCATCCGGGGTTTGTTCCCGCTCTTGACCACCACGACCTGCGCCCTCCACGGACTAACGCTGGGTTGTATGATCCTTTCTTTGAGGAGCCGCTGAACCTCAGATCTAATGAAGATCCGATCCTCAGCGCTGTAACGCCTACTTTTAGTCGCGATGGGCTTGCAGCCTGGCACAAGATTCTGGAACAAGGAGGGTGTGGTGGTCTTCAGCGTCGAGAGGCTACAGGCTACAGGCGTTGGGCAATTTGGAGGCTGCTGCTGTTCTCCCACTGCCAGTGAAGGGAGTGGCCCACCGTACTGTAGGGTCACACTCCTCAAGTGGACCATGAAGTTTAGTCCGAGAAGTATTGGCGTGCAAAGGTACGGCAACACTAGGAGCTTGAAACGCTCGTAAACTGTGCCTTGCACCGTCAAAGTTACCACGCAACTCCCTAGCACGGTGACAGACCGGGACCTCGATGCCATAGAGATTGTCTGTTTGGCAGGTTGAATCCGGAGTCCACACCGCTTCACAGTGTCTGGGTGGATAAAGCTCTCAGTGCTCCCGCTGTCAAACAGACAATAAATCACGTGGTCATTTACCTGGATATTCATCATAGATTTGTCAAGTCTATGAGGCTTGGCCTGGTCCAGGATGATCGACGCCACCGTTGGTTCATGAGCGCCACTGCAGGCAGCTGAAATCGATGAGGAGGACCCCTGCTGGTCGTTCGCGGTCGGTGCCGACCAACATGGCCGCTCCCATAAGTCGCACGTGGTGATGGCGCCAAACTCAGCGACCCCTGGTGGTCACACACCTCCGACTCCATCGACCGTAATGGCGTCGTCCTGGCCTCGCACGTGGACGAACCCCTCGATGATTTCGACGACGAAGAGCCGAGCTCTGAAGAATCGCAGGCCGCACTGCCGTTCCTAGATTTAGATCGGCACACTTTCGAATAGTGCCCTTTCTTACCGCAGGCGGAGCACAACACAGCCTTAGCGGGACACCGTTGCCGAGCATGCTTCGCTCCCCCACAGAAGTAACACCACGGGCCGCCCGGAGCTGCTGCCGTCGTCTGGCCCGAGTGTGAGCACGCCATTACGCAGCATTTCGAACCCGAGGGACGAGGAGGGATTGGCGACTGCTCCTGCCACGTTGTCTCCACGTGGTCTTCTGGATACAATACTAAGCTTTTGGAGGCCGTCTCCAGCATCTCCGCTAGCTCGATTGCCTGGGTAAGGTCAAGGTTACCTTTCTCCAGTAGTTTAAGTCGAATGTACGACGATCCGACTCCCGCCACAAACGCATCTCGGGCGAGGTCGTTCATGCTCTGCTCAGCCGACACAGCTTTGCAGTTACAGCCCCTGGCGAGCTGTAGGAGCTCGTTCGCATATTCCTCCATCGTTTCGCCAGACTGCCGTCGTCGAGTGGCTAAGAGGTAACGAGCGTGTATTTCATTGGGCGGTTTGATATAACGCTTCTTCAGAAGCTCGAGGGCCTTAGTATAATCGGTGGCCGCACGGATCGCGAGGTAGACAGTGTCGCTTACGCTCACATGGAGGACCTGGAGTCTGTCATCATCTGTGGTGACCGCTGCGGAGGCTGCCAGGTAGTCTTCGAAGCACTTCAGCCAGTGGTCGAAGGTGTTAGAGGCGCCCACCGCACGTGGATCTAGTGTAAGGCGTTCCGGCTTCAGGATCTGCTCCATACTCTCTTTTTTTTTCTTCGACGAGAGTTTAACAACAGTAAATAAAATTGATGCGCGTTATCAAACACGAGGCTAGATGCTCGGGAAATAAAGGCTTTTACTTACTGTAATGAAGCAGCCAATAATTATATACACGATCCCAGACTGAAGGGGTCCCAGCCAGAGCAGGGACTTTTATACCTCTCCCAGGAGGCGGAGCCTGACTGGGATGTACCACAACACTACAGTACAAAGGTGAAACAACCCCACCCTAACCCCAACAGCAACAAGTAGCACAACCCAACAGTAACATATGTACATCCTTGTAGTACTGACCAGACCCTGGCTCAGTACTATCCAGTGGGAACCAACGATGGTTCACCACACACCTCTAGTCTCAACTGTTCCAATTGTCTTCTGGACAGCTTCCTACCTTCTATGTTCCATAAAATGAAGCTCACCCAAGCCTCTGCTGTTCATAGGCTATCCTGCTCACAGTCCCACTTGCCCATCCTACAATTGCCACCAATTCCAATTCCCTAAAGCATCTTATTTAAAAATGCACTGCCTTGGTTTATACCTCTATATGGCATCCCCCATCTCTAACCTTCTCCAACCCTACGACCAAAACTCAGTTCTACTTACTCAGACTCTGTCAGTCTTCATCCAATCACTGACATCCTATGCTCTGAATTTCCATCGAAATCTTTTTGCTTCACCACTCCCATGTTCCTTTAAGACTCTACTTAACATCATTTCAGAATTCAATGGAAAGGAAAATCGGGTGGATTGTACAAGACAGCCAGTGAAACTCTGCAGGTCCACGCAACTGTGGGAGTTGCGTGGACCTGCAGAGTTTCACTGGCTGTCTTGTTGACAGGAGCGTGGACCTGCAGAGTTTCACTGGCTGTCTTGTCTGGAGACAATACACATCTTTTTAGCCTGTCTTGATGCTCTCTCCACTCACATTGTTTCGTTTCTTAAAGACTTGATTAGTTGTAAGTATTCGCATTCCAACCATTATTCATGTAAATTGAGTCTGTGTCTTTATAAGCTCTGTTTGTGAACAGAATTCCCACTCACCTGAAGAAGGGGCTTAGAGCTCCGAAAGCTTGTGTGGCTTTTGCTACCAAATAAACCTGTTGGACTTTAACCTGGTGTTGTTAAACTTCTTACTGTGTTTACCCCAGTCCAACGCCGGCATCTCCACATCTGTGAAAGTACACAGATATTTCAGGAGGAGCAAACACTATATGGATGAGGAATAGGTTGCCTGATTTATGAAGTGGTGAATTCAGTGACAAGAACTTTTTTGAGCCTTGCAAAGAATGTGATAGAGTCTGATTAAATCTAATTTCTGACAATCACAAAAAAATGGCCTTGTACCATCTGTTCGGGGCTGTTCTCAGGTGGAAAGACACCAAAGTGTTTACTGAGATTTTGCTTAAATATGTTAAAATGTTAAGTCGCGGAATTGTTTAACTTGGTCACTCTTTTAAGCACTGGTTGTGCATTTATATAATCTCAACAAATGTTTTTATTACTGGTGGACGTTGAACCAGGTTTTTGCTACAATTTGGAAACCTTTTTCTGCATTCTTCTTGTACTACCGGCTGCTGCTCTTTGGAGTTTTTTCCCCTTTAAAAAGCTTTTGTTCCTTTTGTTCTCATCACTTATTGGAATTGCAGGTAACGTCTTGAGATGGTTAGAAAGCTGGTTAGCAGATAGGAAGCGAAGAATTGGCATAAATGGGTATTTTTCTGATTGGCAATCAGTGACTAGTGGTGTTCTGCAGGGACCCCAACTGTTCACATTATATATTAATGATTTGGAAGAGGGAACTAAATGTATTATCTCCAAATTTCCAGGTGATACAAAGTTGGGTGGGAGGGTGAGCTGTGAGTAGGATGCAGAGATGCTTCAGCGTGATTTGAACAGGCTGAGTGTGTGGGCATATGCATGGCAGATGCAGTATAATGTGGATAAATGTGAGGTTATTCATTTTGGTAGCAATAATAGGAAGACAGATTGTTTCTTGAATGGGTGTAAATCGAGAGAGGTGAATACTCAGTGAGACCTTGCCGTCCTCATCCATCAGTCGCTGAAACTACAACAGGTACAACAGGCAGTCAAGAAGGCAAATGGTATGTTGGCCTTCATAGCGAGAGGATTTGAGTATAAGAATAGGGATGTTCTGCTGCAATTATATAGGGTGTTGATGAGACCACACCTGAAGTATTGTGTGCAGTTTTGGTGTCCTTATCTGTGAAAGGATGTCCTTGCTATGGAAGGAGTACAGTGAAGGTTTACCAGGCTGATTCCTGGGATAGTAGGTCTGTCAAATGAGGAAAGACTAAGTTGGTTAGGATTTTATTCACTGGAGTTTAGAAGTGTGAGAGGGGATCTCAAAGAAATTTATAAAATTCTAACAGAGTTAGACAGGATAGATTCAGAATGTTCCCAATGGTGGGGAGCCTGGAAAAAGGGGTCATAGTTTGAGGATAAGGAGTAAACCTTTTAGAACTGAGGTGAGGAGAAATTTCTTCACCCAGAGGTGAATGTGTGGAATTCACTACTACAGAAAGTAGTTGAAGCCAAATGGTGTCTGATTTCAATAAGAAATTAGATGTAGCTCTTAGGGCTAAAGGGGTCAAGGGATTTGGGGGGGGGAAGGGGGGATCAGGATATTGAATTTGATGATCAGCCATGATCAAAATGAATGGCAGAGCAGGCTCAAAGGGCCAAATGTGGCCTACTGCTTCTCGTTTCTATGTCTAATCTGGTCTTCATATGATTCCAGTTCTTTTCTATGGGGTTGACTCTTAATACCCATTGTCTTAAGAAATCACACAGTTGTAAAACAATCACAAAGAAGTTCAATAATAAGAAGCAAATTGCACAGACCTCTTGTCAATAACTCATTTATTGAATCAGTATCTATCTAACCAGTTGGCTCTGCAGAACTGTCTTTGTTAATTTCAGGAAACTGATGTCCAGGTTAGGAGAGCTGTTACACAAACTAATCAAGCAACAATTGAGTTATTCTCAGGTCATCCTTAGAAACACCCTGTCCCACTGACAAGATAAAAGAGATCAGAAATTGAGGTAGAGTAGTATACGTTCAGGTGGGAATAGTTTTGGGAGTCCTCAATATTTTCAGTGGATCACACAAAGCCTCATGGCTTAAGGTCAAAGTCAAGGAAACCCTGCTCATCCCCACCATCTCCAACTGACAAATTATTACTCTGTTAAGCTGAACATCTTGTGGGAAAAGGAAGGGCTTTGCTTTCCCTTAAGTAAGGAAGGGCTATTAAAATACTGTGTGGGGGACTTCATTAGGCATTGTAAAGGATGGTATGTGGTACCACCACTGAAGGAATATGCCAAGTTCTAAAAGACTAACTGACAACCTGACCATTGGAGAACTGGAGAAAATAACCTACTTGACCTGGACCTCACCAACTACTTGTCACAGACATATCAACTCACAGCATTGGTGGGAAGTATCATCATAGTCCTTATGTGGGACAAAGATTTTAAGACACTGTCCATCATGTGGTGTGGTACCACCACTGTTTTTATTGATCGGATGTGGGCCCAGTCCCAATTTCTCTTGAGAAGGGAAGACTGCTGCATACCATGTGGATTTAGTTTTACCATATCAATTTTAATATAACTGAGAGGCTTGCTAGGCTATTGCAAAGGGCAGTGAAGAGTCAACTGCATTGCTGAGGACCTGGAGCCCCATATAGGCCAGACCTGGTTAGGAACAGTAGGTTTCCTTCCTGAATGGTCATTAGCGAATCTCCTGAATTTTTACAATCCAATAATGTCATGGTCATCTTTACTGATGCTTGCTTTTTATTCCTGATTTATTTTAAAATTAACTGAATTTAAATTCCTCAACTACCATAGTGGGATTTGAAATTAAATTGCCACATTATCTATCCAGGCCTCTGGATTACTAGTCAAAAAAGGTAATCACTATACTATTGTACCCACAAAATAACTCCACATATTACACGAATAGAATAGACTTCCATGTCATTATGGTGTTGTTATTTCAGCCCACAAGAAAACCATGCAATACCCTGGCAGGAGCCATGATAGCTTCCTTGTGGCAATCTACATGCCATCATTAATGAAGGGAATAAGCCTATTAGAAAGGAGGGAAGAAAATAAGAAAGGTTGATAGGAATAAGGAGGGTTTCACAATAATAAAAGCACAGGTCCAGTTGGAATGATTTATCTCAGTTGCACATTCTACCATACCTATTATGTGGAGTATAAATGCAAGTAGGAATTCATAAGAGAACCAGTGTATGATGTGATTAAATGATTTACAACAAAAAGAAATGCAACTGATTTGGTCATGTTTACTGATTTATTTCTGAGTGGTTTTTTTTTAGCTTTAGAACAAGCCATTTGTGGCACAAAGTTCAGCAATGAATGTAAACTGTAGCACTAAGATTTAAAGCATGTTACAACATCCATTACAAAGGTAAACATGATTAACTGTAATTATACAATATAAAGCCATATAACTTATGTTACAAAAACTGGAACAATTAGATATAACATTCGTACACTTAATAAAATAAGCATTACCAAATTTAGTCCTGGAAATTAGATTGTTCAACCGCAGAAATGTGTAAAGGCATCTGATTATATTTCCAGATATTCTAAAAAAAAGTTACATGTGCAGTTTTGCACAATGTACATTAACAGTAGTTCAGTGAAATGCCATCCATATGAACACAAAAAATTCTGGTATAAAAACAGTATTTTGTGCACAATTGGTTTCTGCTACTTGTTAGAAGAAGTCAAAATAGAAACCTAAATGTGACTACTATAAAAGGGATAATTTTCCAGTTTTGTGCCCTCAGCAGGAGACCTTGTTCAGTAGGAGTGTACATTAGAAGTTTGAGCATGCTTTGCACATCATTTTCCCATAAATAATATACAGCGGACACCCAAACATACAGTACATGCTCACTAGTGATCAGGGGTCCCCACTGGGAATGGAAAGTTGGAAAGTTATCCCTTAAGACTGGATTTAAAAGCTTCATCATTCTCTGGCTTAAATATTGTAGTTTTACATAAAAACGGTTGGCAAAATTGCACAGTTGTGGGGTGAACAATTCACAGCACATATACACTTGTCAACATTCAGGTACACAGTACTTGTTGCAGCACACACATAAACAACCTATATGTTTACACTGTCTATTTTAATTTAAAGTGCTGTTTTCTCATTGTTCCTTACATATGACCTAGCAGGGAAGGAAATTCACTTTTTCTCTGTTCTCCATGATTGCTTTCCATAACTTGCATAGCATTCCACCCCTGGGAAGAGACGAAAAGACATAATGATGACTGGTTGATCATAAAATAATTGCCGTCCAAATCATGCAACAGCTGTTTGGTGTGGAGCAACTGGTAGTGTGCTACCAAATAAACCTGTTGGACTTTAACCTGGTGTTGTGAGACTACTTATTGTGCCTACCCCAGTCCAGCGCCGGCAACTCCACGTTGTGGAGAGTAACCAAGAAACAAGAAGTAATACAATTCCATTATTTCATCTTCAATTCTTTTTCTATTTGAACAGCAGAATCCTGACAAACATCCCTTTATATATCTCCTATAATTAATAATTCAGAATTCTATAAACTTTGCATAATACTTTGAGAATATTTTACATAAAATTCAGTGGATTGCAATCGGCAATCATTACATTGCAGTTATAGTTCTGAATCAATTGCTAGTCAAATTGCCAAGGACAGAGGACCCAAGGTGAAACTCTGGGTTACAGCAGAGCTAGATCTACAGGAATTGAGGGAAAAGCTGTTGGAAGAATTAAATTACAGAGTTGGGACAGAGAGAAGGGTAATCACACAAATAGCAGTGCCAAGGTGGTGGCTTGAAAAGAATAGAACGGTCAAGAGAATAAATGGTAGCAGAGAGCCAAGGATAGGCAGACACATCGGATATTGTTGGTGATTTTGACCAGGGCATTCCAATGCTGTTAAAGTTACAAATCTAGTCTAAAAGGATTAAAAAGGGAAGTGACGAGAGTGATGCATCTGCACTCAGATAGCTTTAATGTGTTTGAGGGCATGCGGCAGGAAGGACAGGTTCAGAAAATAAGAGGGTGGATTTTTAAATCAGGGAACAATGTCAGTCCTTTTCAAGGGAAAGAGAATTAGGCTCAACAATATAGAAAAATGTGTACAATGCTTAAATCATTTTGTTTAAGCTCTCAAAGCACTTCACATAGTGAATTATGTTTGTGGGAACATTGACTGTTATTGTGAAGACAAGATGTGGAGATGCCGGCGTTGGACTGCGGTAAACACAGTAAGAAGTTTAAACAGGCTTCTATTAACTTTTCACAAAATGTGAGATGCAAAGGGAAACTGTCTAGTCATGTTTTTTGGTTGTGTTAGATGACAGATTAGAATAAGATCCCTCAGAAGAGACTGTTAGCTGAAGTTAAAGCCAATGGGATTAAAGGAAACCGATTAAGAAATTGGTTGCATAAAAGGAGAAAAAGAAAAGGATAATGGGCAAGTACTCTACGCAAGATGTGACTGGTGGTGTCCCGCAAAGATCGATGTTGGCATATCAGCATTCACTTACTTACTAACAACTTAGATGATGGGACAGAAAATCACATATTCAAATTTGCCAAAGACACAATGATAAAGTAGCATTGCAAGTAGTGTAGAAGGTAGCATAAAATTACAAAATTATATTGATAGATTAAGTGAATGAGTAAAACTGGCATTCAATGCCAGTTTTGCCCATTCATTGAAATGGATTTGAATGTAGGAAAATATGTGGCCATCTACCTAGGACCTAGAAAGCATATAACAGCGTGCTTTCTAAATGGTGAAAAGCTAGAAAGTGGTGGTCCAGAGACTTGTGGGTTCAGGTACATTATCAACTGCAATTTCCACTTGTGCTAGATGATGGGCAAATCAAATCTGTTGGGGATAGGATAGCTTCTTATGGTGCACTTTTGCTGATGGCTGAAGAGCCCAATCAGTGAGAAGGAGGTCCTACCACAAGTGAAGTGGTCATCAGGTGTTATCTGGGTTGCTGTTTTAGTGTTGACACCTGTTACCAAACCACTGTGGCAATAATCATTATTGTCTTTAACTGCAGTCCACAGGTTATGCCACCATTTTCCTGTTAACAGCTAGTGCTTTCCAGGTGTGAAATTCAATGCTTTCAAGCATCCTTGAAGCAGAGCTTTGGGTAACCCACTGGCCATATGGCTCTGGCTCCCTTGCCTTACAAAAAATGTTTAGGTATGTGACCATCTTCCTTGTAAATGTGCCCAAGTTAGCACAGTTGCCTATGATGAATGGGATATCTGACTTTAAAATGACTGCCACATTTGTGATTTTGTCTTTCCGTGAGATGCCCAGAATGATTGCAAACATTGAAGATGAAACTTGTAGAACTTCCTTTTTCGGTAGGTGTATGTCATCCATGATTCATAGCCATATTACAAGATGCTGATACTATGGGATTCATAAGCCAGTATTTTGAGCTCAAGTGTCAGTTTGATGGTTTTACATGCACAAGTTGAGGTTGGGTTGTCAAAGTATATAGATCCTTAAGGATCCAAGGAACAAGATGCTGCACAGGTCATGATGCAGGAGGAGGTGATTCAGACACATGAATGATTTAAAATTGATAAAGTGCATATATTAAATGGTCTGTCTGTACTTAAGAGTTGACAAGGCAGCAGGACCGATGAGATGCATCCAAGAACACTGGTGGTGCCAGAGGATTGGAGATTTGCAAACATTGTACCCTCGTTTGAAAAATAATGTAAACATAACCCAGCAACTACAGGCCAACCAGTTTAACTCGAGTGATGGGGAAATGTCCGAAAGTGATAACTGGGGACGAAATTAATTGTCACATGCAAATGCATGTTAATTAAGGAAAGCCAGCATGGATTTGTTAAGGGCAAAACAAAAATTATGAAATGTAGGGTAAAGCCACATTCATGTAAATACAAAAGAAAAATAATGCAGATGCTGAAAACCTGAAATAAAGCACAAAATGATGGAAATATTCAGCAGTTCAGGCAGAATCTTTGAAGAGAAATATAGGGCCCGATTTTAGCATCAAGTTGTGCCCATTTTCGGGTGTGAAAAATTGGTAAAGTCGGGCATGAGGTGAGTAGCACGATTCGTGCCCATCTCCGTGGGGGTTCCTCCTTTACCAAGGCCTGAAAATGGACGCAATCAGGATGCATGCATTTAAATTGGCTTAATGGATTGTGAGGCCATCTTTACCAGCACTTCCCCCTTTACCAACGCATTCACCCATTCAGAATCGGCGCGAAACAGATATGCTCCATAGAAGTCCGATTTGGGCACTCCAGTTAGTGAAGAGATAGGTGCCTAGCATCCGATGGCTCTCTGCTTGAGATCGGTTGGAGGTGAGGGGGGGGGGGGGGGCGCCTGGAGGTGGGTCCGCTGCCACTCTGCCTGAGATCAGTGGGGGAAGGGGGGGAAGGAGGGGTCCGCTGCCACTCTGCCTGAGATCAGTGGGGGGAAGAGGGGGTCCTCTGCCACTCTGCCTGAGATCAATGCGGGGGGGGAAGGGGGGTCTGCTGCCACTCTGCCTGAGGTCAGTGGGGGGGGGGGGGGGGGGTGGATCACTCTGCCCGAGATCGGTCGGGGGGGAAGGGGCCCGCAATCGGTTTGGGAGGAGGGGGGAGGGTATAAGGGGGTCAATAATGTTCTGGGGGTGGAGCAATGTCCGTGGGGGCCAGGGGGAAGCATTATCGGGCCCGGGAGGGATGTGGCAGGGAGCAGCATTCTATTTTTTTTCTGTGCGTGCGCAATTGGAGGCGCCGATCGGAGCTGCAGTGTTTTGGGCGCGTTAAGCCCTGCCCACAGGCTTGTGCAGTGCGATTCGTATTTGCTGATATTTTTGCAGGCAGAGTGCGTAAGGGGAGAACAGGTCTAAAAGTTGGATCTGATACACTCCAGGTTTAAAGTCCACCCAGTACTTAGAATCAAAATGGTAAAATAGGGCCCATAGAGTTAACATTTTAGGTTAGGAAATATTAACTTTATTTTTCTCTCTTCACAGATGCTCCCTAACCTGTTGAGTATTTCAAGCATTTCCTCTATTTAATGTAAATACACAAGTGTCTTCTCCCTCATAGAACATAGAACATAGAAAGCCACAGCACAAACAGGCCCTTCGGCCCACAAGTTGCGCTGATCATATCCCTACCTCTAGGCCTATCTATAGCCCTCAATCCCATTAAATCCCATGTACTCATCCAGAAGTCTCTTAAAAGACCCCAACGAGTTTGCCTCCACCACCACCGACGTCAGCCGATTCCACTCATCTCCCCAACTTCTCCATTTCCCAACTCTTGGGCTGGATTTTCTGCACCCTTGCAGTGTTTTTTGCAGTAATGGTGGTGGCCTTCTTTTCCATTGTATGCATCTCCCCTCCGCCAGGAAACCCACAGCAGGAGTTCACCAACAGTGGAGACAGGAAGATCCCACCGGGGGGAACGGCCGGAAAATTCCTGCGAGGGTAAGATTAGGGCCAGTCAAGGACAGTAGTGGGAAGTTGTGCGTGGAGCCTGAAGAGATAGGAGAGGCGCTAAATGAATATTTTTCGTCAGTATTCACGCAGGAAAAAGACAATGTTGTCGAGGAGAATACTGAGATACAGGCTATTAGACTAGGCGGGATTGAGGTTAATAAGGAGGAGGTGTTAGCAATTCTGGAAAGTGTGAAAATAGGTAAGTCCCCTGGGCCGGATGGGATTTATGCCAGGATTCTCTGGGAGGCTAGGGAGGAGATTGCAGAGCCTTTGGCTTTGATCTTTAGGTCATCATTGTCTACAGGAATAGTGCCAGAAGACTGGAGGATAGCAAATGTTGTCCCCTTGTTCAAGAAGGGGAGTAGAGACAACCCTGGTAATTATAGGACCAGTGAGCCTTACTTCTGTTGTGGGCAAAGTGTTGGTAAGGATTATAAGAGATAGGATTTATAATCATCTAGAAAGGAATAATTTGATTAGGGATAGTCAACATGGTTTTGTGAAAGGTAGTTCGTGCCTCACAAACCTTATTGAGTTCTTTGAGAAGGTGACCAAAGAGGTGGATGAGGGTAAAGCAGTTGATGTGGTGTATATGGATTTCAGTAAAGCATTTGATAAGGTTCCCCACGGTAAGCTATTGCAGAAGATACAGAGGCATGGGGTGGGATTGAGGGTGATTTAGCGGTTTGGATCAGGAATTGGCTAGCTGTAAGAAGACAGAGGATGGTGGTTGATGGGAAATGTTCATCCTGGAGTTCAGTTACTAGTGGTGTACCGCAAGGATCTGTTTTGGGGCCACTGCTGTTTGTCATTTTTATAAATGACCTGGATGAGGGCGTAGAAAGATGGGTTAGTAAATTTGCGGATGACACTAAAGTCGGTGGAGTTGTGGACAGTGCGAAAGGTTGTTGCAGGTTACAGAGGGACATAGATAAGCTGCAGTGCTGGGCTGAGAGGTGGCAAATGGAGTTCAATGCGGAAAAGTGTGAGGTGATTCACTTTGGAAGGAGTAACAGGATTACAGAGTACTGGGCTAATGGTAAGATACTTGGTAGTGTTGATGAACAGAGAGATCTCGGTGTCCATGTGCATAGATCCCTGAAAGTTGGCACCAGGTTGATAAGCTTGTTAAGAAGGCGTACGGAGTGTTAGCTTTTATTGGTAGAGGGATTGAGTTTCGGAGCGAGGAGGTCATGTTGCAGCTGTACAAAACTCTGGTGCGGCCGCATTTGGAGTATTGCGTACAGTTCTGGTCACCTCATTATAGGAAGGATGTGGAAGCATTGGAAAGGGTGCAGAGAGATTTACTAGGATGTTGCCTGGTATGGTGGGAAGGTCTTATGAGGAAAGGCTGAGGGACTTGAGGCTGTTTTCGTTAGAGAGAAGAAGGTTAAGAGGTGACTTAATAGAGGCATACAAGATGATCAGAGGATTAGATAGGGTGGATAGTGAGAGCCTTTTTCCTCAGATGGTGATAGCTAGCACGAGGGGACATAGCTTTAAATTGAGGGATGATAGATATAGGACAGATGTCAAAGGTAGGTTCTTCACTCAGAGAGTAGTAAGGGTGTGGAATGCCCTGCCTGCAGCAGTAGTGGACTCGCCAACATTAAGGGCATTTAAATGGTCATTGGATAAACAAATGGATGATATTGGAATAGTGTAGGTTAGATGGGCTTTAGATTGGTTTCACTGGTCGGCGCAACATCGAGGGCCGAAGGGTCTGTACTGCGCTGTAATGTTCTATGCCCTTGTCTCAGACTTCATGTAGTAGCACAGTTAAATAAAGAAATTACCTCAACCTCAAACATTTCAGATCATCTCTCGTCATGTAGTTCAGAACATCAATCAGATTATAGTCATCCGCCACAAACTGAATGATAAAAGAAATGGTCACAGTAACTATCATGTCATATACCACAAGACTGAATTACAAATATATATTTTTAATCTGACTACCATAGCCTACAATTAAAAATAACAGATTTACATTTATGCTGAATCACTTATCCCATATTGCCCGCATTTACACGCTCTATGGTGGGAGGATTATACTATTTATGTTCTAGATTTAAAGCAATTACTGTTTGATCTGTTAATAAAATACTGATTAGAAAGATGTTACACAATCTTTGAAGTAGAATAGTTATATTTGGAAGATGAAAAAACAACATGGAAATATTAAAGCACAGCATCCGTGTTCATTCTCATCAGCATCTTTTTAGTTTGCATGCAACAACAATTGTGATTTTTGGATTAGAAACAATACCAAACATTACTTAAGATCAATAAATCTGTGTTTGGCACCTTCCTTTGATAAATCTGGTAGCATCCATACTTACTCTACATTATGTCCCCAGCACCAGTTATTCATGTGTAGTGTGCTGCACATGTATATGTGTCTTAGCAATTCAGCATCTCAAGCAAACTACATAGAGATGATGCAGGGACTGGCTGTTAAAACATTCTCGGTTGAGATGTGATGCTCCATATTATCAGATCAGGACACCTGAGGCATATTCTGCACCTCCTATGGCAGCCATTGAAGGGATGTAAAGGGAAATCTGCAGAGGTGTGCAACATGCAGCCAATCCGATATCATCCCAATTACACTATTGGCAAAAGGTCAAGTTACCCCGATTATTTGTACAGATGAATGGAATAATACATAAAACTGGTGGCCAGAAGGTGACCTGTAAATGAATGCATGTAATCTTACCCTATCTATTGTATCTTCATCAGCTCCATGTTTCCTCAACCAGTCAATAAGCTCAGGATCTCCAGTGTTCACTGGAGAAGAATCATAGCGACACACAGTTAGAATAGGTTGGTCTATTAAAAAAATTGAAAATAAACAGGAATTCAGTTAATATTGGAATGAAATGAAAATAAGGACAACAGAAGTTGAATGAAGGCTAACTTTAGCTGGATCCAGAAACACCCATTTTGAAAAAAAGTGAAGAAACAAGAAAAAAAATGACACTATTAAAACTGCACTACATAAAATCTCAAGAACATTGAACTCCATCTGTACAGTTGCTTCCTGACCTGGTTAACAGTATTGCCAAGTAAAAAGTACACATGGTTCTTTAATTTAAATTTGTATAATACAGAATTAGTTCACTATTTTTGGCTATTGTATGGATTACGATAATTAGGTTCTGAAAATTTGTGACAGTTCATCCCAATTTAGAATCTGGGATCCATCTATAAATGACCTATGGTGCTGACTCCAATAAAGTACAAAGCGGTGTATGCTGGCAGCCGGCCTACCAGAAGAATCAAAGGTATCAGGTCCTGACAGGTGAGGATACAGGGGCCCTTCCCTGAAAGAAACTGGTGGTGTGCCTGTTATTCACCTTTAAAAACAATACTTTTATCATATCTTCAATGACCAAGGTCACAAACCAGTTTGGATCTCCAGTTAAGTCCTTCATGTGCCACTGTCCTTGTAACAAAAAGGGAAAGTGGGTGACCTGTCCTAAGCTGTTCCATTGCATTCCAACACCACTTTATTAGAGAGTGCACAATGAACCACTGATTCCCACAATGAATCTTTACTGGATTAAAAATCCAATTTATGATATTACAAACAAAGTAGATTACAATTTCAGTTTGAAACAAGCTGCTCAAATATTTATTTAAACAGACAAAATAAACATACAGCAGCAAAAGAGAATTATTACACCCAGAACAACATATAACATGGAAAAAAATATGAATGCCCAGGTCAGGATAAAGTTTGGTTGTGGTGTTCCCTCCCAAGGTGCAATGGGCTGTCAACTTAGAATACTCAAACATGAATAGTATTTGGGCAAGATAGTGAATGGCACCTCAGGCTGTGAAATCATACTGCAGCAATGGTCCGTCTGTCAACTTTCTGACTTTGTGTTCATGGAGGGCTAACTCAGCAAGTGAGTGAGGTTGAACGATTAATCTTTACATCTTTAAGAAGATTGGAGGGTTTAAATGCAAAACAAAAGATTTTTATTTGGTGCTAAAGTCCGAAACAGATAAACTAAAAATGACAAAAAATAGATAACATGGATCAGTAGTTGATTGAAACATACAGCACAAAACGGTGCCCATTCACCTCACCGTGTTTGTGCTTTGAAAGAGATATTTGATTAGTTGTACACCCTTGCTCTGTCTCCATAACCCTGCCATAGTTTAAATTTTTCCATTTTAATAAACAGCACATTGTCAACAATTCCTTTAATTGGCTTGATCTGTTTTACATAGTCGACTTGAATTAATAATATTTCTAACAGAAAAAAAACACCCCAAACTTCTTCATAAGGGGTACAAAGTAAAGGTGAAAAGCAAACCAAAGAAGGAGCTATCAGAATGTGTGACCAATAAGGATTTCAAACAGGAGGTGATAGGGTAAAACAAGGTGAGGTGCTCGAAAGAGAAGGCACAAAGCAGTGGAGGGAATAAAGAGTTGGGTTGGAAATTTGGCTCCATCTTTGTAATCTCCTCTAGCCCCACAACCCTCCAAGATATCAGAACTTCACTGATTCTTGCTTCTAATGCATCACCAATTTTAATTGCTCCACCCGTGGTGGCCATGCCTTCAGCTGCCTAGATCCCAAACTCTGGAATATCCTTGTTTACTTTCTTTAAGACACTCCTCAGAACCTACTTCTTTGACCAAGTTTTTAGCCATCTAACCTAATATCTCCTG
Source organism: Mustelus asterias (assembly GCF_964213995.1). Lineage (NCBI taxonomy): Eukaryota > Metazoa > Chordata > Chondrichthyes > Carcharhiniformes > Triakidae > Mustelus > Mustelus asterias. The sequence goes on from NC_135805.1 coordinate 51,071,302, forward strand.
ATGTAGCTTGGTATTATACTTTGTTTTATAATGCCGCTGCAAAGTGTCTTAGGATATTTCATTACATTAAAAATAAGTTTGTTGTTGAACATCTTCACTGTTGCTCATTTGCAACTGGTCCACTGGAGGTGCAGCAAAGTCATGTTTACAAATATAAATGGTATTTGCACCACACTTCTGGTGAAGTTCTAGCCGTGTCGAAGGAGCAACTCATGGAAAGTAATGGCCTAAGTAATAAGGACTATATTAATGATTGAAAATTACAACCAAGTAGCTTTGGTAAGATATAAGGTGTTGTCACCCATGAACTAAGTTTGAATCAAGCAGGAGATCAATATAATCATCCATTTAGAAAGATGCGGATTAATCCGGGATAGTCAGCATGGATTCGTGAAGGGCAAGTCGTGCCTCACAAATTTGATAGAATTTTTTGAGGAGGTAACTAAGTGTGTTGATGAAGGTAGGGCAGTTGATGTCATATACATGGATTTTAGTAAGGCGTTTGATAAGGTCCCCCATGGTCGGCTTATGATGAAAGTGAGGAGGTGTGGGATAGAGGGAAAGTTGGCCGATTGGATAGGTAACTGGCTGTCTGATTGAAGACAGAGGGTGGTGGTGGATGGAAAATTTTCGGATTGGAGGCAGGTTGCTAGCGGAGTGCCGCAGGGATCAGTGCTTGGTCCTCTGCTCTTTGTGATTTTTATTAATGACTTAGAGGAGGGGGCTGAAGGGTGGATCAGTAAATTTGCTGATGACACCAAGATTGGTGGAGTAGTGGATGAGGTGGAGGGCTGTTGTAGGCTGCAAAGAGACATAGATAGGATGCAAAGCTGGGCTGAAAAATGGCCAATGGAGTTTAACCCTGATAAATGTGAGGTGATTCATTTTGGTAGGACTAATTTAAATGTGGATTACAGGGTCAAAGGTAGGGTTCTGAAGACTGTGGAGGAACAGAGAGATCTTGGGGTCCATATCCACAGATCTCTAAAGGTTGCCACTCAAGTGGATAGAGCTGTGAAGAAGGCCTATAGTGCGTTAGCTTTTATGTTGGAGTTTAAGAGCCGTGGGGTTATGCTGCAACTGTACAGGACCTTGGTGAGACCACATTTGGAATATTGTGTGCAGTTCTGGTCACCTCACTATAAGAAGGATGTGGAAGCGCTGGAAAGAGTGCAGAGGAGATTTACCAGGATGCTGCCTGGTTTGGAGGGTAGGTCATATGAGGAAAGGTTGAGGGAGCTAGGGCTGTTCTCTCTGGAGCGGAGGAGGCTGAGGGGAGACTTAATAGAGGTTTATAAAATGATGAAGGGGATAGATAGAGTGAACGTTCAAAGACTATTTCCTTGGGTGGATGGAGCTATTACAAGGGGGCATAATTATAGGGTTCATGGTGGGAGATATAGGAAGGATATCCGAGGTAGGTTCTTTACGCAGAGAGTGGTTGGGGTGTGGAATGGACTGCCTGCAGTGATAGTGGAGTCAGACACTTTAGGAACATTTAAGCGGTTATTGGATAGGCACATGGAGCACACCAGGATGATAGGGAGTGGGATAGCTTGATCTTGGTTTCAGATAAAGCTCGGCACAACATCGTGGGCCGAAGGGCCTGTTCTGTGCTGTACTGTTCTATGTTCTATTAAGCACTTCTGCTTTCCTCAAAAATACCTTCTTGTTTTTGTTGGTTGAAACTGATTTAGATACAGCAACTGCTGTTAAAACCCTGCTGTTAAACTGCTGTTAAAACTGCTGTTAAAACCAGCCTCCTCCTCTCCTGAGTGCCTTCCAATTCAAGAAAGGGATCCTAATACAGATCCCAGACTTTTCAGTTAGTCCAAATTGGGTTGTGTTATTTTTAAAGCAGTTAATAATTAAAGGGTTAAAGTGCTTGTTGCAATTCGAACATGTGGAGTCAAAACAAGGCTTTGACAGGTGATCATTTTACTCGAGACTTACCTATTGGTTGTGATTTCAATCTGAGCAATTTAATTTCATGCTCCTTTTCTTCTATAGCTTGATGAAGAAGAATTTGATAATCCTTTTCCTTCTGAACAAGCTCTTCTACAAGTCTACAAAAATGATTAGAAAATCTTCAACACTGCTTTGTAAAATTCAGTTTCATTTCATCATAATTTTAAAAGCCATATTTAACTTGAACTTTCCCACTAGCTTGTAACACTCAACAGACTGCATTTGCATCAAATACATGTTTTGGTGAAGATCTGTTTTGAATGACACTGGAGTTGAAATTAAATTTCTAGTGGAAAATGGAAGATACATTACCTCCCACTGTCCATGGGAGTACATTTTCATCTTAACAGAGTATGGATAAACCACACATTGAGCACATACGTTTAAATATTACTATAGTGTTTTCAATAAACATGGTCTTCTGCTCACACCAGACAACTCGAGGACCTCTGTGATTGCAGTTGTTCATTTGAAATTAAAACTAAATAATCAATTTATCAATTTCTCGACTGTTGCCCCCCACCCAAAAAATACTTTTTGCAGATAATCAAATGAACTAATGCTGTGTGAACACTGCATTAATATAATGAAATGATCCTACCAAGCAGGCAATATTTATTTTTAATTCCCTATCCTCTGCATTGCCAATATCAAAGTAGTGTGTTACGAAAAAATATTGGACTCAAAACATTGACTCTGGGCAGAATTTTATCAGTTTTTGACTAAGCTTTGACAACGGAAGCCCACTTCAGCAGAGGCACTGCCAGGGCATGACCCTCACACCCCCATCCCGAGGACTGTATTTAATTGCGTGCCTCCGGCAGGGACCACTCAGGGTCCCTGTTGGCCCATATCTGTTGTGAACCCTTCCGATATAATGTGATGTCAGCAGGGTTGGGGGTGGGAGAAACAAAAGTCATAATGTGGAGGCATTCTAAAGCAGGGAAGCCTGCTGATGAGATGCAAGTGTATGGTAATGGAGTTTCCGACCTTTTGCAGCGGGAACCCTCTTATGCCATTAACAGAAAGGGTGGGGACAATTTGATTGGCCCTTTGGGGACTCCTATTGGATTCTCTGTCCTCGTCAGCCTTTCTGCCCATCGAAAATTAAGGTGGAGAATCCCAGCTTTTTGTTTCTCTCTCCACAGATGCTGCCAGACCTGTTAGGTTTTTTGAGCAATTAGTTTTTATTTCAAAATAATGTGTGGCTGTTGCAAGATTTCACTGTTAAGAATATTGCCTTTCTTGTATAAATGGGATATGAAGATGTTCAAGAAATTTGAAATGTAAATATTTTTATCAAGTCTGATTTGATTTGCGCAGAGGTTATTAATACATTTTAGATATTTGCTGGAATTCTAACATCCCGCCTGCCACAGGAATCGGAGCGGGCAAGGGGTGCATAATGGGGAAGCCTTAAAATCCCACCCAATGAAATTTACCTGCTGGTTTCTAATTTGAGCCGTCCCAACTGCATACTCAAGGTCCTGTGTACATATTGGGAGTCATGGGACAATGTTGAACTAAGGGTGCTAACGCCCGAGGTTGGTATTGGGTCCTCATTCATGGCATTCGGCCGTTGAGTTTGAGAGAGAGTTGGCTCATTGTGATCTTCATCATCACCATCCTCATCATCTGCTTCTTCTTGGTCTGCAGCATCACTCCCAGAGGCAAGGCTGAAATGTGGTCTCAGTTCTATAGGAAGACAATAACAGCATACTGTGTCAACCCATTACAGTACTGTCTGAAAGTGAAAAGGCTATAGACTTTTTTTGGAAAACACACTTGCTGCTGGATTTGAAGTTAGGCTAAAATTAGTTTTGGGCTCTGGCAATTCCAATCAATGGTATATTCACTTACACTTTATTTATGTAAATTAACTAACATAGAACGCTTTTTGTATGTGCATATTAATCAACATTTTCAACTTAGAGTAAGATCTCTTGAAATTCATAACACATATTTTAAGGATAATGTTTCTCAACACTTGAGGGTAAAAACAAAGGTCAGAAATTTCCTTGGGAATTCTGATCAGTAGAAACTCCTTTTGTGCATCCATTTGGATTTTGTGATGAACTTAAGTGACAGTAAAAAAAACCTCAAGAAGTTACTTCTATAAGCAATTAGATATATTCGTTACTGATATATATAAATAAAATAATCAATTTAAACTTAATTGCTTGGGCCTTTGTGCTGTGATGGCCCACAACCCCAAGTAGGCAAAACAGGAATATGTACATAGAGCACTATACACAGTTCTGGTATCCATGGTGAAGATTGAAATGCATAGCTGTAGTCTTAGATTATTTTGCCTTTGTGAAATCCCTTGGCCATCTCAGCTAATTGCTATTATGCTCGAGTAATGAGTCGATCATCAAAACTTTCAACTTAAGCAGCTTGACAAGAGTCCCACTTTTATTTTATTACTACACAACCTTTTCATCCAAAAGAACAGCAGATGAGAGAGAGATTGAGTGGGCATAGAAAAATTATCCAATTCAATTTTTTTTTTGTTCAACACTTGTGTCACATAATTGGTTTTAGAGAAAAGCACTATTGAAAATGTATTAATTAATACAAATAATGCTTATCTTTAATTGATTTTTTGATTCCATAAAATATTAGGAATCTTTTTGAGGAAATAAAACATGGACACAAAACAGCGCTTTAGCAGATTCTTTGCGAGACCATCTGGGCTAGTGGAATCATTAATTAGATTACTTCATAAGAGTACAATTACTGATGCTTGAAACTGTGGAATTCTTAAGTAGCCAGATACGCTGGAACAGCAATGACTCACCAGGTACGAGAATGGTAATAGCCGTCTGCACAGCCTTGCGAATGATGTTATCCAAAGCAAACATCCAGTGAGGTTTAATATTATGGGTTCTCAGGACTTTATTTACCTAGTGTCAAGAAGTAAAATATGAGCTTTTATTAATATTTGCTCTAAAATCTTTAAGACTTTTTACAGGACAGCATAGATAGCCAAAATTGAACCTATGCATCCAGGTAATAAAAAGATCAAAATGCTCAAAAGACATAGGTATTTTGGCTTTTGTTACAGATTCTTCGGTGTATCTGGTGCATAGCATTTTTACATCAAAATGTTAAATTTCAGTGTGTCTGTAAAGTGTTGCAAAAATGGATAAACACCGAAATACAGAGAAAATATACAGCAAAGTTGATCATGCAGAAAAGAAAAAATGTTCACTATTTCAATGCAATACTTCACTTGAACTGGGGTCTCCAAAATTATGTTATTAATTTTCCTTCGCATGCTAACTAACCCGAAGTGCAATTCAAGTATTTTATGCTTCTGGATTTTTCATAATTTGATTTTTAAAAACCTCTATATAATAACACTGCAATCCTTTGTGATAAACAAGCTCAAAATTACACGGAAGAAATGCAGCTCGACAACAGCTTGCTTTATTGTGTTATTACACAACTAGGGGATTTTCACAGTAACTTCATTGCAGTGTTAATGTAAACCTACTTGTGACACTAATAAATAAACTTAAACTATTTCCTCCGAAAGAAACAGTGAAGCTGATTGAGGTTGCAAGGATCTTGCAAAGGACTTAAAAATTGAATCGAATTATACTAGTCACAATATAGTAAACAGAATTAAGCATATATCATGTATGGAATTTGTTGGTAATGCTCCAATCATGGAGGCCTCCTGAGGATTTGTAGTTGATTTAAACCTCTCTAAATGAAGAGGAAATCCTAATGGTTCACACAACAGATGTTGTGTTCATTTACTTTTTAAATTAAGCAATTAACTTCAAAATAGGCATGAAAGTGTAAAACATTACATCTGCAAATATACTTAGCAAGCTGAGAAAGCATCAGAGCACTTAATTCTATCATGCAGGGACAACTTACCCTTGTGTTTTGAAACAATATGCGACAAAACAGATCTGACATGCATTTAGGTTATTTAGATTAATGTAAATGTTAGAATAAATGTGCTCACAAGGCTGTGCTGCCAATGGCAGTCTTTCTTAATTTTTGAATGCAGTTTTACCTCAACACAGCAAGTTCACTGGCTCAAAACTCTATCTCATTTTGTGGAAATTTACAGCTTTGCTCGTGTTTGAGTTCAACTTACCTGTTATATGGAACAGAATACCTAAAGAATAAGCTGTGTAATAACTTGCATGGAATTTCTCCAGTTCATTACGAAACACACATTCACCAAAAAAGTTGAACTTGCTGAAATGTGATATTTGGAAAAAGGAAAAATGCCAGTAGGCTCAACAAGATCATCTGCTTTTCATGAATCAATCATACTTCATGGTTTCAAACTCTTAAAGGACTTTATGTTCAAGACCATGATGTCCAAAAACACTTGTGCAAATAAATTACATCCGTCCAATTGCAACGGGATCTTGATCAATTGGGCCAGCGGGCTGACGAATAGCAGATGGAGTTTAATTTAGACAAATGCGAGATGATGCATTTTGGTAGATTGAACCAGGGCAGGACTTACTCAGTTAATGGTAGGGTGTTGGGGAGAGTTACAGAACAAAGAGATCTAGGGGTACAGGTTCATAGCTCCTTGAAAGTGGAGTCACAGGTGGACAGAGTGGTGAAGAAGGCATTTGACATGCTTGGTTTCATTGGTCAGAACATTGAATGTCTTGTTGAAGTTGTACAAGACATTGGTAAGGCCACACTTGGAATACTGTGTGCAATTCTGGTCACCCTATTATAGAAAGGATATTATTAAACTAGAAAGAGTGCAGAAAAGATTTACTAGGATGCTACTGGGACTTGATGGCTTGAGTTATAAGGAGAGGCTGGATAGACTGGGACTTTTTTCTCTGGAGTGTAGCAGGCTGAGGGGTGATCTTATAGAGGTCTATAAAATAATGAGGAGCACAGATCAGCTAGATAGTCAATATCTTTTCCCAAAGGTAGGGGAGTCTAAAACTAGAGGGCATAGGTTTAAGGTGAGAGGGGAAAGATACAGAAGTGTCCAGAGAGGCAATTTTTTCACACAGAGGGTGGTGAGTGTCTGGAACAAGCTGCCAGAGGTAGTAGTAGAGGCGGGTACAATTTTGTCTTTTAAAAAGCATTTAGATAGTTACATGGGTACAATGGATATAGAGGGATATGGGCCAAATGCGGGCAATTGGGATTAGCTTAGGGGTTTAAAAAAAAAAGAGCGGCATGGGCAAGTTGGGCCAAAGGGCCTGTTTCCATGCTGTAAACCTCTATGACTCTATATGCAGATAATTGCTGTCTCATGGTTGGGATCATGTAGAATAGAGACAGAGTTATAGAGATATAGAATAGAGGCAGAGGTATAGAGATATGGAATAGAGACAGAGTTATAGAGATATAGAATAAAGGCAGAGGTATAGAGATATAGGATAGAGACAGGGGTATAGAGATATAGAATAGAGGCAGGGGTATAGAAATAACCCCAGGAGTCCTTGTTGAAACTTGATTCCCCACTTCCCACTTTCTATGTTCCATAAAACAGTGACAGCACAATGCACCAATAACTGCAGGAATGAAGCATGGTGGGGTGAATGGTGGGACTTTCACAGATAGATGGAAAGTGCTCAGCAGGCAAGAAAACAAAAAATTCTCTAACTTTCAATCTAGCTGCTAGTGGCAATGTCGAGGAGATTAATCTTTCATTCTGGAAGACTCTTACCCTGAACCTTTTGGGCTGGTTTTCTGATCAGTGGGATTCATGCTGGATTGGTAGCAACAAACCCAGTGAGCAATAACTCTGGATTTAGTATCATTTAGATGTTTTTGATGATTCTGAGGTGATTTTGCATTCACCTGCCTCATGTGGAGGGTTTGCAGGAAAAGTGGTTGCGGACCTTGTTGAGGCTGAGCAATCTTTCTCCCCCACAATCACTTGCCTTGCCTAGTGTGATAAATCATCCCATGATCATGTGCACTGGGTAATGGCGGTTCCTTAACTTTAATCTCCTTTTTTGCTCTGCTAGAAGTGTTGCTGGACACCAGACACCCAACAGTGTTGTTTCAGACACCTATCACTACACCACCATCTCCCTCATTTCTTCGGCTTCTTGATATGAGCGTATAAATATTCACATATACATTCGCTATTCCTCCCATGTCACTGAATCAAAAACCCTGGAACTCCATTCCTAACTGCAGTGCAAGTGTACCTACACCACATGAACTGCAGCAGTTCAAGAAAGTGGCTTAGCACCACCTTTTCAAGGGCAATTAGAGATGAGGAACAAATGCTGGTTTTCCCAGTGAATCCACACCCACAATGAAACAACTAAAAAAAATGCAATGCCTGTTTGCTTTTTGAATGGAGGTATGAACCTCTTTCAGAGTAGGTAAATGTATAGGGCCATCAGGGAAACTGGAATATATTGTATACAATAATCTATAAAACCAATATAAATAAGTCCTTGTAATTTATTTGCACAAGTGTTTTTGGACATCATGGTTTTGAACATAAATAAAAGCAAAATACAGTGGATGCTGGAGATCTGAAATAAAACAGAAAAAAACTCAGCAAATGCAAATGTGGCAGCATCTGTGGAGGAGGAAAATAGAGTTAACATTTCAAGTCTAATATGACTCTTCTTCAGAGTGTTCCATTAACTCTGGGTGGAATTTTACAGCCCTTCCCACGAGTGGGAATTTCCAGTCCTGCCAAAGTCAATGGGCTCATTGCATTTTCTGTCCCCATCCACCCCATGACGAGGTAAAGTGCTGAATTTTTCCAGCACTTCATGTTTTTTATGTAAATCACAAATGTTATTGGAACACTTTTCATGTCAGGTAAACTGGACAGTATGGTTTGTCACATATGGAGGAATTGTGTAGATCCATGTTCACCAACAACTCTGGCGAGAGAGCCCAGACTCATTTCATACAGGACCCTCAACATCCAGAAGACACCAGGACTTCCTCAAGAAATGTTTTCAGATCAAAATAAATAAATGAGAACTTACAGCTTCTTGGAAGCCAAAGAGCACCATCTGAATCTGGTTAATGGCATGATTGTCAAAATCCAACTCCAGCTTCAGCCGAGAAAGGGTGGCTGAGATGATTTTGCGATCGGTTGATCTTACAAACTCCCGCAAACTAACAATAAGTGTACTGATGTGCTCAGATTTCAGCTTTGGTTCTTCGGAACCCTGTGAATTAAGAAAACAGATAGAATGTATTTCTTAACTTGTCAAGTTTTTTAGAAACTATGTACTTATAGGGGCACATCTTCCTGTTCCACTGCCTCGGTGGACTGGATCACCTGGGTGCAATGTAGAAATTTAAAAGGTTGGGGAACATCACATGCATATTTACATCAATTAGTGAAATTGAAGCAGACTAAATAACAGCCACGCAGTGCTCCTTGGATAGCTTTCCTCTGCACTTGGCATCTGGGCAAACTCAATTGACTCAGAAAAATATCTGTTCCATGTATCCTGCATCCCAAAGGATTAACACTGTTTTGTTTTACTAAACACGTGTTCCATCTAGATGGCTGCAAGCCGATGCACCTGACAGTCATAATTCGATACCAAGTGAATCCTTTGTGGCGGGTCTGTACTATTCCAGAACATTGTTCATGATTGACTGTCTCACTAATTGAATGTGAGGCTTAGGCCAGTAACAAAAGATTTGGGTTCACCAAGTAACATTGGAAATCGATGCTCCATTGACTCTACTGGTCATGAGTGGTCAAGAAGCAAAAAACATACTAATTTGTTGCACTAATAAGCTACCTGATTTTAAGTGGTTAAACCTTTATCTGGGTCGAATTTTACAGCTCCTCCCACGAGTGGGAATTTCCGCTCGTAGGAGGGGCTGTGCGCATGCCTACACATACTTGGAAACGTGCAAGCCTTGACTTAAAAAATACATACTTAAGCTCTCTGGACTCGGGCAAGAGGGGAATGTTCTTATGGGGCAGTGGGGAAAAAGTATGCGTTCCATACGAGGCCAACAGAATATTTACCTGTTTGGATTTTTCATCATCTTAATTTCAAGACTCATGTCAGGGTAATGCCCAAACAAATTAATGCATGGTTAACTAAATTTGAGAGCAAAAGACTTGCATTTATATGGCACCTTTCATGACCACAGGAAGGCCCAAAGCACTTAATGAAGTAATTTTGAAGTTCAGCTAGTGTTGCAATGTAGAAAATGTGGCAACTAATTTGTTCACAAACAGCAACACAATAATGGCCAGGTAATCTGAATTTGTGACATTGACTGATGGATAATTATGAACTAGGACATTGTGAACTCCCCTAGCTCTTCTTCAAAGTAGTTGTATGGAATCTTTTACATCCACCCGAAAAGAGAAAACGGGCCTCCATAATACCTCACCTCAGAGGCAACACCTCTGACAATACAGCACTCCCTAGTTAGAGCACTGCAGCACCAACCTTGATTTTTGTGCTGAAACAGGACTTGAAATCACGTTATGGCTCAGAGATGAGTGCGCTATCAGCTGAGCCACAGATGACACTTATTATCTTATAACCAGTTAAGTATTAAGGTTAAAAAGAAAATCAAACATGTTTGCAATATATTTGACTGCAGCATACTTGTAAATTAGCCACTGGGCCAAGTGACCAAGTATGTGCAATTGCACCCTGTCGAGGAACTGGATGATGGGGATTATGGTGTGGCACCTAGGTTCTGTTCTTTGCTGCAACCCATAGCATCGTGAGCACTGGTTGGGTTCTTAATGATGCCAAGGTTAATTAATCTGCAGTTGACCCCAATCCTGGCATTTTGTGGGTAAAGTAGCAGAGGCACCTTGAAAAGGGGGATAATGAAGTGCCCTAATAGCTATGTTATAATAAAAAAGAATCAGCCTGACAGATTTACTGAAATTCTTTGAGGAAGAATTGCTGAGACCAGAATATACCAGCACAGTGGTACAGTGGTTAGCACTGCTGCCTCACCGATTCCAGGTGACTGTCTGTGGAGTTTGCATGTTCTCCGTGTCTGCGTGGGTTTCCTTTGGGTGCTCCGGTTTCCTCCCACAATCCGAAAAATATGCTGGTTAGGTTGATTGGCCATGCTCAATTGTGTCAGGGAGACTAGCAGGGTAAATAAGTGGGGTTACTGGGAGAGGGCCTGGGTGGGATTGTTGTCAGTGCAGACTCCATGGCCGATTGGCCTTCTGCACTGTAGGGATTCTATGATTCTATATCTTCACAATGCAATTTGGGAATAGGCCTCCAGGTGGCAGAGGTCCTTTAACACAGCATGTGTGCACCCGCTCAAAGATTCAGAGTGCTGAGTGGGAAAGGGACCTAGCTGAGAGAATACATGGATTACTGAGTTTCATGATCAGGAAGGTATAGCAAAAACTAGGAGAGAATTCTCATTATCCTTCGGCATTCTGTCAGGCACTTTGTCCAGATTTGATTTGACCCTCTCACTTTGTGACTGATACAGAGGCACCTAGAAAAGGTTCACAGGACATCCACTAGCCTGACAGCTTGCCTAAAAGGCCATTAGTTAACCATGATTGGCTTACTTAGAAAGCCAATGCTTTTTAAATTTAGGAAAATATGGAACGCAAGGACATTTGATTGAAGTTTTTTAAAATTACAAAAGATTAGATTCTTTCCCTTGAAAATGGACCATCCTGAACGAAGTGGGTGACGGAGGATTGAAAGAAAAGTTGGGAGTGTGGTGATCATACCCATAAGTTAGACAAGAATTGAACCAGGTTAGATCTGAAGTTAAGTTTTTGTTTTGTAGAAGATCAAGTTGCTCCCTCATGCAGAAAATGGATGTGCTGCACAGGAACTGGAAGAGTTCCTGACTACGGCTAATATTGCCGCTTGCGCCCTCGGGATTTGTATTTCTTGGAAACTCTCGGAAATGGTTCTGAATATCTTTGTGGATCAGAAACAAACTTCCTGGATGTTTTGTCCTCTGAATTGACCCCAGGGCTTTTACTCCGTTGTATGGTTATTAGTGGGTAGCATTCTCAGTAGCACTGTAATCGGATGTGAAGGGTCAACAGTGATTAGCACTGGTCTTTGCCTGGCTGCCATTTTTTAAATGTACTCTTATTTCAGCAATGCTTTAAAAACTGCACAATGAAACCACTAAGTAGGAAAGCACGGAAGAGATGACAAGTTTGAGGTGCACTGAAATATGACTAAAGAAAATAAAAGATGACTGTGAATGGAAATTGGTTGTTGTGGCACCATGGTGATCAGTGCTATGAATATTGTTTATAATATATATATATGGAGGTGGGTGCAGAAGAAATTCTAGGTTTGCAGATAACACAAAATTAGAGGGATCATCATGTGATGATCTGACTAAAATTCTGGACCGGGGGCACAGACTCAAACTTAGAAAAGGAAAGATGAAGAGTTTCATTTCAACTGCTTCCCACAGAGCGTGATGAATGTGCAGAGAAAAGCAATTAAAATAAACCAATCATAACTCAGCTCACATGACACATGAGCCCAATTCCCGCCTCCTCTCACAGGCAATTTTTCAAGTATACCTCTTTCCAAATAAAGCTATGATAATTTTGCCTTTTCACCACACAAGATACACTGTAGTCTCAGTAAGTATAAAATACAAAATTAATTTTCCAGGACCAGAGAGGTACTTCAGCAATAGTTATGATTTGGGGGTACACTATTAAAAACCCAGTGAGGTGGGTCACGTGGTGTAAGTGTGGGAGCCGCTGCATTTTTGCCAACTCTGGCACTACTCATCTTTTAATCCTTTTTGTTAATCCTAATGCACAATGCATAATTATTTGATCCTGATGTGTATAATCTGTCCTATGTTCCTGGAAGATCCTGGCTAAATTTGGCAACAAGGAGCCAAGAAAATCGTCATTTGATTGAGGTGGACGGTGATGGCCAGGGTAGGCCCAGTTCACAGTAGTGGGGGGGGGGGGGGGGGGGGGGGGTCAGTAGGGGGGCAAACGTGGTGTTGGGCAGCAGGGTAGGGATGGAGGGTGGGTGTGGAGTGCAAAGCAGGAGGGTCAGAGCTCCTAGGTCCCTGAAGGTAGGGTGCCAACCAGCACCTGCCAGCCTAAATATTGAGGTTGGACAGGAAAAGGCCCTTAATTGGCCTTAACAGGCGGACTTTTGTCCGAGAACCTGTTTGCCTTACTGTGAAATTGTGTCTGGGTCAGGGTGGGTGAGATCCCAGAGCGAATAATGTCCATGCAATTTTATGTTTACCCCCCCCTCACTGCCTCGGAAGTGAGTTAGGTTGATTGGCCAGGTTAAAAATTGTCCCTTAGAGTCCTGAGATGCGTAGGTTAGAGGGATTAGCGGGTAAATGTGTGGGGGTAGGGCCTGGGTGGGATTGTGGTCGGTGCAGACTCGATGGGCCGAATGGCCTCCTTCTGCACTGTAGGGTTTCTATGATTCTATGAGTGTAAAATTCTGGCCATGGTGATAATGCTCGCAAATGACGTTGTAAGATGACTACTTAATTTGTTGTTTGACAGCAGAGATACATAAGATTCAGTTCAGCGTATTCCAAATAGAGAATAGGAAAATTGAAGCATGGGGGCCTGTAGTGAGCAAGGTCCACTGCACAGTTAGCACATAGGTAGCACAGTGGTTAGCACTGCTGCTTCACAGCTCCAGGGACCTGGGTTCGATTCCCAGCTTGGGTCACTGTCTGTGTGGAGTTTGCACATTCTCCTCATGTCTGCGTGGGTTTCCTCCGGGTGCTCCGGTTTCCTCCCACAGTCCAAAGATGTGCAGGTTAGGTTGATTGGCCATGCTAAAATTGCCCTTGGTGTCCTGAGATGCGTAGGTTAGAGGGATTAGTGGGTAAATGTGTAGGGATATGGGGGTAGGGCCTGGGTGGGATTGTGGTCGGTGCAGACTCGATGGGTCGAATGGCCTCTTTCAGTATTGTAGGGTTTCTATGATAGTTCTTCCTATTGCTTCTTTTTGTAGACACTCTGTTAACATTCATGTGCTGCGTTTGAAATATACGCACATGACAAGCATGTGGAATTGAGATGTATCTATGTCCAGCATGTGATAATCTGGCAAGTTTCCCAGTTCATGTTGAAGATTCAGCTCTCAGCTATGTTACTTTGGAAGCGGTCATGAGGAATGTCAGTTCTTAAAACAGCTCACTGTCTTTTGTGTCTCAAGGAAAATAATGCCTCACAGCCAGTACATTTACTGGATTCATGTTAAATATTTTCACATTCTGGCATTATGTGATTCCTCAGCTCCTCAAACACTGCCCCTTCAGTTGGTCCCTTTCCAGCTCCTCACTAATCAAGCCTAGACTGGAAACGGGTAAGTGGATTTGACCTCAGTTGGAATTTTCATTGCCCTCGGGAAAACACTTGCCCTGGCAAAAGAGGGCTAGATGTCCATCGATTCATCAAAATGTAATTTTCCACGATTAAAAAAATACTTTGCAGTCATTGCTCCCAAGTCTTGCAAGATCAAGCCACTACATACAATAAAGTTTGGTTCTCTGGGGAAATACAAAGCATGCTGTCTTAGCTGGCAGCTGCAATGAGCGAGAATTCAGGTTTGGAGCAGATAAAGTTTTTTTTAAAGTTTATTTATTATCGTCACAAGTAGGCTTACATTAACACTGCAATGAAGTTACTGTGAAAATCTCCTAGTCGCCACACTCCGGCGCCTGTTCGGGTACACAGGGAGAATTTAGCATGGCCAATCCATCTAACCAGCACGTCTTTCGGACAGTGGGAGGAAACTGGAGCACCCGAAGGAAACCCACGCAGACACGGGAAGAACGTGCAAACTCTACACAGACAGTGACCCAAGCCGGGAGTCGAACCTGGGTCCCTGGTGCTGTGAGGCAGCAGCGCTAATCACTGTGCCATCGTGCCGCACTAGGGGAAGGTTCTTTTGGATGGGGATAGCTTACAAACTCAGGGCAGAAAGAAAAGTGTGAGCAGGTAAAGGTGGGAAGAGAAGCAGCTGCATTAACTGGGAGGGAGGAGGGAAAATAAACAATTTCTAAACAATAAATCAAATTTAACCAGACTCTACCGTTGCATATCCACATTAGCTTGCAATATCTGCAGAAGAAATGAGGGGTAATTCTCATCAGTTTTGCTGCAATTTGCTGCGCATTTTCCAATTGTCCCGATTGAGCTTGAAGGGGGAAAAGAATAATGAGGTGAGTCACTTTGATTAACTGAACCGGCAAGAGATGGGGTGCGGGGTTTGCTGGAGGAAACGGATGGCGATAGAAGTAGATATTTCAGCTGTGGCTGGGAATATTAAAAACAGGATAAAACCATTTTTAATGATTTAAAATATAATCAGTTTTACATAAAGGTAGGAAATGTGCATTCACCTGCATCAGAGATTCAAGCAAGTTCCTCACAACTTTGTCCTGGTCCTCAGACAATATCCGATGTAGAGTGGCCCTTCGCTCACTGTCTTTCTGTAGCATGAAGAACCCTGCATCCTTCTCCTCAGGTGATGGTGGTGCACTATGATCTTCAAAGTGATCGTCGGGTATACTATGGGTTAAAACAAAAGAAACATTAGCAGTAAAGAGGCTCTTTTTGGGCCAAACAATTAAACCAACTTAAATTAACAATAAGGAATAAAGAGAAGGGCACCTGAAGGTGTAATGACTTCAGTCAGGCTATTGAGGCTGGCCTATTGGAGTATGAACTCCCTGATTAAGGATCCAATTGATGGGCCAAGCAGGGAGTCTTTGCCTTGTACTTAACTGGGAGTGTCAGTTCCTCTGACACCCCCGGAGGTAGACTGATAACTGCTAGCATTCTGTATACTGCTGTTTGTAAATAAACGGATTTTGGTGAAGGGACTTCTGCCTCCGAAGACGTATTACAGAAGGTCAAGAGGAATCACCAATCTTTGAAAGCTGAAGGTGCATTTTTTGCCTCGTCACTTAGCACTAGCAGCAAATTTAAGTGCAGAACAGGAAACTCAATCCTCCGACATCCACGCCCCATCCCCCTCCCAGAGCCTAATGAAAAGGCGATCCTTGTATCTTCCAGTTTAGAATAAATATTTGGTGCCAATCACTCCTGCTCCTTCATTAAACATACAAGTAGCATCAATGAAAACCATCAGAAAACCTATTGGACTTCCTGATATCTGAGCAACATTTCTGACCATGCTAATGTGTTAAATGGAAGTTGCCTGAAATTCAAATTAAAAGTGACAGGAGGGAATCATCAATACAAACATACAAACATGGGCATTAAGAATAGGAGTGGGCCACTCAGCCCGTCAAACCTTCTCCACCATTCAATGATATCATGGATGATCTGACTGTAACCTCAACTACACCTTCCCACCTTCCACCCATTTGAATCTATCATCCTTTGCATTTAAAACATTAAAAACTCTGTTTCCACTGCCTTTTGAGGAAGAGAGTTCCAAAGACTCACAACCCTCGGAGAGAAACAATTTCTCCTTACCTCTGTCCTGATTCTCCTACAAGAGCAAACATCCTCTCCACATCATTCCTGTCAAGATCCCACAGGATCTTATGTCAACCAAGTTGCCTTTTCCTCTTCTAAATTCCTGTCCAATTTTTCCTCACAAACCTGCCCATTCCATGTTACATTTACATCCTTCCTTAAATGTGAGCAATATTTTACACAATACTCCAGATGTAGTCTCACAAATACCCTGTATAACTGGAGCATAATCTCCCTACTTTTATATTCAATTCTCCTCACAGTAAACGATAACATTTCCTAATTACTTGCTGTACCTGCATTCTAGCTTTTTGTGATTCATGTACAAGGACACCCAGATCCCTCTGCATCTCAGAGCTCTATTAACCTCTCACCATTTAGATTTTTTTTTAACCCTTCCTGCCAAAATAGACAACTTCACATTTGCCCACATTACACTCCACTTGTCAGGTCTATGTCTCCTCATTTAACCTATAGGTATCCTTTTGTGGCCTCCTTGTCCTTTTCACATCTTACTATCGATCCTATCTATCCTTGTGTCATCTGCAAATTTAAATCGATCCCTTCATTTATGTATATTGTAAAAAGTTGAGCCCCCAGCACTGATCCCTGTGGCACACCATTTGTTGCATCCTGCCGATCAGAAAAAAGTCCATGTATGTTTATTCTTTGCTCTGTGTTAGCTAGCCAATCTTCTATCCATGTCAATGTGTTACCCCTGCATCATGAGCTTTTATTTTTTGTAATAACCTTTGTAATAGTCTTATGAAGTAACTTCTGGAAATTGAATTTCAGTACATCAACAATTCCCTTTCAACCACAGTACATGTTACTCCTTCAAAGAACTTCAATAAATTGGTTAAAGATGATTTCCCTCTCACATAACCATGTTGATGAGATGTGAAGGCATAGGACCCTTAAAAGGTGAAGGGGGAAAAGTTTGTGCGGAACCGTTAGAAATGGCGGAGCTGCTTAATGAATACTTTACCTCGGTATTCACGGTGGAAAGGGATCTGGGTGGTTGTACTGCTGGTTTGCGGTGGACAGAAAGGATCGAGCATGTGGACATAAAGAAAGAGGATGTGTTGGAACTATTGAATGGCATCAAGGTTGGTAAGTCGCCGGGACCGGATGGGATGTACCCCAGGTTACTGTGGGAGGCGAGGGAGGAGATTGCGGAGCCTTTGGCGATGATCTTTGCATCGTCGATGGAGACGGGAGAGGTTCCGGAGGATTGGAGGATTGCAGATGTGGTCCCTATATTCAAGAAAGGGAACAGGGACAGCCCGGGAAATTACCGACCGGTGAGTCTAACCTCAGTGGTTGGTAAGTTGATGGAGAGGATCCTGAGAGACAGGATTTATGATCATCTAGAGAAGTTTAGTATGATCAAAAGTAGTCAGCACGGCTTTGTCAAGGGCAGGTCGTGCCTTACGAGCCTGGTTGAGTTCTTTGAAAATGTGACCAAACACATTGACGAAGGAAGAGCGGTGGATGTGGTCTATATGGACTTCAGAAAGGCGTTCGATAAGGTCCCCCATGCAAGACTTCTTGAGAAAGTGAGAGGGCATGGGATCCAAGGGGCTGTTGCCTTGTGGATCCAGAACTGGCTTGCCTGCAGAAGGCAGAGAGTGGCTGTGGAGGGGTCTTTCTCTGCATGGAGGTCAGTGACCAGTGGAGTGCCCCAGGGATCTGTTCTGGGACCCTTGCTGTTTGTCATTTTCATAAATGACCTGGATGAGGAAGTGGAGGGATGGGTTGGTAAGTTTGCTGACGACACCAAGGTAGGTGGTGTTGTGGATAGTTTGGAGGGATGTCAGAAGTTGCAGCGAGACATAGATAGAATGCAAGACTGGGCGGAGAAGTGGCAGATGGACTTCAACCCGGATAAGTGTGTGGTGATCCATTTTGGCAGATCCAATGGGATGAAGCAGCAGTATAATATGAAGGGTACCATTCTTAGCAGTGTAGAGGATCAGAAGGACCTTGGGGTCCGGGTCCATAGGACTCTTAAATCGGCCTCGCAGGTGGAGGATGCGGTCAAGAAGGCGTACGGCGTACTGGCCTTCATTAATCGAGGGATTGAGTTTAGGAGTCGGGAGATAATGCTGCAGCTTTATAGGACCCTGGTTAGACCCCACTTGGAGTACTGCGCGCAGTTCTGGTCACCTCATTACAGGAAAGATGTTGAAGCCATTGAAAGGGTGCAGAGGAGATTTACAAGGATGTTGCCTGGATTGGGGGGCATGCCTTATGAGGATAGGTTGAGGGAGCTTGGTCTCTTCTCCCTGGAGAGACGAAGGATGAGAGGTGACCTGATAGAGGTTTACAAGATGTTGAGAGGTCTGGATAGGGTAGACTCTCAGAGGCTATTTCCAAGGGCTGAAATGGTTGCTACGAGAGGACACAGGTTTAAGGTGCTGGGGGGTAGGTACAGAGGAGATGTCGGGGTAAGTTTTTCACTCAGAGGGTGGTGGGTGAGTGGAATCGGCTGACGTCGGTGGTGGTGGAGGCAAACTCGTTGGGGTCTTTTAAGAGACTTCTGGATGAGTACATGGGATTTAATGGGATTGAGGGCTATAGATAGGCCTAGAGGTGGGGATGTGATCGGCGCAACTTGTGGGCCGAAGGGCCTGTTTGTGCTGTGGCTTTCTATGTTCTATGTTCTATGTTCTATGTTGGCTCTGCCTGATTACCCTGAATTATTCCCAAGTGCCCTGCTATAACATTTTTAATCTTCAACAGCTTCTAGCATTTTCCCAATGGCAGATGTTAAGCTCATTGGCTTGTAGTTTCCTACTGGTTGTCTTCCTCCCTTTTTGAAACAAGGAATTGCATTTGCTATTTTCCAATGAAACCTTTCCCGGAATCTAGAGGATTTTGGAAAATTAAAACCCAGGCATCAACCATCTCACTAGTCACTTCTTATAAAACCCTAGGATGAAGTCCATCCCATAAAAATGAATTTTTAAAAAATCACCCAACAACTCGTCAGCGTGCAGCTCCAATGATTTTCTCAAGTGCCACTTTCCTGGTGATTGTAATCTTCCCCAATTTCCTCCCTCTATTTCCTGATTTACAGTTATTTTTGGTTATTTATTTGCTCTCTACTGAAGACCAATGCAAAGTATCAGTTCAATTCATCTGCCATCTCCTTATTTTCCATTAATTCCTCAAACTCACTTTCTATTGGACCAACACTCAGTTAACTCTATTTTTGTAAAAATATCTATAAAAACTCTATATTTCCAGCCATCTTTCTCTCATACTCTAATTTTTCCCTCTTTATCAATCGTTTGTTCAGTCTTTTCTGTTTTCTACATTCTGTTCAATCTTCTGACCTGCCACCCATCTTTGCACATAATGTGCTTTTCTTTAAGTTTGTCCATAGATCTCTGAAGACGGAAAAGCAAGTAAATAGGGTGGTGAAAAAGACATATGGCACACTCGCCTTTATCAATCGGGGTATGGATTACAAAAGCAGAGAGGTCATGATGGAGTTGTATAGAACTTTGGTGAGGCCACAGCTGGAGTACTGTGTGCAGTTCTGGTCACCACATTATAGGAAGGATGTGAACGCACTGGAGCGGGTGCAGAGGAGATTCACCAGGATGTTGCGTGGGATGGAACATTTAAGTTATGAAGAGAGTTTGGATAGGCTTGGGTTGTTTTCGTTGGAGCAGAGAAGACTGAGGGGCGACCTGATTGAGGTGTTCAAGATTATGACGGGCATGGACAGGGTGGATAGAGAGCAGCTGTTCCCCTTAGTTGAAGGGTCAGTTACAAGGGGACACAAGTTAAAAGTGAGGGGTAGGAGGTGTAGGGGGATTTGAGGAAAAACCTTTTTACTCAGAGGATGGTGAGTCTAGAATGCACTGTCTGGGAGGGTGGTGAAGGCGGGATGCCTCGCATCCTTTAAAAAGCACCTGAATGAGTACTTGACACCCCATAACATTCAAGGCTATGGGCCAAGTGCTGGCAAGTGGGATTAGGTGGGCAGGTCAGGGCATTTCATGCGTCAGTGAAGACCCAATGGGCCGAAAGGCCTCTTCTGCACTGTAGTATTCTGTGATACTACCTTTAACTTTTTTAGTTAACACCACGGATGGTGAGTCCTCCTCTTGGAATTTTTCTTTCTCGATAAAATATATCTAGTCTGTGTATTCTGAAATATTCTCTTAAACGACTGTCTCTATTGACCTATCCCTTAACTTAATTTGCCAGTTTACTTTAGATTGTTCTGCTTTCATGCCCTCATAATTGCCCTTCGTTAAGTTTAAAATAGGAGTCTTAAAATACTAGACCCACTCTTCTCTCCCTCAAACTGAATGTAACATTCAATTACATTATGATTGGTGCCTTCATTACAAAGTCACTAATTAATCCTATTTCGTTGCACAATGCCAGGTCTAAAATAGTCTGCTCTCTGGTTGGTGCCAGAAGGTGCTGTTCTAAGAAACCATCCTGAAAACATTCTATGAATTTCTCGTCTCGGCTACATTTGTCCATCTGATTTTCCCTGCTTAAATCCCCATGATTATCACCATACCTTTCTGATAAACTCCCATTATTTCTTCTTTCATACCCTGTCCTATGTGATTACTATTCGGTGCTGTGTACACCACTCCCAAAAGTGACTTCTTCCATTTATCATCTCTACCCAAAGTGTTTCTACATCCTGCTGTCCTGAACCTAGGTCACCCCTCTCTATTGCGCTAATTATTAATTAACTGAGCCACTCTTCCACCTTTTCCCAGCTTCCTGTCCATCCTAAATGTCATGTACCCTTCAATATTCAGGTCCCAATCTATGTCATCCTGCAGCCATGTTTCTGTAATGAATATCAGATCATGTTTATTCATTTTGATTTGAACTCTCAGTTCGTCAGTTTTGTTTTGAATGCTACATGCATGCAGATACAGAGTCTTTAATATTGAAAAGATTTATTTTTAGTTTTCAGGTAATGTTTCACTTAAGGTGAGAGCGGGAAAGTTCAAAGGAGATGTGAGGGGGCAATTTTTTTTTGGCGGTGTCTGGCAGCGCCACCAGGGGTGGTGGTGCTGGCACATATGATAGGGGTGTTTAAGGGTCTTTTATAAGCACATGAAAATGCAAGGAATAGAGGGATATGGACCAAGGGCAGGCAGAGGGGATTAGTTTAATCTGGTGTCATGTTAGGCACAACATTGTGGGCCGAAGGGCCTGTTCCTGCGCCGCAGTGTTCTATGTTCTAATTAATGTTTCTTATATTTTCAGCAAATGTTTGATGCATTGTTCATGTGTGTTTTGGAACAGAGGATGTAGGAAAATGGAAATGCATCATGGGCAATTAAATCATTGTTGCCAACGGGACTGGCTGTAGAGAAATTCATTCTGGCAACCACAATATTAATATTCATACAACCTACTGGTACCTCCAATGCCTCTAACAGGAGGTGACAATTTTTCTCTTCTTCCTGGCACTACCACTGGAGATGAACTGCCTTCTCTCAGATAGAGTTTTAACAACACCAGGTTAAAGTCCAACAGGTTTATTTGGTAGCAAATACCATATTGGTATTTGCTACCAAATAAACCTGTTGGACTTCAACCTGGTGTTGTTAAAACTCTTACTGTGTTCACCTCAGTCCAACGCCGGCATCTCCACATCATGACTTCTCTCAGATAGACAGGAAAGAACTCACATTAGAACAGTATGGTGGAGAGCTGGATATCATGAGAGTTGGGCAGTGGAGGATGATGTCACGGTTTGCTATACTGACTGATGTAGAAAGGAATATGTGACAATGGAAATGAGGAACTAAGTCATCCTCCACTGCCCACCTCTCATGTTATCCAGCTCCAGATGACTATTCATAGGGGTCCTTTCCTAACTATGCAAAATCAGGTTGTTCATCTTCACCAACAGTTTCCCTTTTCTCCCTGGTGCTATTACTTACGAGGGGATCTCCCCTGTGTTTATCCTTAGCCACTTCTTCTCAATCTACCTCTGGCAGATTGGCCTATCAGGTGCCCTCAGGTTTGCAGGGTTCTCATGAACCTTGACCATCCTAGGGGAGTAAACTTGTGCCCTGGGATTCTCCTACTCAGTTCCAGATAATGTTGCAAGTTAATACCCATGACAAGTGAAGTGGTGCTGCTTGAAGAGGCTGTAGCAAGGCTGTTAGTGCTGTTTATAGATGGGCTGCATGGTCTTAGCTGGTTAAATTCCAACACATTCTGCAGGTCTTGGGTCTGCTAACCTGCACCCAAGCTGGCTGGATATAAATCAGGTAAACGTGTTCCTACAATGAGAGTGGGAGCTTCATATTGGACAGACAGACACTCTACATGAGGTTTTTTTTACTAGCTTGGTTTGGAGACTAATATGATGGTAGATTTTTGGAGTTGGCAAGGTAACTAATCAGCCAAAAAAATAAATAGCAAAGTTACATCATAAAAACTGCTTCCACTTTTTTGGACTGTAGCTGTCGGTAATGATTCCACTGTTACAATTTGCAACTCCTCTAGACCTATCTTTTATTTCTTTACATGTCCCATTACCATGTGTTCTGCCTTGCACCTTCACCCCTTTTGTGATTTAATTTATCCTGCTACCATCATAACACACCTTTAGTTATTGCCTCCCTTCCCTCCACATTCCCTGCATCTGAACTTGTTTAACATCTATCACATCTCTAATTTTTGCAGCCCAACCCCAGGTCGTTGTCCTGAAACTCTGTTTTTCTCTCTTCAGATGCTGCCCTGATCTGCTGAGATACATTTTCTATTGTTACTTTAGATTTTGCTTTTACACTTGTAGGTTGTTATTTATTTATTCAATTAATCAGTGCTATCTATCTTATAGTTACGTCTGTGGAATACCAGAAATTCACAGGGATGATGTGAGGTTGATGTTACGGCCTGCCATAAGGACCTGTACCTCTAAACCAAGTATTTTCTCCGGAAAATAAATCCAAACAATAATTTATACAAAGTATTTTTTCAACTTATTGTAATTTAATCTTTTCCAGTCAAGTATCATTTATTTTCTTATTTCTATTCTAACACTGAAGCCAAGTACAATGTGGTCAATGTGCCTCCCAAAGACCCTATACTTGCTCCACTTTACCACCTAAATTACGTCAACTAGCACAGACTTAATTCTTTCCTTGGTGAGTAGCAACATACTAGTCCAAAAAAAGAGTCCTAAACCCACATCAAGAAATCTTCTCCTTTCTGACCATTAACATTATCCTTATTTGTTTGAGATTGTCCTAAAATTCTAACTCTTATTAATTATTCAAAGGGAAGGGAGCAGTTTGATAGCAAATTATTAAAAAAAAGAGGTATTGTTGCAGCTATCCTGACAATCAGATTTGAATTGTTGGCAACTAAAGTTGCAAGGCGTGTAAGTGGGATCAGGGATCAATTACATCAGGTACCCATTCTGTAATACCTAAGGATTTCCTAAATTCAAAATAACTACAACTGCAGTAGAAGCAAGGCTAGCTTAGGGAAGGCAATGAGGTGATGGAGCCCTTCATGGCACCTAGCCTTCAATTTACTCTTAGTGCATTCACAGAGTGTCATCAAGAACATCCCAAAACCTTTTATTCACTTGTGGGACATGGTCGTCGCTAGTTGGCATACTCTAACTAACCATCCCTAGTTGCCTTTGGACAGCAGCTGAGAGTTAACCACATTGCTGTGGCTCTGGAGTCACACGTAGGCCAGACCCAGTAAGGACGGCAGATTTCCTTCCCTAAAGGACGTTAGTGAACCAGATGGGTTTTTCCAACAATTGACAATGGTTTCATGGTCAACAGTAGATACTTAATTCCAGATATTTTTTATTGAATTCAAATTCCACCACCGCAGCGGGATTCGAACCCGTGTCCTCAGAACATTAGCTAAGTTTCTGGATTAATAGTCCAGTGATAATACCACTAGGCCATCGCCTCCCCGGTGACAGGGATTGTGCCACCAAAAGTTTATCCTTCCCCGCCCCACTATAATATATATTGTAAGAAAGCAGCAGCCAGGGGCTACAGTGGCCATAGTCTTGAAACCATATTTCAACAACCCAAGTCTAGTATGAGGTCCCACCAGGGGGTGTTCCTGTGCCAGAGTGTTCCCAGATGGTCCTGGTGAGAAACCTAAGCAGTGTTGTTCCCTCAATGACTCCATACCCCTTAAGTACATCACATTTGTGTAGCTTCTGAGTAGGCCAGGCAAAGCAATATTAGCCCCGAGATGTCTAGTGGAAATGGATTTTGGTTTGCAGAAAATTTCTGGGTTTTAAATTGAGTTTATATCCAAGTTATGCAATGAATGTTATCAGCAATTTCTGTCTTCTACCTCAAGCTGGTTCAATCAGATTAACCAAGTGGCAAAATATTGAGGGCTTTCCAAAAAAAATCCTCATTCAATTCTGGCTGCATTATTTATCACCTGGAATTCTACCATTGAATATGGCAGGGTATAAGATACAATTCAATAGTATCATTGGAGTAGCGCTTTGACAGAATGTTTCTCACAGTGGGTAATCATTTCTTACAGATATAAGTGCGTTCCTTTATCGGATTATAATCGAGCTCTGTAACTTGTCTTGGTCTCATAACTCTTGCTCTCCATCTCACGGAACCAGAGGGATCATTCTGAATCAACTTTAGCTAACTAATGAAAATAACTTTTCAGAATGCTACAGAATTCTTTCATTTCTATTTGTACTTCACAGCAAATATTTAAAACATTAGCAAGAAAGTTTTTCAGTAGAATTTACAGAAAAGGATATTAGGTTACACTTGCACAAGACATCAATTATTGACACCATTTGTTTTTACACCAAGTGCTAATTTGTAGTGGGAACCCACACCCAGGAATTAAACTATTTCATAACATAGCAGCCTTTTTATGCAAGAAAATTTCCACATAATTTTGATAGAATTCAATCTGAATGCTGCACTATAATCTCTCAATGGAGAGAACATAGGAACAAGGGCCAATTCACTCAGTAGAACAGACTTCTAGACTTGAAAAGTGTCAACACTAAAAGATACAATTGGGAGTAGTTTTAGTGTCAAGTCTCAACATTTAACCCAAAAAGGAATTCCTGTCTCGTTAATGTTCGGAATAGAAAACAAATTTAAAGGAGCCTGCTGAAATAAAATGTCTAAGCAAATTTCAGTGCTCATCCCAGGGCTCTCAGAATAAAAAAGCACTAACCCACTGCCAGCTCTTTACAAGACTTCTCGCCTTCCCTAGTTGGTGAGCACCAGTGGGTCACAGATTGCTGGTGACATTTTAATGAGGCCCAAAGTCAAATTTAGCTCGGTCCTTGATCAGGATGCATACAGTTACCCTCTTGATCTCCAGCCAGCTTAGGGGACAAGTTGAATTTCTTCCCCACATAATTTAATTATCCATCTGGAAGAATAAAACTATGATGCAGGATGCTACCTCCTGATATCTGGAATGCATCTTTAGTCTGCGAAGATTAAGTCTGCAACACAAAGTTGCATTGGAAATTATGTGTTGGAGAGCTAGATTATTTGCTGGTACTTTTCTGTGACTGGACCTATTTTGCCTGGGCGCAATAGGTGGAGGTTTATTCTGTAGTTGGTTCAAAGTGCAACCACCTGCAAGTGAGTTCATATCTGATGTTGAATTCCTGAAGCATGGACGTCTTATGAAAACTAAAAATTAATCCGCGACTGAAATTAATGCTAAGCTTTCATAGGTTGATAATCAATGCAAGTTAACTATTACAACTTAATGCTCCCAAAACATTAGCTGTGATTATACTTAATCACAGTGTACACTGCTAAGTGCATAATGCTTACATGAAGTTGAATACAAGCTATTCTGAAATTATTCACTTATTACTACATTTAGCATTTTCGTGTAACATACTACGTGTAACATTTTCATTGCAAATATATCCAGTTAGCATGCTTTAACTAACCATCGATTTTAATTAAAAGAGGGTAGAAACATATTTTTATGACTTTCTAAAATATTTTCTAAATTGTCCCTCCCTACGCTAACCTTAAAGCCTCCTGTTTTGGGTGCCATGTCTATGAATAGTCATTTAATGATTCCTGTGGACATGTATGTACTTTAATGCTCCTTTCAAAAAACATTTAACAGTGAACTTGTGAAAAGGAAATGTAAATCAATGCTCAAAGTGGCATAAAAAATGTGCCTGATGTATGAAGCAAAAAACAGTTGATTTGAAGATCTGTCACCTTTCCACTGAGGCTAGGGGAGAAAAAAACTAGAGGACATGGGTTAAGGATGAAGGGGGAAACGTTTAAAAGGAATATTAGGGGGGGCTTCTTCATACAGAGAGTGGTTGGAGTGTGGAATGAGCTGCCTGATGAAGTGGTGAATGCTTTTAATATTTAAGAAAAAGTTGGACAGGTACATGGATGAGAGGGGTGTGGAGGGATATTGTCCGAGTGCTGGTCAGTGGGACTAGGCAGAAAAATGGTTCGGCACAGCCAAGAAGGGCCAAAGGGCCTGTTTCTGTGCTGTAATGTTCTATGGTTCTAAAAGGGAGCTGGACAATTTAATTTGTAAAAGGGGAGGTGGAGTTACGGATAATGAAGTTATTAGGAATGGCAATCGTCTTTCCTCCTTTGGTGGAAATGCATGTCTAGGAGGGTGGGAGGTAGGGACTTCTTTCTGCCACATGCATGCACTCCAAACCCCAACCCAGCCTTTTGAAGGCACGGTGGCACAGTGGTTAGCACTGCTGCCTCACAGCGTCGGGGAGCCAGGTTCAATTTCAGCCTCGGGTCACTGTCTGTGTGGAGTTTGCACTTTCTCCCCATGTCTGCGTGGGTTTCCTCCGGGCACTCCAGTTTCCTCCCACAGTCCAAAGATGTGCGGGTTAGGTTGATTGGCCATGCTAAATTAACCCTTAGTGTCAGGGGGATTAGTGGGGTAAATGAGGGTTACGGGAATAGGGCCTGGGTGGGATTGTAGTTGGTACAGACTTGATGGGCCAAATGGCCTCCTTCTGTACTGTAGGGGTTCTATGACTTCAGGATGATTAACGTTTTGAAGGCAGGCTCCCCAGATTCTAGCAGGCCATCATGGCAGATTGGGGTTTATGCCTCGTGTGCACGTTTTGTTTTGAGGGCCGGCAGGGGACAGGCAATCTGCCTACAAAGATGGAACAACACTTTTCAGTCTGAGCAAGGCCGAGCTCTGTAAACCAAGAAGTAAAATTTCTGGTAATCCTATCACTGTCATGGAAGTGCTAAATGACTGGGTTCAACAGTGTTCAAAGGCCATCATTTACTGGGAATGTATTAATGGATATAGCTCCGATTTGCTTCAATTTACAATAAGCACATCTAGGGAAGAAATATGGGTGCGGCTCAAACAAAATACTGCCCTTGACTTGTACAATGTCCCAAGATGCTTCACAGGAGCATAATTTGACAGAACTTTGACACTAAGCCAAATACAATGACATCAGTACAGGTGATCAAGACAGGTAATCAAATAGGTAGGTTTTAAGAAGCATCTTAAAAGGAAGATATGTCGGGGTTGAGAGGAGGAGGAGTGATTTAAGAAGGAAATTGCAAAATATCACTTCTTGGCCTTTTGGCTAAGATCATGCAAAGGATCAAGCATGAGACGAAGTATAATGCCTGTTCTTGTCAGCTTGGATCTCGTATGTCTCTTTTATGGGGATAATAATTTGTTCTCAATTTGAATTTGAATTGGCCTTTTGCAGCAAACAAGGAGTTGGATTAGGGACTTGCCCCATCCACTCTGTGCATTGGCTTTGTAACTCTGAAAAAGGAATAACACTTAAAAATTATAAAAATGCAAGGTTTTAGACCCAGAAAGTGAAAGGAGTAGTTGGCAATGGTGGCCCAAAGGAAATTGTGATGTGCAGAAGGCCAGAATTTGAGCAGCACAGAGATCTCGGAGTATTGTAGGGCTGGAGGATTTTACAAGGGCAAGGCCATTGGGATGTGTTGTCAAGGAAAAGTTAACAACGTCGGTCAGTGAGCACAGGGTGTGCCTGGAGAATGAGGTCAGAGAGGAGGTGATGACAGAACATGGTCAGCGAGTGCACAGGATGATGGCAGAATGAGGTTAGTGCGCATGGGGCTGATTCATACATGGAACACATATTTAAGAGCAGGAGCAGGCTATCTGGTTCCTCAAGTCTGCTCCACCATTTGATAAGTTCATGATCTGATTGTGGCCTAAAATTCATTTTCATGTCTACCCCCATACCCTAAAACTCCCTTGTCAATCAAGAATCGATCTAATTCAGCCTTAAAAATATTTGATGACCCTGCCTCAATTGCTCCTTGGTAAAGTGACTTCCACTGACTGACCACATTGAGAAAAAACATTTCTCCACATTTCCTCTTATTTTTAAACCATATCTCCCAGTTCTTGTTGCGCTCATACGAGGAAACATCTCTCAGCATCCACCCTGTCAAGTCCCCTGAGAATCTTTTAATGTTTCAATAGGATCACCTCTCATTCTTCTAAACTCCAACGGATACAGGCTCAACTTGTTCAAGTTTTCCTCATAAGATAACCCCCATCATCTGAGCGATTAACGTGAGTGACGTTCTCTGAATGGTTTCTAATGCAATTATATCCGTTACGTATGGGGACCCAAACTGCGCACAGTGCTCCAGATGTGGGCGAATGAGGTCAGCGAGCAAAGGGCTGTCAGGCGAATGAATCCAGCTGATTGCATCACTGAATAACATGGGACAGGGAGGAAAGTGGAAGGCCGAAATCTTATCACCATTCACACCAGTGGGTTTTTCCCATCCCGCTGCAGCAAATGGAATTTGGCTGGCTGTTAAATTCTCCGACCTCACTGGAGCGGGAGTGTGGCGCGAATGGCCAGTAAGATCACACCCTATGTCTTCAACAACATTGTTTGATATTTATCCCGCAGGGATGTAGAGTGCAGAAGCTGGCTTCATCCAAAATACCAATCATAGACAAACACTGGTAAATGAAGGAGTCATTTTTGTATTAGCTGACGCAAATGCACAGTGTAGTCAAAGCAATAGAAGCTGGGGACAGAAAGAGGAAATGATCTTCAGAAAAAAGAATTTTGCACCCTCACCCCTGTGAAAACAGTATCGAAGAGGATCTATATAGCCTTGAAAGTACACAATGCTATTTACCTGAGAAGCAAAGGTCTAGATCCTTTGCTCTCTTTTTCAATGCAGGATTTCGCCCTTGTTTTGAAAAAGAATAGATCCTGCTTCAAGTCGGAGTCTGGTGAAACTGAGCCAAATTCACTACCACTACTCAGTTCCTCCACAACAACTGGAACTGGAAGGGATATGCTGCGTAGATAATCTGTATCGGGAATAAATGGAATATTAAGAAAATAGAATCTCGGCAGAGGCGAGTTACTCAACTTTTCTCACAGAACAAAAATTCAGCTATACGCACTTCTCCGAGTTTACATCACCTTCTTCCCAACATGGAGCTGCCATCCAGCAGTTCCCAAACCTCCTACAGCAATAACAGCAGCTTCATCATTATTTCCCCTCTGGCTCCACTCCTCACTCAAATTGGATTTACAAATTGGGACTCGCATGGATTAGAGAACCAACAGAAATGCAGTTGCTGTTACAACATTATAGATTTTATTAACATGTTTGACTATGTTTTGAGAATAGGTCATTAGGGGCTGGATCTGTTCCAATTAGAATCTTCACTGTGACTGTATCAGTGTGGCACAGTAGAATGTCTCAAAATTATAAGAGGTTTGACCAAGTTGATCCCGACACAAGATTATCATAAAAATCATCGAATCTACAGTGTAGAAGTAGGCCATTTGGCCCATCGAGTCCGCACCGACAACAATCCCACCCAGGCCCTATCCCTGTAGTCCCACATGGTTGCCCCGCTAATCCCTCTAACCTACACATCCCGGGATACTAAGGGGCAATTTAGCATGGCCAATCAACCTGACCCGCACATCTTTGGAGTGTGGGAGGAAACTGGAGCAGCCAGAGGAAACCCACACAGACACAGGGAGAATGTGCAAACTCCACACAGACAGTAACCCAAGCCGGGAATCGAACCCAGGTCCCTGGCACTGTGTGGCAGCAGTGCTAACCGGCGTGCCACCGTGCTGCCACAAAAACAACCCAAAAAGAAATAAAAAAAAGATTTTTAAAATTAAAAAAATTCATGCAGAACTATTTTATACAAAGGGTAATAAACATATGGAAATTGAAGCAATGCATCCAAGGAACAACAAGGTAATTTACTGTCGAAAGAGGGATAAGGTATATGATGGGGTTGGGTCAGCCATCCAGGACTGAGCTTGCTTCTTCAAATGGATTTTCCCACTCCAAAAATGTACTACAATTTTAACTGGCTTTCTCGAACAAGGTGTGGGAAATGCTTCTAGAAAAAAAAACTGCTTCAACGCAATTATGTCGCCCATTAGGCAAAGGTTGAGCAATTCCAAATGATTCGGATACATTAGCAGATGGATGTTTTAACAAGTGGTCACTTTTTTCACCAGTAAAAAAAATCTACAAAACACAGCATGACTGTGTTGTGCAAGAAGAGGGATGACGGAGAACAAAACATTTTTTCACACTTTGCACCAAACAACAGTATTCAAAAATCTTCAATGTCGAGAACAGTTTGTCCTCTGGTCATAACCAAATCTATAAGGACTCCTTCCAAATCCATTTCACTTTTGTGTGTCAGAGAACTAGAATTCTAATAACAAATCAACTTTTAAGCCCGACAAATGAAATATATTTTCTGGATGCTTATCGGATGAAAACGTAGCTGCAATGCTTCCTTCATACTAGAAAAAAGTAACAAACTTGTATTAACTATAGAGCTTTTCAAATCGTCAGGACATCCAAAAGTGACTTACAACCAATTAATTAGTTCTGATATGTAGTCACCGCTGTTTTGTAAGTAAGCACAGCAAACAGCAAGGAGGTAAATGACTCGTTAATCTATCTTCTGCTGGAAAATCTCATTGAAAGCTAAACATTGGCCAGTTACAGTTGAACTCCCTCTGTCCTTCATCAGATAGTACAGGGCACTGATTCTAGCTACAAGTTGGCACTTTTAACACTCCCTCAAAACTGCAATTAATTTCACTTTCAGAGTGTTTTTCTTTAAACTTTGGGCACAGAGGCTAACTGTAAAGTATGTTATTTTAAGGCGGCATGGTGGCACAGTGGTTAGCACTGCTGCCTCACAGCGCCAGGGACCCAGATTCGATTCCCGGCTTGGGTCACTATCTGTGTGGAGTTTGCACATTCTCCTCGTGTCTGCGTGGGTTTCCTCTGGGTGCTCCGGTTTCCTCCCACAGTCCAAAGATATGCAGGTTAGGTGGATTGGCCATGCCAAATTGACCCTTAGTGTCGGGGGACTAGCTAGGGTAAATGCATGGGGTTATGGGGATAGGGTCTGGGTGGGATTGTGGTCGATGGGCCGAATGGCCTCCTTCTGCACTGTAGGGATTCTATGTTTTCACAGCCTCTCTTTACCATTTTATAAAATAAGTTACCATTAAAATATTGCTCATGGAAACTCATGCAATTACAAAAATGCTAATTTACTA
Organism: Mustelus asterias; assembly: GCF_964213995.1. Classification (NCBI taxonomy): domain Eukaryota; kingdom Metazoa; phylum Chordata; class Chondrichthyes; order Carcharhiniformes; family Triakidae; genus Mustelus; species Mustelus asterias. Next base: position 51,103,287 of record NC_135805.1, read on the forward strand.
ATTTGGTTGAAATGTCTGGTACATATGAAAGAATTTTTAATCTTTCAGAAGAGTTACCAGTGCAGACTCAATGGGCTGAATGGCCTCCTTCTGCACTGTGAAGATTCTGTAATTCTGTATTGCTTTCATTTCTTATCATGGTACCGAGAATTACTTGCTGCAGCTCACTATCAAAGTAGTGAAAGAACATAAGACTTCACAGTTTGAATCTCTAGAATGTCACAGCAATGAGAAGCTAGTGTTTCTGCTTTGGTTACCTTGTTGTTTCAGTTGTGTCTTTTTCTTTCTGCTGGTAACTTTCAGAAATTCATCTGACAGCAGTTCTGGAGCAGTGGCGCGCTTGTCAGGTTCTGGTTCAAAGCAGCGGAGTATGAAGTCCTTGGCCTCTGGTGACATTGATTCTGGAATGTCTGGATGAATTTTAAACATTCCAACCTGCAAAGGTGGCAAAAACAAGTCAGAACAACACAGCTTACAAGCGCATCGAAGGAGTAGAAGCATTTACCTCTTAGCACAGGATGGGAACGCTGTGAAACGATTGCCAAATTAAAACGTGCTTCGATGTGACTTACTCATTGATCCATAAGCTTTTGGCAAAATACATTTTGGAAGTATTTAATGAGAGTTAACTTTCATATCAAAACAGTTTATCAGATGGACTAAGGGGTTGAATTTTAGAATGCTGTTAATCAGTATTGTCCCAATACATTAAGCAAAAGTCACGAGATTAATTGACAATTCAGCTGTGGCTAAAATTGAGTATTTAATTAGTATACTGACCGTGTGAACTTCATAATTCTAAGATGCTCCAAATCCATGGATATGTTCGGATGAACGTACATCCACGGATATCAATGTGATAGAGGAGAAAGGGGCACAAAGAGCCACATGATGTCAAAATGGAATTAGCCCTGTGTAATGTCCCCTTCTGCCTTGGTCCAATGTGACGTCTCAGTTATGCCACTGAGGTGACACAGGATGCGTTGCCCTGTTTTGGTTCGGTGGATCTCCTTGAGGAGCTTTGTCAGATTGAAGGCACATAGCTATAAGAGCACTGAGGATTGTGAGCTGCTCCTGCCACTACCAGGCTTCTGTGACGACTGCAATGCTGCAGAGACGTTACAAGAGGCTGTGCCTTCTGACGTGAGATACTGGAACGCACTCGTTCAAGTAGCGCCTTGCCTGTGATACCCGCTGAGAGCAATGAGGTCGGTGCTGCCTGCGAAGGCCGTTCTAAGTCAAGGTGCCATGAGCACCGTTTGATGAAAGATAGGTGAACAAACCTCAAAGTCACAAACAAAGTGCTGGTCGCCAGATACACATTGCTATGTACCATTGTGAAACACGTCAGTCTAATTAGACGCTGACATGATCTCTTGGTCTAGTGTGGGGGGGATGATATTACAGTAAGTTGGCTTTATAATGAGTATTCGATCACATTTTAAACGTGTTCAAATGGCCTTCCTGACATTATATGCCCGATTCTCCCATCCCGACGTGAACGTTTTGTGGAGCGTCAGGTTGGGAGATGCGTGTTGGCCATTTTGGGGGATTTGGGACGCATGCATGCCTCCCACAGCCGGAGAACAGGTGTAGTCAAGATGGGAACCAGTGGGAAGACAAGGTAAGTGATTTAAATCTATTTTAAATGTGATTATTGGGCCCGGGACTGAGTCCTCCGGGCCCGATAGCATCTCCCACACCGCCAGGAGCATTTCACTCCAGCAGGGTTTAGAGTAGCTCCCAACTTTCGGGGAAATAGTGAGTCACCCCACTGGAGTGAAGGGGGGATTTCCCAGGGGGTCGGTGCCCCTTGGGCATGGGAACCCAGCAGTGCCAGCCTGTGCCCCTTGGCACTGCCCAAGGGGCAAAGTGCCCATGCCCAGAGGGCACCTTGGCACTGCCCATCGAGCATTGGGCAGTGCCAAGGGAGCAGGGCCTAGGGGCTGATCGGTGGGCGTTGGGGTTCCCGCTGCCACTCTGCAGATAGAATTGGTTGGGGCTGGAGGGAGGCCAGTGATTGGAGGGGGGGGGGGAAATCATCACTGCTGAGGGGTAGGGGGGGTGCTGGAGATTGCTCCGAGATGGGCGGGGGAATCAGGGCTGGCCCAGGAATGGTCGTGGGGGCTGCAATCAGGCCATGGAAGGGGGTGTAGGGGCAGCAGGGTGAGGGTCCCGGGCTGGCCAGCGATTGAGCTGGCCAGCAAACGGGGGGATTGACAGATCGGGACCACTGCGCATGTGCAGAGTTCTGGAGCTGTCAGATTCTGGCGTGAATAGGCCCCACCCCTGGGTTTTTTAATGATATTCATAATTGCAACCTCTGCAGTGCAGAGTGCGGAGATTCGAGTCTGAACTTCCACCGAAAACACAATCGTGAATTACACCATTTTTCCTGCCAATTCAGCACTTAGAATTTTTTTGGGAGAATCGGGCCCTATTCATCAGGAAATATGTTCCAGCATTGAATGGACAATAGAACTCTGTGTTCCCGCTGACGTAAACCAGATTCCATGCTCATGATGTTTCCCACTCCCATCTGCCATGACACCCACCACAGGCGGGAGTGGAAAATCCCAGCCTGTGTTTCGGATAATTTTTGGGAATGGAATGCTGGTGATTCTCATTTGTACGCGGATATTCAAAAATAGAATAATCAAAACAACAAGAAAAAGATTCTTTCCCCAGTTGTAGACAATTGCAATCGTTCATCATTTTCTTCACCTATATTGATTTTATTCAAATGCATATTCAGTATTCAGTTCTGAAAGAGAGTTGGAGTCTGCATTGTTAATTTAGCTATGCTCACCAACAATGCTGAATACCTTACTATGTATCTAAGCTTCTTCTATTTATTTTGTATAAACCTCCTAGTTTTCACAAGTTGGAATAGCTTGTATACTAACCCACATTCGCTCATATCTTACCTTAAACATTGCAGCCTGAGGTTCTCCCAATTCATAAAATGGAGGTTTCCCTGTTGCCATTTCAATAATTGTGCATCCTAATGACCAGATGTCAGCAGGCTTCCCATAACCTCTTGGCCCTTTGTCTATTATTTCAGGAGCCATGTACTGAAGTGTTCCTAAAGAGCAGAGCAAAAATAAATTCATACTATTGCACTCAGCAGTTTGCTTGGATCTTAGAATTTTTCTCAGGATGTGGGCAATGCGGTAAAGGGTGTATTTGTTGTCCAGCCTTGTTGTCCTAATTTAGCAATTCTAATTACCCGCTAGCAAACTGAAGGCAGCATCATGGGTCAACCACGTGGTATGGAGTAAAGTCACATTCAGATATGCTAGGTGAGACACGCATGCACACAATACCTATCAAAAATAGCATGTGGTCTCCAGATGCCTGGCAGTGGTTGTAAATGTAACATTACATGATGGATTGAGAAGAATGGCATAGCACCATTGCCACTGTAGTATATAAAGACATGGTCAATTCAGCATGCAGTTGCAGATTCTGGGCACCAAGTGTCACTGTGAATTAGACAAAGTTCTTGGAGGTATCCACCATGTTGGTATAGGTAATTAAATGAACACAAGACTTTTAATTTTCTGTTAAACACAAAATTTCATGCACATCATTCAAAACCTTGCAGTCCTTCCTCCCACTCCACAAGATCACACCTTGTCCCCACCTCTGAACAGACTTTCATAACATTTATTTATTAGTGTCACAAGTAGGTTTACATTAACACCGCATTGAAGTTACTGTGAAAACCCCCTAATCGCCACACTCCGGCGCCTGTTCGGGTATACTGAGGGAGAATTTAGCACGGCCAATGCACTTAACCAGCGCGTCATTCGGACTGTGGGAGGAAACTGGAGCACCTGGAGGAAACCCACGCAGACACGGGGAGAATGTGCAGACTCCGCACAGACAGTGACCCAAGCTGGGAATTGAACCCGGATCGCTGGAGCTGTGAGGCAGCAGTGTTAACCACTGCACCACCATGCCACCCCATGGACTTGTGGGAACCTTCAGAAGCTCTAGAATGCAAATCAAAGGACTGGTTCAGCTGTCAAGACCCATTAGACCACTATTTAAAATGAATGGCCCCAACACACACCCAAGCCTGCCCACTGCCTGCCTCCCCATCCTCCTGGACAGCACACTGGCCCCACGCCAACCCCACTCTGAGACCAGGCCCTTTTACCCCCATCACTACAGCCTCAATTCCTCCAAGAAAATAACCCTTTCTTTCTCTTTCAGGTAGTGACCACCAAACCACCCTGCCCCTCCCCTGGCAATCCACAAATACCTGTACCAGTGCCTGATGAGCAGCTTCTCACGCCTCTCACAATAAGCAACATCATACAGCCAATAAACATTGGCCACCTGTCCCATCCACACTGCTGCAGCAATTTGTATTGGGATCTTTACCTTTCCACTAAGCAATACTTCCAACCCCAACACACAGTCCACTCCTTTGACCATCCCCCCCCCCCCGCCCCTCCCCCCGCCCCCCGCCCCCCACCGCTCACTCAACCTCGACTGAGAATCATAACAGCATCTCTTTCACATCTCACAGTGAGCAGCATTTCACTGACTGAACATGGCTCCACTGCACTAAGCAAACCAGCGCAGGTTACCTTTACTAACAGCTATTCCAACCTCTCTCTTTCCCTCCTTTACTGCCCCCTACCCACCCACTACAACCAATCGTTTCGGCACGGTGGAGTACTGGTTAGCACTGCTGCCTCTCAGCGCCAGGGACCCGGGTTCAATTCTCGGCTTGATTCACTGTCTGTGCGGAGTCTGCACGTTCTCCGCACGTTAGTGTGGGTTTCCTCTGAGTGCTCTGGTTTCCTCTCTTTGTCTGAAAGATGTGCTGGTTAGGTGCATTGACCATGCTAAATTCTCCCTCGGTGTACCCAAACAGGAGCCAGAGTGTGGCGACTAGGGGATTTTCACAGTAACTTCATTGCAGTGTCAGCTCACGGGTAAGCCTACTGGTGACATGAATAAATAAATTTTAAAAACTTTTCGGTCTTGCAAACTTCTTATCCTCTGATCATGTCTTGACTTATTTGAACAAATTATCCTTAACTCCACATGACATTATCCTTGTCACATGTATCTTAATATGATATATTCTTAATTGCTTTTAGAGAATCCCTACGTCCAGTTTCCTCATTTTTGTCAAATCAGGAGTAAGATGGTGCCTTTTGGCTAAGATCAAGCATCAAATCAAACCCAAGATGGGGTGCAATGCCTTGTCTTGACAGCTTGGATCTTGTTTGTCTCTCTTGTGGGGACCATGAATTGCATTCATTTGGTTTAGCTTTTGGAACAAGGAAGGAATGGGTTTGGGTTTACCCAGTCCACTCTGAGCATTGGCTTTGTAACTTAGGGATGGAGTAAAAAAATTTCTAAAAACAGGAGTGTGATAGAATACTCGGCACTTACCTAGGTGACTACAGCTCCAATAACACAAGAAGCTCAACACCATCCAGGACAAAAAAGTCCCCTTAATTGGCACTCTATTCATTACCTTACGTGTTATTTCCCTATACCACTGGCACAGAGTGGGCAGCAGTAGATACCATCTTACAAGTTCCACCACAACAAATCAGCAAGCCTCCTACATTAGCATCTTCTAAGTCTCTACCGTCAAGGACAAGGGTAGCAGAACCGTGGAAACACCACAACCTTCATGCCCACCTGACTCGGAACTATATCACCATTCCCTCACTGTCACTTGGTCAAAACCTGGAACTCCCTTCCTAATAGTGCTTTGGGTTTACATGGTGGCTCACCACCACTTTTTCAAGTTAAATTAGAAAACGGCAATAAATTCTGGCTTTACCAGCATTGCTCACGTCCCAAGAACTAATAAAGAAAAAGACACGCGGCTTTTAATTTCTTGCCTTGTTCCCATCTCCATTTTGTAGGAAAACTCAATTACCATCTTCTACTTTACAATTTTAATTCCAAGAATTTTTTGAAAAATTATAGTCAGAATGAATCTTCACTGATTCTTTTCTTAACTTTGATCTTTACATGCAAAATCATGTCTGTATCGACCTTAAGTTTCAGTAACTTCCTTAATACATTTTTTAACAATCACTTCTGGTAGTTCTATAAACCTAATCCCATGTTCCCTGAACATGGAGTTGGTGTTCACTCACTCTCCACTCCAAGCCTCTCTTCACCCCACTTTAACTATCCTCTTACTCTGTTAGTAACTCCTCTTATTGCAAAATCTTGACATGATGTAAACAAATAAAAATGAATTTTTTTGGATTGTGAAACGGTCTAACCTAAGGTGACATTTTTCCTTATTACCTGAAAGCATTGCCAAGTATAATGTTTCTAATTAGCAGTTTTCTCTTTGCAGTGACAACAATGGCTCTAATCACACTAATAGTTAAGGATGATGCATTTTCACAAATAGTATGGCAAAAAGGGAGGGGGAGGTGATGGCCCAGTGGTATTATCACTAAATTATTAATCCAGAAATTCAACTAATGTTCTGGGGACCTGGGTTCGAATCCCCCCACTGCAAATTGTCAAATTTGAATTCAATAAAGAATATCTGGAATTAAGAATCTACTGAATACCATGAAACGATTGTTGATTGTCAGAAAAACCCATCTGGTTCACTGATGTCCTTTAGGGAAGGAAAACTGCTATCCTTACCTGATCTGGCCTAAATGTGACTCCAGAGCCACTGCAATGGAGTCACATTGCTGCCCTCGGGCAACTAGGGATGGGTAATAAATGCTGGCCAGTCAGTGACGCCCACGTCCCATGAATGAATTTTTAAAAAGCCCAGTGGATCAGACTTACTGAACAAACACAAGGCCAATTTTCTCTTATGATAAACAGATTATTTTTTCTAAAAATTCTTTCCTCCCTAATTGCCCATGGGAATTGGTGGTGAGCTGCCTTTTTGGACAGCTGTAGTCCATCTGGTGCAGGTGCATCCACAGTGCTTAAGTTTGCTCGGCCATTTCAGAGGGCATTTAAGAGTGAGTCATATCTAGGCCAGACCAAATAAGGATGGCAGTTTTCCTTCCCTAAAGGGCATGAATGAACCAGATGGGTTTTTATGACAATTGACAATGGTTGCATGGTCATCAGTAGATTCGTAGATTCTTAATTCCGGATATTATTGCCGTGGTGGGTTTCGAATCTGGGTTCCCAGAACATTACCTTGGGCCTCTAGGTTACTAGTTCAGTGTCAATACCACCATGCCACCGCCTCCCCGATTGCAAACTGTCATGCTGTGCCTTGGTGTAAAATATTGACAAATATTCTCAAACTACAGTACATAACACTCCAATGACAGAATCATTTTGTTCAACCTTATGAAATAATATTATAGCCGACAGTACATCCTGCAGTTTCACTAGACTAGTTTATGAATCCTGACTTTGTTCAACATTATCGCAGGCAGAAATGTGGCTGTACTTTTTACTTTTAGAAACAATACCTCATTACCTTACAGGCAAAAAATGGGCGGGTGAGGGGAGGGAGGGGGCGGGGAATAGTTCCTGAAGACAAGTGTAAGGAACAAAATGTTCCTGCTGCAAATGTTCCTACAAATCAAGAGATTCTGGTGGCAATCTAATCATGGCCGACCGTGCAGGCCAAGGTTGAAGGTTTCCTCTGTGATTTGTGGCTGACTAACCTGTAAACTGCTTCATAAAGGAAAGGTTTATAATTCTGTTCCAGATGGTGTACAGAGGAAACCCTCCAGTACAAAATGTTTTTCTTTTTGTGCAAAAATCCTAAAGTAAACAAAGTTAACATTTACACATTTTAGGTTTAAGAATCAAATGGCTGAAGAGGTGTGTGTGTCATTGCGTGAATCATTGGTGGAAAGCACTTTGTCTGTTGAGACAGTGTATAAATCAATCCCTAATTTGGGGATTTTAGGACTCTTGTCCATCACTATTATGAACAGAAGGGGGCAATTGACAATATTTAACAAAAAACCCCATAACGTTTAAAATAAGAGTAACTCTCCACAAAATAAAGGTACTTTATTCCTCTTCACAATCTACAAATTCTTGGCAGTAATACAGGACAAAGAAGACAAGAGGCCCAGAAATATAATATAATCAAAATGCTGCGGATGCTGGAATCTGAAACAAAAACAGAAAATGCTGGAAAAGCTCAGCAGGTCCGACAGCATCTGTGGAAAGAGAGTAGAGCCAACGTTTTGAGTCTGGATGATCCTTCGTCAGAGCCCAGAAACACTGGAATTTTCAAACAAATGAGTTTCTTTGAAGTCCTATCAAAAACCCTTTGATGTGAAACAACGGCAGCTGCACTTTCTGACCTAGAACAATAATCCAGCAATTGGCTAGAAATCATCAATTGTTGAGGCTCACTGACCTGAAGCTAACTCTGTTTCTTTCTCTGCAGATTCTGCCTGAACAACCGAGCATTTCCAGCATTTTCTGCTTTGATATCAATTTCTGTGCTCAGTTTTCCATGCCTTCCATGTTTAATTTCTACACTAATACTCTGGAGAATGTATCAGTAATCAGGAGGTTATTTAGGAAAGAATGAAGGAAAACTTTATGAAGAAACTGCACAAATATATTTAAAATATTTATGCCCAGCTTAACGCTTTGTTTCTCTTCTGTATTACAAACCCTGTGCTGTGCACAATACTAAAATTAAAGAAGGCACACGCAGACAACTAGCTTTCAAGCCACTGCCTGCATACTCTTCAACTGGCCAAGAGATGGTGGGTAAAAATGACCTTGATTTGATTTATTATTGCCACATGTATTAGTCTACAGTGAAAAGTATTGTTTCTTGCGCACTATACAGACAAAGCAAAGGAAAGATGGCACAATGGTTAGCACTGCAGCCTCTAACGCCAGGGACTAGGTTCAATTCTGGCCTCGGGTCACTTTCTGTGTGGAGTTTGCACATTCTCCCTGTGTCTGTGTGGGTTTGCTCCGTTTTCCTCCCACAGCCCAAAGATGTGTAGGTTAGGTGGATTGGCCATGATAAATTGCCCCTTAGTGTCAGGGGGATTAACAGGGTAAATATGTGGGATTGAAGTGATAGGGCCTGGGTGGGATCGGGCCAAATGGCCTCCTTCTGCACTGTAGGGTTTCTATGATTATGATTCTATGAAAGTAGAGTGTGCAGAATGTAGTGTTACAGTCATAACTAGGGTGTAGAGAAAGATCAACTTAATGCGAGATAGGTCCATTCAAAAGTCTGACAGCAGCAGGGAAGAAGCTGTTCTTGAGGCGGTTAGTAATGTCCTCAGACTTTTGTACCTTTTTCCCGATGGAAGAGAGTATGCCCGGGGTGCGTGGGGGCCTTAATTATGATGGTTACTTTTCCGAGGCAGTGGGAAATGTAGACATTGTCAATAGTGGGAGGCTGGTTTGAGTGATGGCTTCGTTCATGACCCTTTGTAGTTTCTTGCGGTCCTGGACAGAGCAGGAGCCATACCAGGCTGTGATACAGCCAGAAAGAATGCTTTCTACGGTGCATCTGTAAAAGTTGGAGAGAGTTGTAGTGAACATGCCAAATTTCCTTATTCTTCTTAATGATATTGTGATATTGTGGTACCGTTATTGAAGAAGGGTAGCAGGGATAACCCGGGTAATTATAGGCCAGTGAGCTTGACGTCCGTGGTAGGGAAGTTGTTGGAGAGGATTCTTAGAGACAGGATGTATGCGCATTTAGAACGGAACAATCTCATTAGTGACAGACAGCATGGTTTTGTAAGAGGGAGGTCGTGCCTTACAAATTTGGTGGAGTTTTTTGAGGAAGTGACAAAAACGGTTGACGAAGGAAGGGCCGTGGATGTCGTCTATATGGATTTCAGTAAGGCATTTGACAAAGTCCCTCATGGCAGGTTGGTTAAGAAGGTTAAGGCTCATGGGATACAAGGAGAGGTGGCTCGATGGGTAGAAAACTGGCTTGGCCACAGGAGACAGAGGGTAGCAGTCAAAGGGTCTTTTTCCGGCTGGAGGTCTGTGACCAGTGGTGTTCCGCAGGGCTCTGTACTGGGACCTCTGCTATTTGTGATATATATAAATGATTTGGAAGAAGGTGTAACTGGTGTTATCAGCAAGTTTGCAGATGACATGAAGATGGCTGGACTTGCGGATAGCGATGAACATTGTCGGACAATACAGCAGGATACAGATAGGCTGGAAAATTGGGCGGAGAAATGGCAGATGGAATTTAATCCGGATGAATGCGAAGTGATGCATTTAGGAAGAACTAATGTAGGGGGGAGTTATACAATAAATGGCAGAGCCATCAAGAGTATAGAAACACAGAGGGACCTAGGTGTGCAAGTCCACAAATCCTTGAAGGTGGCAGCACAGGTGGAGAAGGTGGTGAAGAAGGCATATGGTATGCTTGCCTTTATAGGACGGGGTATAGAGTATAAAAGCTGGAGTCTGATGATGCAGCTGTATAGAACGCTGGTTAGGCCACATTTGGAGTACTGCATCCAGTTCTGGTCGCCGCACTACCAGAAGGACGTGGAGGCTTTAGAGAGAGTGCAGAGAAGGTTTACCAGGATGTTGCCTGAGGAGAGATTGGGTAGGCTGGGCTTGTTCTCCTTGGAAAGACAGAGAATGAGGGGAGACCTAATAGAGGTGTACAAAATTATGAAGGGTATAGATAGGGTGAACAGTGGGAAGCTTTTTCCCAGGTCGGAGGTGACGATCACAAGGGGTCACAGGCTCAAGGTAAGAGGGGCGAGGTATAACTCAGATATCAGAGGGACGTTTTTTTACAGAGTGGTGGGGGCCTGGAATGTGCTGCCAAGTAGGTGGTGGAGGCAAACACGCTGGCATCGTTTAAGATTTACCTGGATAGTCACATGAGCAGTCTGGGAATGGAGGGATACAAATGAATGGTCTAGTTGGACCAAGGAGCGGCACAGGCTTGGAGGACTGAAGGGCCTGTTTCCTGTGTTGTACTGTTCTTTGATAGCATTGGCATGGAGGGACCAGGACAAGTTGCTGGTGATCTGGACACCTAAAAACTTGAAGCTCTTGACCATTTCTACTTCTTCTCCATTGATGTAGACAGGGGCATGTCCTCCACTATGCTTCCTGAAGTCGATAACATTTTCCTTTGTTTTGTTGACAGTGAGGGAGAGATTATTGTTGCCGCACCAGTTCACCAGATTCTCTATCTCATTCCTGTTCTCCGTCTCGTCATTGTTTGAAATCCCACCCACTACGGTGGTGTCATCAGCTAACTTGAAAAATCGAGTTGGAGGGGAATTTGGCCACACAGTCATTGGTGTATAAGGAGTATAGTAGGGGGCTGAGGACACAACCTTGCGGTGCACCGGTGTTGAGGATGATCGTGCAGGAGGTGTTGTTGCCTATCCTTAATGATTGCAGTCTGGGGTTAGGAAGTTCAGGATCCAGTCGCGGAGAGAGGAGCCGAGCCCCAGACCACGGAGTTTGGGGATGAGTTTGGTAGGAATAATGGTGTTGAATGCTGAGCTGTAGTCGATAAATAGGAGTCTGACATAGATGTCTTTGTTATCTAGGTGGTCCAGGGTTGAGTGCAGGGCCAGGGAGATGGCATCTGCTGTGGATCTGTTGTGGTGGTAGGTGAACTGTCGTGGATCCTGGTGATCTGGGAGGCCAGACTTGATTCGTGCCATGACTAACCTTTCGAAACATTTCATAATGATGGATGTCAGAGCCACCGGACGATAGTCATTAAGGCACGCTGCTTGGCTTTTCTTTGGCACCAGGATGATGGTCATCTTCTTGAAGCAGATAGGGACCTCAGATTGTTGTAAAGAGAGGTTGAAGATGTCTGCTAATAATCCCGCCAGCTGATCCGCGCAGGATCTGAGTGCTCGTCCGGGTACCCAATCCGGGCCAGTCGTTTTCTGTGGGTTGACCTTCAAGAAGGCTGCTCTGACATCTGCAATGGTGATCCCAGATACAGGATCGCTCGAGGCTTCCAGGGTGGAGGGCATGCTCTCGCTGACCACTTGCTCAAAGTGGGCATAAAATGCATCGAGCTCATCGGGGAGGGGTGCGTTGGTGCTGGCGATTTTACCTGTCTCCATCTCGTAGCCTGCACTTGGTTGCTCTAATTTCCGCTTGTTTCTTGTTAGAAAAGATCTGGGTTTCACTGGGCAGCACAGAGGCAAAACAATGACGAGTAACGGAACTAATTTAAGTATCGGTTGTGAAAACATACATCCTGCCACATTCTAGACATAACAAATTGAAGCACATATTACTTAGATCATGATTTTTAAAAAGAGACATTCTCAAGAGCAACTAGAGATGGGCAATAAATGCCGGCCTAGCCAGCGCGACCCACATCCCGTAAATGAAATTTAAAAGTATTTTACTATAATCTCACAATTTGGCTTTATTATGAATGCAGTTCTCTCATTACTTCCTAGATTAAGCAACACTGCAACAAAGCCACTATACAAGTATGCAAGAGCTTGTTAATCTGAATGTAACAATTATACAACCATACAAATTAGAGCAGGAATAAGCCACTTGGCCCTTTAAGCCTATTCTGCCATTCAATAAGGTCATGGTTCATTTGATTTTAACTCAACTTCACATTCTGCCTACTCCTGATAAACATGTGGGTGAAAGATTATCAGGAATCTATCTTTGTCTGCCTTAAAGATATTGAAAGGCTCTGCCTCAACCACCTTTTGAGGAAGAGCTTGTTAATCTGAATGTAACAATTTGTATAGTGGCTTTGTTGCAGTGTTGCTTAATCTAGGAAGTAATGAGAAAACTGCATTCATAATAAAGCCAAATTGTGAGATTATAATAAAATTCTTTTAAATTTCATTGCTGAACTGTATAGCTCAATCTGCTCTATTAACATCTGACTAATAGGCCACATAGGAGCTCTGGCCAGGCTGGACCCCCATCTACCTTACTTCTGTTGGAAGTCCTGTGTCATCACTCACAAACTGGCTTATCTCATCTTGAGAGATCAACACGACCGGAAAAGTGACTTCTATATCACTGGTTTCAGTCCATTGGCCTCTGTTAAGGAACATTTCATTGGACTCTGATTCTGGATATTGGGACTCAAGCGAACCAATACTTCGTTTTTCTGTGGTCTCTGTATTGCAAAATCTTCATTTCTCTAACCCTCTCTTTTTCTATCTGAGCGTGGAGATGATTTTACAAACCCTCCTTCCCACATTTCGAGTACGAGCAAATAAACTAACCCTTTGAGTTCATCCTATCTCGAGTTTGCTGCGGGTTTAACAGAAAATTGGATCGCACAAAAAACTGAGGGGTTGGGGAAATATGCCACCATTTATTAAGAAGGAAACCAATCTAAACATCTTATGTTTACAGTAAGATGCATTTAACCGCATTCCTGTTTGTAACGTATGCAATGAATATCAGTAGTGAGTAGGTCAATAAATGCAGCTTTAAGGATATGAGCAAATATTGACAAAAAGCCTGAAAAGTTGCTGCTTCTGCTTTTCTTGTCCTCTCCCAAAACTGCTCCTCCACCTCAAAATCCAGAAGCATTGTTGGAACTCGCAAAGTGCTTCCCCCCCCCTAACATGTATATTCTGCCACAGTTATTAAGAGATTGACATTCGCTGTTATATCTGTACATTGAACAAAATAATACAACAAAATAGTTCACTCAAAATTATATTTTGTCAGGATAAATGTAGGCCACATAATTAAACAAGTTCCTCAGGCTACTCAGGTTAGCCTTGGGTTTGGCTAGGTTGATTGATGTTAGATGATTTATTCCACTTCCAAATCCTGTCTTATTACACTTGCAACTAGTTTAGACTGTCTCACGATCAAATCACATTGAGATTATGGAAGATACAAACTGAATTCACCAGCAGGACAGCAGTATGTAATATGTAGTACTCAGACCGTAGCAGGACGAATTGTTAAAATAATTCTAAACATTAACGTTTCACAATGCATCTGTACTGTGCATTTTGTGAATACAGGCAGGATGTTGATGAGGTAAACTGCACAGTGATAGCATCTTCATTCTGTGGTATAACCTTACTTTGAAAAAAATAAGCATGTCACCTTTAACAGCAGTTTCTAAATGAGTGTTTCACTCCCTCATTTATTCTTCTAACTCCGATTTGAAATAATGACTTTATGACATTTCTTGGTAATTACAGCAATTGTGCTGTATGAAAACAACACAGTTCCAATGCTTCATACCTGTGAATGTTTCAGCGCATGGATTGATTCCTGCAAGTCTCTTTGAGGTACCAAAATCTGATATTTTCAAGATTCCACTGTAGGTATTTATCAGCACATTATCGCCCTGGGGAAAGAATTTGTAATTTTGGCTTAAAATGGAAAAACCGCCATACAATTCTAAACTAATTTCTGTGAGCAGTACTGCCGTCCTCGAGTAGAGATCATATGATAGTCATCAAAAAATCCTCACTTGGATTTGAGTCAGAGACATTAGATTTGTTGAATTGCCAAAGTAACTTTAGTCTACAAATTCTTTTCCCCTTTGAATTTGAAATTTTAGTCATCGAGTCACAGAGATTTACAGCATGGAGACAGGCCACACGGCCCAACTTGTCCATGCCATCCTTAGTAAGTCACAATTTCTTCTTATACCATATTAATTTACATAAAAGCTTGTGAAGAGTGAACTGGATGGCAAGTATTCAGCAAGGGGGGAAATAAAGAGAAAGAAGGAAAGCTCCGCAGACAGAAAAGAGAACACGGGTAATGTTCTGGAGCCTGGGCCACTGATAAGTTAAACAGAGGAAAACAGGCCAAGTTCCTTTACAGGCATGTGCTCTGATGCTCCCTGCTTTCTGATCATCACTGCTTAAAGTTAGATAAGGCCAAACTCACTAGCTGGAGAATTCGGATTTCAGAAAATGAGGTGAAAGCATCCCGTGGGAAATCCTGGGAATCAACAGCAACAGATTAAGGATTAGGGGAATACTGAAGGGGATCTGAGCTCAAAAAGATAGCTGGAGCTAATCATGTTCCAGAGTTGAAGGAATTTGGCCAGCTCCTGCCAATTTGCCAATAGTCCACAATACAATTTGTCCTTCTACAGTTGGGTAGGAGACCGTATGACACACGGTCAGGCAGGCGCTACTTCTGCCACCAATATTCTAAATAGTATCACTTGGTGCTGAATAATCAAATTGGAAATCAAAGAAGCAGCAACAATCAGTCAAGCGACCGTCTGAGACTCAGAGTAACTACATTTTTAAAAAAACTGACCATCTCATTTTTGTTCACAGCAACATAATACAAAAAGTCACTTTTAAAGTTGCAATTTTTTACTGGGTGGGTTTCTACTCGATGTATCCTTAAAATGGTGAATGTTTTAAAATATCCCACACCAAGTTATACTGGTACGGGAATATTGTGCATTTTGTACAGAATGGAATTTGTTCCATTTCCCAAGCGTGGAGGGTGAGCCAATTTGAAGGCTTGGACTTGACCCATCTGTTTTAGATTGAAGGGGTTTGTTGGGCTATTCTCATAACAGAGTCAGTTGCAGAAGTTATTTTTAAATACAATTTGGCAGCCAGAACGGACTGTTCCCATTTCCTGGCAGCTTTGATTGCATTTCCCAACAAGAAGAGGCAAGGCTCAGAGCTTCACCTTGTGAGTGAACGGAAGTTGGCGCTGTTGTTTTATGCTCATGAATGTGAGGCTATTTATAACTTTAGGCGATTGGGAAAGCAGGCGATGCCAGGAGCATGGGCTTTCTCAGGAAAATTTGGAAGTGTCGAACAGGCGAGAAAACCGGAGGTTCTTTTTAATCTTTCCATCTCTACCCTTGGCCAAAAGTCTGGCTTCAGAACCTCAGAAAAACTCACTGCCCCACAAGCATGCAAGTCTCCACTTCCCCCCACGATAGCATTTCTGAGTTGGAATGCCAATTTTGGGAGGTCTTGTGCTGTAGGCCTCTGGCTAGTGAGCAAATTTCTGTGGCTTAGCAAACTGAGTTTGTATCAAAATGTTAACAATCTGGGCTGCACTCAATCACAGGTTCTCAAAATGAATGAGATTGTGCTGGCCCACTGTACCCATCTGCCCCTCTCCCAACTCAGAAAAAGAGATGCACAGTCATGAGGAATAACTCTACATTCAAAACCAGAATTCTGGAAGGGAATGTGATTATTGTTCTTTGATCATGGTATACCTTTATATCTCGATGAGCTATTTGATTGTCATGGAGGTATTTCAATCCTTCCAGGATCTGTTTGGTATAAAATCCAATGGTCTGTTCATTGTCCTTCAAGGGGCCCCATTTTGATCGTAAGAGAGCAGAGAGGCTGCCTGTTCATTTATGCAAATATATACAAACAACAGATTAATAAAAATGTCCACGAGAGCCTAGACAAACATTATGAGGTTGAATTTCCTGGGGGGAGGGGGTCTTATTTGCGGAAGGGTATATTGGCCTTGGAGGGAGTGCAGAGAAGGTTCACCAGGTTGATACCAGAGATGAGGGGTGTTGATTATGAGGAGAGACTGAGCAGATTGGGTTTGTACTCGTTGGAATTTAGAAGGCTGAGGGGGGATCTTATAGAGACCTATAAGATAATGAAGGGGCTGGATAGGGTAGAGGTGGAGAGATTCTTTCCACTTAGAAAGGGAACTAGAGGGCACAGCCTCAAAATAAAGGGGGGTCAGTTTAGGACAGAGTTGAGGAGGAACTTCTTCTCTCAGAGGGTGGTGAATCTCTGGAATTCTCTGCCCACTGAAGTGGTGGAGGCTACCTCGTTGAATATGTTTAAATCACGGATAGATGGATTCCTGATCGGTAAGGGAATTAGGGGTTATAGGGATCAGGCGGGTAAGTGGAACTGATCCACTTCAGATCAGCCATGATCTTATTGAATGGCGGGGCAGGCTCGAGGGGCTAGATGGCCTACTCCTGCTCCTATTTCTTATGTTCTTATGTCTCCCAATTACAGGCATAAATTGAATGCAAGATCTGTGGAAACCATGAAAGAAATGCTTTGGTGATTGCTTACACTGTTTCTCAAGGGTTTCAGCAGATTTTCAGCTGAAGTTACAATGGACGATTAGGAGAACACCTATGGAAATGAATAGTGCATGCTTCAATTCTTCCAGATTATGCACCAAATATGATTAAGTCTATAAGGATCAGCAAAGCTATTTATCCTATCTCTCAGCTGGTAATTCACACTAAAAGCTTTCACATCAATGCAGATAAAGGAAAAGTAACACATTTACATACAGTGCCTTGCCACATTCTCCAGACCTTCCAATTTTGAAATGTGATCCCTTGTTTTGTAGGAAAGGAAAGCAGCCAGTTTACACACAGCAAGGCCCTAAAAATAGCTGAATGCCGAGCTAAATATATTTTGATAGTGTTGCTGGCGCATGGGCCAATCGGCCTGGCGGTGTTCAGGTTTGTTCACCATTCCCGATCCAGTGTGGGATAAAATGTCTGGGATGAAATAAGGTAAGAGAAAAATGATTGATGGCTGCAGTATCATGCTGCCAGTTGCTTGACTGCATGATGGAGAGATTTGGCAGTAATTTCTGATACAATTATCATTGGAACAATACTGCAGGTATTGAGGCAGCTGTCAGCCATCAGACAGCTCACTGGAAATGCCTGCATGAACCATCGCTTCTCTGAGCACCCACCCTCCTCGACGGCACTCAGCCTTTCAGAGTACGCGGTTCACACTGGCTGGCCATTAATCGGACAGTTAAGGCTGAAATCATTCTCCGGGGCCAAAAGCGTGTTTAACACCCACTTCTCAGCCCGCTGACTATGTGTGCCCGACGGACAACAAATTCACGATTAAGTCTTCCAGTGAAGACAGACAGAAAATAACTGTTCAACAGCTCAGCCATTTCCTTTTATTTTCCATGATCAATTTCCCAGACGCCTTGGGGGCCTTCACGACACACGACAGCGCAGAGTCGCTGAGCAGAAACTGATAGCCAAGTTCCGCACACGTGAGGACGGCCTAAACCGGGATCTTGGGTTTATGTCACACTATCAGTAACCCCCACAGCTTGCCTCCTGGACTTGCAGAATCTCACTGGCTGTCCTGTCTGGAAACAATACACATCTCTTTAACCTGTGCTTAATGCTCTCACATTGTCTGTATCTTTAAGACCTGGTTGGCTGTAGAGATTCGCATTCTAATCAGTATTCTGTAACTTGATTTTGTGTCTCTGTGCCCTGTTTGAGAGCAGATTTCCACTCCATCTGACGAAGGAGCAGCGCTCCGAAAGCTAATGGCATTTGCTACCAAATAAACCTGTTGGACTTTAATCTGGTGTTGTTAAATCTCTTACAGTGTTTACCCCAGTCCAACGCCGGCATCTCCACATCACTTCTATTTCACTCCATGTTGAATGGAATATAAACAAACATACCTCCAGGAACCTGCTCCATAAAGATCTTAATGAAACCGTTTTCACTGATAGAGCCCAGGTATTGTACAATGTTCTTGTGCTTGAGGTGCTTGTGAAGAGCAATTTCTTCATGGAGAGGTTGGGAATATCTAGAGACATTGACAGAAACACAACCGCTTAAAAACTGGAATCATAAATGAACATTTTTCACTTCATTTTAAAAGTGTTTCATACAATAGACTGGGGTAGAAAAATCTGCACATGATCCAAGGATTTTTTTTTAGTTAAAAAAATACCCTTTCATTGATTTAGGAGTTTATTAAACCTTCTTGGCCATCAATAGTGTGGAGATCTTTAAGCAATACTTTAGTTTATCACTTTGTGCTAGTACTGAGTCAAGGTGCAGCATTTTCCTAGATCCAGGTGGAAGGCCGGGGGTCAGGTCAAGTATGAGGGAGCCTCGATGGGAGAGCTCCAAATAAGTTTCCTAGCAGTGGGTTTGCATGTGGAACAAGTGCCCGCCACACAGATGCAGGCAACTCATTTAAATAATTAAGGTCCTTTCCTTGGTTCTATTGACAGCTGTGGGAGACCGCTAACTTTGGGAAGGAAGCCTACCAGAGGCTGGCCAGTGAGTCACTGGAGATGGAGGCTTCTTGGCCCAAAGAGGAAATCATGGGTGGGGAAGACAATCCCCACTGCCCTGTGGGAGTTTGGACCTCTAACCTTCTACTTACTTCTCCGAGGCTTCTTGCCTTTCCGAGGTGCCGCAGCAGTGCCTCCCTCTCCCGATGGTACAGTGCCACCCTCTTCCTTCAGAGCTGCCAGCCCTGTGA
This sequence comes from Mustelus asterias, assembly GCF_964213995.1. Classification (NCBI taxonomy): domain Eukaryota; kingdom Metazoa; phylum Chordata; class Chondrichthyes; order Carcharhiniformes; family Triakidae; genus Mustelus; species Mustelus asterias. The sequence continues at coordinate 51,122,471 of NC_135805.1, forward strand.
CAGGCCCAGTGCATCGAGAGCCCATCCACGGTTTTTAATTGGACGGCGAGCTGGGAGGCGGCCAATTAGGAGGCCATCGCCAGGAAAATAGCGGAGCTGGTCCTGTTTCTCATCCTGATTTCAGGTTCCTGAAGCTCACAGTTAAATCCTCTCTCAGATTTCAGCATGCTGACCTTGGCATCAGAAAGCCATGGGTTCAGTCTCACTCCAGAGGCTTGAGCACATAATCTAGGGCCAGTGCTTCAGTGCAGTGCTGAGGGAGTGCAACGCACTCAGAGTTGCCATCTTTCAAAGAGGCATTAAATTAAAGTCTTTTTACCCTCTCAGATGGATGTAAAAGATCTCATGACAGTTTTCAACAAAGAATAGGGAGACTTCCTGATATCATAGAATCATAGAAACCCTACAGTGCAGAAGGAGGCCATTCGGCCCATCGAGTCTGCACCGACCACAATCCCACCCAGGCCCTACCCCCACATATTTTACCCGCTAATCCCTCTAACCTACGCATCCCAGGACTCTAAGGGGCAATTTTTTTTTTTTAACCTGGCTAATCAACCTAACCCGCACATCTTTGGACTATCTTGGACAACTTTTATTCCTCAATCAACATTGTCAATAAAGATAATTCAGTTGTTATCTCACTGCTGTTTGTGGGTTTTGCTTCGCGAAAATTGTCAATTACTATATTTGGAAAGTACTTAATTGGGTGCAAAGTGCTTCGAGATATCCTAATGTTGCCAAAGGCTCTATATAGATAACTTCCTTGCTTTCATTCTGAATCAGCATCATCACGGAATAACTGGCAGCACTGTTGATAAACCATTGTCAGCATCCTTAGCATTGTTAAATGCACAGTTTAGTTCTCATTGCTCTGTCCAAAAATGGAGTACCAATAGTTGGGTGGAAAGTTTCAACCAGACGCAGCACAGAAAGAAAATCTGGGTGCAGTGGACTAGCTACTCCACTCTAAAGGTGTCCGCTTGTTTTAATATTCATTTAATTTAACAGAAAGTGAAAACAGGTGGGCTCTGTTCCGGGGTCCCTTCCTTCCCAAATGTCTGTTTTGTACTGAGAAAAGAAAATGCTTATCATCCAAGCACCAAATATCTGAGAACCTATACCAATGTCCATCAGAGCCGCTGGCCAAACACATTTCCTGCATGACTCTCACAGCCAGCAAACAAAGGGAGTTTCGGTCCCATCAATCTGGGGAGATTTGGAAACCACGGCAACATTCAGTACCTCAGTTTTTGTTATTAAGAGTCAGTGCTTTCATTCTCAGGTCTTGCTGTTAATGAAGGGGCGGCACGGTGGCACAGTGGTTAGCACTGCTGCCTCACAGCGCCAGGGATCCGAGTTCGATTCCAGCCTCGGGTAACTATCTGTGTGGAGTTTGCACATTCTCCCTGTGGCTGCGTGGGTTTCCTCCAGATGCTCCGGCTTCCTCCCACAGTCCAAAGATATGCAGGTTAGGTGCACTGGCCATGCCAAAATGCCCCTTAGTGTCCGAAGATGTGTAGGCTAGGGGGATAAGTGGGGTAAATTTATGGGGTTACGGGGATAGGGTCTAAGTGGCATGCTCTGCTGGAGAGTCAGTGCAGACTTGATGGGCTAAATGGCCTCCTTCTGCACTGTGGGGATTCTATGACACTACTCAGCAAATCCATTGTCACAAACAAAAACAGTGGTTACCAAGAGCTAGATGTTTTGGATTCTGCATGCTGCAACCTGAAGCTTCCTAGCTTGAAAGGAAGTCTGATATCACATTACATGCAATTTGCATGGACAATTGTTTGCTTTCTCAAGGCATTCACAGTTACTTGCCTGCTGTCCCTTTCTGGGATCTCCTTGATAGCAATTCTGACCTGATTGCTAAGGTCTCTACCTGCATAGACCATTCCAAATGTTCCTTTACCCAATACAACCTTTTCTCCATTCTCATCATATTCATAATCATACTGCAAAACACAAAAAGGAAAAAGAAAAGTAAGCAATTTATATTGATTTTACTTTACTCTTTGGGTTTTTATACAATTCCTTTGCAGATTAATAAATCTAAACATGAATAATCTTGACGTATAATTAAATCCGTTCTTTATACCATGTCAATTGTTCACCATGGGAAAACACCAGTAAACATTTCAAGCAACAAAAATCCACAGTGCTCAGCACTGCTGTCTCACAGCGCCAGGGACCCGAGTTCGATTCCCGGCTTGGGTCACTGTCTGTGCTGAATCTGCAGGTTCTCCGTGTCTGCGTGTGTTTCCTCCAGGTGCTCCGTTTTCCTCCCACAGTCCTAAAGACGTGCTGGTTAGGTGCATTGGCCATGCTAAATTCTCCCTCAGTGTACACGAACAGGTGCCGGAATGTGGCGACTAGGGGATTTTCACGGTAACTTCATTGCAGTGTTAATGTAAGCCTACTTGTGACTAATAAATCAACTTTAACTCCATATTGCAATTTAACGATGAGCACATTTACTGAGGACAATTTTGACATTTGGGTCCCGATTTGCAGAGTGTGCTGGCTGACAGCCCATTCCGCATGCTCCACCATCCTGTCACAGAGAAAGCAGCGGCTGCCAAATCCCAGATCAGTTGGATCTCCGCATGCTGTGACCCAAAATTGTTGTCAGGCTAAGGATCTTGTTCTCACATTATCTTCCTACACACGGTTTTTGTGTGCAAGAGGGGGCGATTACGGTTTTGATGCATTGGCCTCAGCTGAATCGTGCGGGTGAGCTGAGGATGCTAAACCGAAATCTTGAAGCAGCTCGCTGCTCACGGCTTCAGGAATAATCAGCCGTTTAGGATGCCAGCAGAGAGACACAGGAATGTACTTGGAGGAGGATCGGCCGTGGTGACAATGCATGATGGTGTGCGGGAGTAGTTAGCCACAGCTCACAAAGCCAACCTGGAGCCAGCACTCACTCCTCCTTCTAATTTTACAAAAGGAAAATACATTGTATTGGAGTGGCACGATGGCACAGTGGTTAGCACCTCTGCCTCACAGCACCAGGGACCTGGGTTCAACTGCGATCTTGGGCAATTGTCTCTGTGGAGTTTTCACGTTCTCTTCGTGTCTGCGTGGGTTTCTTCCGGGTGCTCCGGTTTTCTCCCACTGTTCAAAGATATATTAGTTGGATGGATTGGCCTTCGTAAAATTGCCCCCTAGTGTTGGGGGAATTAGCAGGGTAAATGTACGGGGTTAAGGGGATAGGGCTGGGGTGGGATTGTTGTCGGTGCAGACCCAATGGGCCGAATGGCCTCCTTCTGCACCATAGGGATTCTATGATTTTTGAACATTCTTTTGGCATTTCCTGATTGGACATCCAGTGCAAAGCGGTAGAACGTTTGCACAGCAGACTGTGTACCAAAATGTAGAGAACTGGTCAACCCACAGAAAAAATGATTAGATAACATTAAGTGGTAGAATAGTGAAGTAGATAAGAAAGAAAGCCATGCATTAAACTAGCATTTTTCATGACCACCAGAGGTCTCAAAGTGCTTTACAGCCAGTGAAGTATTTCTGAATGTAGTCACTGTTGTAATGTATGGAACATTCCTGTTGTAGTGTAGGATAAAGAAAATTATTGATTAGATGGGCATAGTAGGAGTCCAGAGTGTTTTCCTCCCCACTCCAGAGTGACTGAAAGGGGCCATTTTGATTCATAGCATACACAAATTATTTGAATTTAGACCTTGAGGAGCTGATGTCAAAATTTTATTAGGACACCAAAAGAGGAGTAATTAATACTTTAATAGGTCAAAGGAACCTGAAAATGCATATCGAGCAGATAGAGGAAGGGGCGAAAAGCGACTGATGGGAAATCGATATGAGTGGGGTGGTTCATTTTGGTGAAAACATGTTAACAGCAGCAATTATATTGAAAATGAAAGTAAGCTTGGTTTTGTGAGATCGCAGAAAGATGTCAGTATATACATTCACAGGACTTTATAACAGCATCTCAGGCTGATGAGATGGCAAGCAGCTCATAGAACTCTAGGGCTGAAATTTTCCGGCCCAGTCGCTGTGGGACCTGCCATAGGAGATTCGGTGTCCCAGTCAAATGTCCACCGACTTTCGGCAAGATCGGAAGATCCCAGTGGCATGGAAAAAAGTAAAATCCCACTCTCGGTTTTATCACAGAGGTGGAGAAAATAAAAGGTAACAATATATTCAACAGTATGATCTCAGTTTGAGTATTGGTACAGTACTGAGTTCCACACTGCAAAGTTAAAATTTATTTATTACTCACAAGCAAGGCTTACATTAACACTGCAATGAAGTTACTGTGAAATTCTCCTAGTCACCACAGTCTGGCGCCTGTTCGGGTCAATGCACCTCACCAGCACGTCTTTCAGAATGTGGGAGGAAACCAGAGCACCTGGAGGAAACCCACGTAGACACGGAGAGAACATACAAACTCCACACAGACAGTCATGGGAATCGAACCGGGGTCCCTGACGCTGTGAAGCAACAGTGCTAACCACTGTGCTACCATGCCACCTCAGGATGGATATAGATGGAGAGACTTTAGAGAGGCACAATGTAGATTCACTAGAATACTGCCTGGTATTAGATTGGAGAATTATAACATGTGTTAAAAATGATGGAAGAAAGCAACAGGGTGGAAAAAAAGCAGACCGTTTTTAATTCTTGAGAGCATCAGGAGAAGATAAAATGGAAGAGAGTTAGAACAGAGCATGATAATCTTACCTAAGCTGTCAGAAAGCTGTGGAATGGCCAATAACATATTTTAAGTCTTTGCCTACTATGCTTAACTTCTTTGATGGCAATTCTCACAAAAACCTATCCAACTAATTTTTCCCTCTTCAGCCGTCTCATTTTCACTTTACCCTTTTTTCGAAAGATATTTACGGAAAGTGTGCTTTGGATAAATACTGAAAATACTGTTTTTTTCATTTTCCAAATCATGACCCATCACCAAAAAACCACAGCATGTCAACAAACACATGAGAACCAAACAACTAAAAGAAAAGAACACTACCCATAAATGTCAGAAAGAGAGTTTAGACCAAACTAAAGGCGAAAGAAAGCATTTATAAATTCCACGGCCAGTTGATGAAAACCCATTGATTAAAGGGAGTTGCAGCAAGAAGACAAAGATTCTCAAACAAATGTTTTAGCCTAAATATCCATGAATTAATTTTCAAATTACCAACACAAGCTGTCATCACAAGTTGCAACCCTCATGTTAAACTCAAACAGTAAGATAACAAATTGGAGATATCATCAAGAGTACATAATGTGCAGGGCTGCAAAGGGCTCAACGCCTTTCCATTGAAGGTCTTGCAACAAAATCCTATAGAAATAATAAAACTTAAACTACAAAACAAAATATAATGTTCTAACTATAAAGTTCAATGGGGAGGTCAATGTTACTGGCAAGAGATTACATCCTCCAGGGCCACCCAGTCATCAGACTCTCAGGGACAAGATGCACAGTGGTTAGCACTGCTGCCTCACAGTTCAATTCCAGCCTTGGGCAACTGTCTGTGCGGAGTCTGCACGTTCTCCCTGTGTCTATGTGGGGTTTCCTCCGGGCATTCCGGTTTCCTCCCACAGTCCAAAAGACGTGCTGGTTAGGTGAATTTGCCATGCTAAATTCTCCCTCAGTGTACCCGGGCAGACGCCGGAGTGCAGCGACTAGGGGATTTTCACAGAAACTTCATTGCAGTGTTAATGTAAGCCTACTTGTGACACGAATAAATAAATTTAACTTTAAACAAGATGTGGAAATTAATTCTCAATATATTTGAAGTTCTGTTCCAGCCATTTCTTGGAAAAGAGAAAGATACTTTCTGAATGAACTCAACCTCAGTTCATGCTGGCTAACATCCAGGTTAGTTTGAAATCCAACTCCAGACATGTGTCTGCTCCTTTGCTGCCAAAAGGGTACAATTCAGGCAATTTACAGTAATATGTGAAATCAAGTTTTGGAACAAATCCAGCCTCATGAAACCACGATTTGGTCTGCATCAATTTGCATCACTTCAGCTACATTACATTGCTTTGTTAGGCACTGAATCTTTGAACTCTCCCATTTGAAAGAAAAATGGTTATAAATGCACAAGGTATGGAAGACATCACTAGTGGTGGTTAAATGGCTCTGTTATATCAATCATTATTCACAGCATATTTGGAAAATGCAGATCAAGCTCAAGTCCAGTGCGAGTTGCACAGAGGTTGAATAAATGATAACAATGCGGAAGAAAAATCATTGCTTTGTTTGAACCAAACAAAATTGGGAGAGAGAGTTTTCTTATTTAAGTTACATGTACCAGTCAGTAAGAATAATGCACAAAGAAAAGTGACAAAAACAAAGGACATAATTTTCAGAAAATACCCAAAAACTGAGACAATGAGAATTAAATTAATTTGAAAAATACAAGGTTTAAGGCCAGAGTGAGTATCAGCCATGGATCAAATCCCTCTCTCTGTCGCGTAGTAATACACTCGCATTCTCAAACCGATTGGAGCTGACCTGACCAAAATCTTGTATTGTATATTTAACTTAATATTTATATTGTCTTGTAATTCCCAAAATTAACCCTCTTTAAAGTCTAGTTACTCAATTAAACCCAATTTGTGGGATTTAATCTTAAAGGAAACAACAGCATATTTAAATAGTACCTTTAAAGTTTATTTATTAGTCACAAGTAGGCTTACTTTAACACTGCAATGAAGTTACTGTGAAAATTCCCTAGTCGCCACACTACGGTGCCTGTTTAGGTAAACTGAGAGAGAAGTTAGCATGGCCAATACACCTAACCAGCCCGTCTTTCGGACTGTGGGAGGAAACTTGAGCACCCAGAGAAAACCCACGCAGACACGGGGAGAACATGCAAACTCCACACAGATAGTGACCTAAGCTGGGAATTGAACCCGGGTCCCTGGCGCTGTGAGGCAGCAGTGCTAACCACTGTGCCGCTAATAGAATGACCAACACGCTTCACGGGAACATTATAAAATCAAATATGACACTAAGCCACATAAGATGTTAGGTGAGCTGAACAAAAGCTTTGTCAAAGAGATTTGAAGTGCCTTAAAGGAGAAAAGCGAGGTGGAGAGGGGTAAGGAGAAAAGTCCAGAGGTTCAGGCCTGGGCAACCCAAGGCACAGCCAAAAGTGGAACAATTAAAATCAGCAACTCTCAAGAGGCCAGAATCAGATGAGCGCAGATATTTCAGAGAAGGTTATGGAGATAGGGAGGGACTAGTCCATGAAGGGATTTGAAAAAAGGGATGGAAATTTTAATATCAAGACATTGCTCCAATGTTAGCTAATGTTGGTCAGTGAGAACATGGGTGAAAGGTGAGCGGGACTTAGTGCGAGCTAAGGCAGACAGCAGAGGTTTGGATGACGTCAACTTTATGGAGACAAAAAGATGTGGGAGACCAGCCAGAAGTGCATTTGAACAGCCGCATCTGGAGGTAGTGGGACTTCAGTAGAAGATGAGCTGAGACAAATTAAATCCAATGAATGATGTTTTTGTGTGAAGAGGTTGGCTCTCCAACAGAAAATATGGAAATGAGCCTGAAGAAAAATAAATTAGGTGAGAAAATGGGGGAGTGGGACTAATTCTTTGATATTAAAACCCCCTCATGAAGGGCAGATGCGGGTCTGAGATGTGCATTAAGTAAAATGCGCAGAATGCAACCTCAATCTGGCATCTATCAGGGCCTCTAATCATTCCACTGTGAAGATGCGAGGTGACCACTGACATATTTAAATAGAGCCCCAATTGGGAGACTGGTTTGAAACTAATTGGTGCTGCATGCATTTTGTAAGGGTTACATAGAACATAGAACAGTACAGCACAGAACAGGCCCTTCGGCCCACGATGTTGTGCCGAGCTTTATCAGAAACCAAGATCAAGCTATCCCACTCCCTATCATCCTGGTGTGCTCCATGTGCCTATCCAATAACCGCTTAAATGTTTCTAAAGTGTCTGACTCCACTATCACTGCAGGCAGTCCATTCCACACCCCAACCACTCTCTGCGTAAAGAACCTACCTCTGATATCCGTCCTGTATCTCCCACCACGAACCCTATAGTTATGCCCCCTTGTAATAGCTCCATCCACCCGAGGAAATAGTCTTTGAACGTTCACTCTATCTATCCCCTTCATCATTTTATACACCTCTATTAAGTCTCCCCTCAGCCTCCTCCGCTCCAGAGAGAACAGCCCTAGCTCCCTCAACCTTTCCTCATATGACCTACCCTCCAAACCAGGCAGCATCCTGGTAAATCTCCTCTGCACTCTTTCCAGCGCTTCCACATCCTTCTTATAGTGAGGTGACCAGAACTGCACACAATATTCCAAATGTGGTCTCACCAAGGTCCTGTACAGTTGCAGCATAACCCCACGGCTCTTAAACTCCAACCCCCTGTTAATAAAAGCTAACACACTATAGGCCTTCTTCACAGCTCTATCCACTTGACTGGCAACCTTTAGAGATCTGTGGATATGGACCCCAAGATCTCTCTGTTCCTCCACAGTCTTCAGAACCCTACCTTTGACCCTGTAGGAAACTCAGCAGTGAAATGGAGACAGAGCTGCAATCTCTCCAGGCAAATGCCTGTTTTATCATTTCTTGTGGGTCAGGAGAAGCAGGAGTACTTACCCCAGACCCCTCAATAGAAGTTTTCTGCCTCCTTGCCAAGCCTCAATCTCCAACCTCTCCCCCAGCCCTCTCAATTGCTGGCTTCCGTCAACCTTCCACCCCAATCTCCTGTCCCCCTCCAGCTCTCTAATCTTGGGCCTCTCGAATCCTGCGAATTACCGGCCACCCATGCTCTCCCAATTGCCAGTGGTTGTCCCCAAAGGTCACTGGTTGCACCTGACTGCTACTGGGGGCCTCTTCCTCTTACCTTTTGACCAGGCTGTGTATCCGGTCAGGCAGGAGGCAGAGCTACAGGCTGTTGATGAATTTAAATTTAGCTTCACGCCTCTGGCTTTGGTTTTTCAACTGCTTTCGCCCACATCCTCCTGCTGATTTTTGGGCTCGATATCTTTCAAAGAGCCAACAGGGCATGATGGGCCGAGTGGCCTCTTTTTGTGCTCACTGATTCCATGAAAATGAACAGACTGCATTGCTGTGCAAACAATGTAAGAACATTTTCAGGTTATAGACCCTCAACGTGAACTCTATTGATCGCTCCATAGCTGCTGTGACTTTAATATTTCCAGCATTTTCTATTTTTACGGAAGAAAGTTTTTTGCCTTACCTCCAATGCATCTCCCTCCAGGTCTACGTCTTCTGCATTCTTTCCTACCTCGTCCGTTATAGAGTTCACCATTTCACAGAATCTGAAAAACAACATTCACAGCACCAACATTAGTTTTTAATGAACTTCCACAATGGAAATTACTAGCACTTCATCACATTTATGATTTAACCTGTCCTTCAATTATATTCAGCAAAAATAAATTCTGGCTGGTACACACCGTGCTACAATTTATATTCTACGCAGCTAACCCATCTTATTGTTTCCAATGTACTACACAACCACAGGGTGAAAATGTTATTGCAGCAAAATAATTTTACCTTCAGTGAAACACTTCTAGGAATAGAAATGTCCTGCATTTTACTTAGATGGATTTAAATCTGCATGCCTAATGATGCTTGAATGTTAGGTTAGGGGTGTTATTACATTGCTGCTTCTAACATTAGCCAACTCAAATGAAGAAGTGACAATTTTATCAAGGCAAGTACACAGCTCGGTCTCAATTAATGAGCGAGAAAAGAAAACAATCTATTATTCACTGAGGAAATTTGGCCCGCATCGTTAAAAAATAGCATGCAATCCAAAATTTTTTTTGACCTGATGAAAATTACGAACATCTTAAATATTACTATTTGTCTTTGAATTTTATTGCAAAGCAGTCTCAATGTTTTTTCCATATAATTTCTCAGAGGATTTCGCTGCAAATTCTGCCAAGCAACCAAAAACAAATTAATCATCTGGTTTTCCTCCAAAGGTTCCTAATCTCCAATGGATCAAGCTGGGAATGTCATTAAAATGAAAGCTTTAAAAAGTATGAACAAAACCACTTCTGTTTTTACATTCTGAGCAATGGCACCACAGTTCAAATTAAATCTAGATACACTGCAATGACTGACTCATGTATTGCAGATAAAGAGTCACAAAAGTACCAAGTCAACAAGAGCATTAACTCTGTAAACTAGAATTGTGTTGAGTCCTAATCTTGAGGTAATGAACAATATCATGTTGAACAGTACAGAGGCCACTCCTTCGCAAATGCCCACAGAACAAGTTGCTGACCTCAGGATAGGTTATTTATGCAAAGGAGGTGTCGAACTCAAATGAGTCAGCCACACCCTCAACGAACTATATGTTTACAGGTGTCATTGTTTGTAGGTTGCACATTGTAGACGAGAATTTGCAGGCTTCGAGGAACCGAGATTATTAAAATTTACATACCGTTTGCAGTGAAGCTCTGTGCAAAAGTATATCTGAAAGTCATCCGAATTATGCAGAACATACAGGAAGCAACACCGTTCATCACATTTTGAAACACTGAAATATCAAAGAAGGAGCAATTTGAAGCAATCCTCTGCCACACAACTTTCTCAGAAGGTCACAATGTAATTCATCATTTTACTTTGATCCCCAGTGCACACGTAAACATTTTGGGGCACAGATTACATGCAAATGAACCTGCTTAAACTGCACTCACTTTCACACTTTAACTCGCCTTTCTGAATTCACATTGAGCTCATCACCCACTCCCTGTCAACTCAGTCATTACAAAAATGTTGTTCAGCACTACTCTCTTTCGGTTTCTTCTTCCAGTCCACATATTATTTTAGAGGGTGGGTGCAAACTGTAGCAAGTAGGAAGTGCAAGAAAGTGCAAATAATACACTAACCAAAATTTGCTGGCTCTACAATCTTTCTCTGGGACAGGACAGCATCAAATCTAATTTTATAGATGTCTTTTACTGAGTCTCCTATCATAGAATCCCTACAGTGCAGGAGGAGGCCATTCAGCCCATCAAGTCTGCACCGATCACAATCCCACCCAAGCCCTATTCCCATAACTCCATATATTTACCCTGCTAATCCCCCTGGCCAATCAATCTAACCCACACATCTTTGGATTGTGGGAGGAAACCAGAACACCTGGAGGAAACCCACGCAGACACAGGGAGAATGTACAGATTCCACACAGACAGTGACCCGAGGCCAGAATTGAACCCAGGTCCCTGGTGTTGTGAGGCAGCAGTGCTAACCACTGTGCCACCGTGCCGCCCATAGCTTGTATCAGGTTTTTTTTTTAGAGAATTACGAAAATTGATAGGCTATTTAGAAAGATTGCAAATCAGATCTTGCAAGATGAAGTCAATGAACTCACTTCTCCCTCATATCCCTGAAATAACTAATAAATTTGATCAAATGTTGGTTATTGAAAACTGAAGAGGATTGTAACAGAAGTGTTCTCAGATTCATAGAATCCTTACATCTCACAGGCTCTATCCCCGTAATTCCACAAAAATTAAAAATCAGAAAACTGTTCCAGATAATGTCTCCCTCAAAAACCGACAATATTCTTCACTCTTCAGGCTTCTGGTTGTCGGGGGATCCTTAACCATTACTGAAAAATGTTGCAAATAATTTTTATTATTAAATAAGATGTCACGCTAACTCATCTATATCTTCCAGAAGCACCATCCAACTGAAGCAAACTGGGGGATAATTCTGTCAAAACATATCCTTACATTTCTGTAATCTTTCGCTCTTTACCACAATAACCGATATCATTTACCTAAACCAAAATTTACCTAAATCACCTTCGTGTGGTACATCTGGTCAGAAGTCACTAAAATGAAATGGTATTTTCTTAAATCATTCCAGCATGATTAACAATAAAGACCAAGAATCAGTTACTACATATTCCTATTAATGGTTATAAATGATGAAAGGAAACTATTCATTTCTTCCAAATTGAAAAAGCCTCGAAATGACCTCAGCGAGGCCCATGAGGTTGGCCTCTTGGAGTATGAGCTCCCTGATTGAGGTAATGATTGCCTGTCCAATCAGGAAGTCTCACCTGTATATACAACGAGGAGCGCCAGGGCTACTGACACTCTGGCTTCTGACTTTGTACCTGAAGTACTTTTGGGAGTGGAATTGAGTTTGTAAATAAAGGGAATCTGGCGAAGGGACACGGGCCTCTGAGGAGTCATTTCAGAACCATTGCATTGGCTGTGCTGAACTTTTATGCTGCATTCATTACACAGTTAGAGAGCACCAAGGTTTGTGGTGCAGGTAGTACAACAGTCAAGTCACTCACCTTACACCCCTAATAGTTGCAGCATTGAAGTTCCATTCGTATATGCCATTCTGTGGTACACAACACATTGGATCCGTAAGGGGAAAAGAGATACAAACACATGTTACAGCTAGAGAATTATGAATACTGAAAAATTAATTAATTGAATGCCCTTTATGTCTTATGTTCTATAAATTACCTTGTCATTTGGCGATACATGCCAAATAGACACCGTCTTCTCCTCTGCATCGTTGTTTATGGATAAATAAGCAGGTTGGAAGACTTTGGTTGGCTCCAAGATTAAAACCTGTTTATAGAAGTGTGAACATCATAAGGCTGCATTATTAGTGATTCCAGACTTTGTGTAAAGTCTCCCTCATCTGTGGGTTAATGGCAAAGTATGAACAAATATCAAAGTCCGGGCCCTCAATTTGAATAGACCTGGAAAATGTCAACATTACCAAGTTATTGTTTACCATGTCACATTATTAATGAGAATACCATTCATGTAACCAAGTATGTTGATCATTTGTCAAGTACAAGTAAACACAACATTTTGTCAGCTTCCAACAGATTTCATCATGCAACACGCTTCGACCAGTTAATCAAATTTTAAATAATCTGAAGCACATTCCTGGCCGCCTGTCGCTAACTGAATCACTGGGCTAAAGTTTCAGTTGTGGTAATCTAAAAGAGGTGGATTTCCTGCCACTGAATTACAGAACTGTTACAGCGAAAGAGGCTGCCACTCAGCCAATCATGTCCATGCTGACCCTCTGAAGCAGCAATCATGCCACTCCCCTGCCATTCCCCCATAGCCCTGCAATGTTTTATTTTTTGGATATGATCCAATTCCGTTTCGAAAACCTCAACTGAACCTGCCTCCAGCACACCCCCAGGCAGTGCATTCCAGATCCTAACCACTTGGTGTGTGAAAAAGATTTTCTACATGGCACCATTCTTCCTTTTGCCAACTACGGTCACTGTCTGTGTGGAGTTTGTGTGTTCTCCTCTGTGGAGTTACAGGGATAGGGCCTGGGTGGAATTGTTGTCGGTGCCGGTTCGATGGGCCAAATGGCCTCCTTCTGCACTGTAGGGATTCTATGATTCTATGTCCCTCTGGTTCTCGATCCTTCCATCAATGGGAACAATGCTCCCTTATCGACTCCAAAAACCTCAATCATCTTCCTTTTTTCTAGGTTATGACTCCAATCAATAAAGAGTTTTCCCCAATTCCCACTCACTTCAGTTTTTCTAGAGCTCCATGATGCCACACTAGATCAAATGCTGCCTTAATATCAAGGACAGTCACTCTTATCACACCTCCGGAGTTCAGCTCTTTTGTCCATGCTTGGCGCAAGGTTGTAATGAGATCAGGAGTGGAGTGACCCTGGTGGAACAGCTGATCTCGATACTTACACGGGACAAATGAGTTGCCGCTTTTGTTGAGGATTACATCCCTGAATTGTGTTTGTACGAGCGTGTGCACATTCACACATAGGTGTTTGTGCAAGTGCACACGGGAGCACCAGGTTAAAGAAACACAAATATAAAATTAAAACTACATACAGGAAATCGAACCAATGACACAGCTTCATTGGTGGCTTCAACAATGAAATCCATCCAAAAGTCCATCCGTTCCTGATATTCAGAGGGCTGCTCTGGAGTTTGTTTCTTGAAACGTTGGTAAATATGAATGGTTTGTACAACAGACTTCAGATACCTACAAATACAAAATAAAAGCTGATCAGGAACATGCAATAGTTCTGTGACATCAACAAGAGTTTTTTTAAACCCCCATCTCTCAATACCGTGCACAGGCCAAACTACTAGTTTCCAACTTGTGGAAAGGTTAGATTACAAAGCAACTAACTGGACACTCTGGGCCCGATTTTACCATTGGTTTGCGTGGGTTTTCAGGCGTGAAAATTTGGTCAAGTCGGGCATGAGGTGAAGAGCGTGATCCATGCCCACCACCGCGCCGGTTCACCCTTTACCAAGGCCCAAAAATGGCTGTGATCGGGACCACGCCTGAAACAGCTGCGACGGCCATTTAAATTGACATAATGGGCTTCACGCTCACTTTACCGGCATGTCCCCCTTTACCACCGCGTTCGCCCATTCGAAACAGACATGCTCTATGTAAGTCCGATTCGGGAGCTCTGTTAGTGAGGAGGTAAGTGTCAAGCGTCCGATGTGTCTCTGCTCGAGGTCGATGGGGGTGGTGGTGGTGGTTGGGGGGGGGGGGGTGTGGATCACTCTGCCTGAAATCGGTGGGGGTGGGGAGGGAGGATCATTGCCTGAGATCGGTGGCGGGTGGGTGGGGGGGTAGTAGAGGAAGGGGAAGGGGCCCGCGATCGGCAGAGGGGGTGGGGGGGATAAGGGGGTCAGTAATATTGTGAGGGTGGGGCAATGTCTGAGAGGGCCGGGGAGGCAATATCCGGCCCGGGAGGGATGTGGTAGGGGAGCAGCGTTCTATCATTTTTTTTGTGCGTGTGCAGTTGGAGGCACTGATCGGAGCTGCAGGATTTCGGGCGCATTAGGCTTCTGCAGCGTGATTCGGAATCGCTGATATATTTGCTGGCAGAGTGCGTATGGGGGCATCTGAGAACGGGTCTAAAAGTTGGATCTGAAACACTCCCAGTTTCAAGTCCGCCCAGTATTTAGAATCAAAATGGTAAACTAGGGCCGTCTATGTTCCGCCCTTTCAATCCCTTGTGAGCTTATCTGGAGGCTCCCTTCAGCAAAATGTGATCAGTGCGAGAAGGTAAAATTAACCCCAATTCCTCCATTCCATGGACTGTCTCAGGAACAGGTCGAAATGACTACTAGAAGACAGGAAAAATTCACAAGCTAGTATAAAAACAGAGAACAGAGCTCCCCAATGAGGTAAAACGGAATTATTCAATGGTTTCAGCACATAAGGAGGCCATCTGGCCCATTGTGTTCACACTGGCAAGAGCAACTCATCTAGTCCCATTCTGCTGCCCTTTCCACTGTAGCCCTGCATCATTTCATCTCTTCAACTGTTTATCCAATTCCCTTTTGAAAATCACACCTGGATCTGCCTCCGCCACACCCTTACGCAGTGCATTCCAGACCCTAATCACTCACTGCATAAAAAATATATTTCCTCATGTAAAACCAAAATAGTGCAGAGGCTGGAAACACTCAGCAGGTCAGCCAGCATCTCAGGCAAGAGAAACAGAGGTGACATTTCTGTTTCTATTGATGCCAAAACATTGGATGTATTCAAGAAGTGGCTGGATACAGCACTTGGGGCGAACGGGATCAAAGATTATGGGGAGAAAGCAGGATTAGTCTATCGAGTCGGACGATCAGCCATGATCGTGATGAAATGCAGAATAGTCTCAAAGAGTCGAATGGCCTCCTCCTGCTCCTATCTTCTATGTTTCTGTGTGACCTTTCTTCTCTAAGAAGGAGAACCCCCTACTTCTCCAATTTATCAGTCATGGAACCATTCTCTTTCTGCACCTTCTCTAAAGCCCTCACATCCTTCCTAAAGTGCGGTGATCAGAATCAGACACAATAGTCCAGCTGAGGTTGAACCAGTGGTTACAAAGATCCATATCTACCCTGCTAGTTTTTATACTCCATGCCTCTATGTATAAATCCAAGATCAATTAAGGCCAATTTGATCATTTACAAGGTGCTCAGTTAATTAAGCAAACTTATGCGGTAAAGTTAAAGTAACACAGGAAGGAATAGTAACAAAAAATTTTAGTTGGCAGGAGTTAAGTGAAATCATTTTAGTTAACTTCCCTCTAAAGTAGTGATGTTAGTACAAGAGAAGCAGCTGATTGGTCTACAGTTATTTAAGTCGCAGGTTTTATTGTCTAGTACAGATGTGGCTGGGCAGTTTGGACCCATGAGTGCCTCTCCTGTTCTGTGTGGGAACTTCATGATACTCCCTCTATCATGGATAACTACATGTGGAGGTGGTGTAATCACCTACAGCAGCTTGAGCAGTAGCTGAGCCATTGCATTACATCCTTGAGGTTGAGGGTTTTGTGGATAACATGGATGTAGATATGGCTTGACATATGCAGGCAGAGGGGAAATGGGCTACTGCTGGGCAGTCAAGGAAGATCAGGCAGGTAGTGCAGGAGTCCCCCCCCCCCCCCCGAGTCCCTGTTCTGAATTCTGGTGAGAGTGATAGTTCATCTGGGAAATGCAGCCAGAGCCTAGTCAATGGTGCCAGTGTGGCTCAGCCGCACAGAGAGGTAGGAGGAGGTTAGGCTTGCCCGTGAAACCCAATTATGTGGTACTTATCAAAAACCTTCTGGGAGTCCATCTATGAGGCATTAACCATATTACTCTCATTAACCCTCTCTGTACCTCATCAAAAACTCATGAATGCAGGTTAAAAATGATTTGCCTTTAACAAATCCATACTGGCTTTCCTTAATTAATCCACAATTGTTCAAGTGACTGTTAATTTTGTCCTCCAATACCATTGCTAAAAGCTCTCCCACTACCAAGGTTAATCTGATAGGTCTGAATTTGTTGGATTCATCCTTGCCCCTGTTCCAGAACAAAGTGTTATGTTCACAATTCTCCATTCCTCTGGCAGCAGCCCTGTATCTAAGGAGGATAAGAAGATCATGACCAGTGCCTCTGTAATTTTCACCCTTACTTCCCACAGCATCCTCAGATGTACCCATCCAGTTCTGGTGACTTATCCACTTTAAGTAGAAGCAGTTTTTCCTCAAACCTTCTCCATAGAGGTGGGAATCAGGGGTGCCTTTGTGTCAGGAACCTGCCTTTCGTGTGAAACTGACTGAGTTTTGGTTTTTCTCAGATGTGAGCCCTGAAAGTTTTTTTTAATGGAAGTAGGTTTGCTGTCCACATAAAACCAGTGGGGGCAAGAATGGTTTAAACACCCATTACTGAGGCTACTAATTGTCCTGAGGTGGAGAGTTTGTGCTAAAGCTTGTCACTGCACCACAGAGAAGCAAGAAGTTACAGTGGAGCCAGAGAACAGAGACCCAGGAAGGAGAGGCAGGGAGATCTCTTCCCAGAGAGTGGCGGGGGGAAGCCATCTCGTAATGCAGCAGGGCCACCTTCCTGTTCAGCGACATCTCCCTTTGTGAGCAATTTGCCTCTCCTCCTCCTTCCAGGGCTTCACCATCCTCAAGGTCCACATCTTTCTGGAGGGCCATGTTTTGGAGAGTGCAGATTATCACTCTGACCGAGATCCCTTCGGGGGGGTTTTGCAGGGCACCACCTGACTGCACTGGGCATCAGACCCATATTCACTTAGAAGGCATGTTCGAAGCTCTGCTCTGTCATAATTCAGCTAAAATCTTTATCATCGAGCAGCGAACTCATTGGAAACTAAAATATTTTGTTAATCACAGTCTCTGCTGCTTTTATACTTTAATTCCACCCTCAATCCCAAAATCTATTACACACTGGGAGAAACTTGTAAAGAGAGACTGACAGCAGGGTGGCCAAATCACATGTTTAACAACATCACCATGCATATGGCTCAGAACATGAATACATCAAAAAATTCAAAGGCAAGCAGTATAATGTGCAACAGGTGATCAAGAACGCAAATGGGATGTTGGCCTATATCGCAAGGGGGATAGAATATAAAAGCAGAGATGTTTTGCTGCATCTGACAGGGCATTGGTGAGGCCGCAGCTGGAATACTGTGTGCAGTATTGGTCCCCTTATTTGCGGAAGGATATATTGGCCTTGGAGGGAGTGCAGAGAAGCTTCACCAGGTTGATACCAGAGATGAGGGGTGTTGATTATGAGGAGAGACTGAGCAGATTGGGTTTGTATTCGTTGGAATTTAGAAGGCTGAGGGGGGATCTTATAGAGACCTATAAGATAATGAAGGGGCTGGATAGGGTAGAGGTGGAGAGATTCTTTCCACTTAGAAAGGAAACTAGAACTAGAGGGCACAGCCTCAAAATAAAGGGGGGTCGGTTTAGGACAGAGTTGAGGAGGAACTTCTTCTCTCAGAGGGTGGTGAAACTCTGGAATTCTCTGCCCACTGAAGTGGTGGAGGCTACCTCGTTGAATATGTTTAAATCACGGATAGATGGATTCCTGATCGGTAAGGGAATTAGGGGTTATAGGGAACAGGCGGGTAAGTGGAACTGATCCACTTCAGATCAGCCATGATCTTATTGAATGGCTCGAGGGGCTAGATGGCCTACTCCTGCTCCTATTTCTTATGTTCTTAGTTACAGGTAGACACTACACAACTTCAAAAACAAATAAATAAATCTGTGAACACTCTCATTTGGCAAAAGAACAAAAACTGATTTTTTTCCTTTGAACTGTCTCTATAAATCACATTTAACAACTGACTACTATCGTCTGTGTCTCATCTGCTGGGAACTTCAGCACAGTGGTTAAATGGCAAGGTGGAGATTGGGGGGGGGGGGGGGGGGGGGGAACAGGGGCAGAGGGTAGCTCTTTGGAATATCACAAAACTCAATGCTCCAATTTAGCAAGCCCAGATCCCGAGTGCTTTTTAACTGATCTCTCATCATGCCTTGCCAGCTTCAATGATTTGTGCACATGTAGCCCCAGGTCCCTCTATTCCTAAGCCTCCTTTAGAAATATACCCTTTATTTGATATTGCCTCTCCTCATTCTTCCTACCAAAATGAATTATTTCACATCTCTCTGCACAAAATTTCTTCCCATTCCACCAACCTATGTCTTTTTGAAGTTCTACACTACATTCCCCACAGTTCACTACTTCCAAGCTTTGTCATCCAGAAATTTTGAATCTGTGCCCTGTGCAACAAGATGAGATGCTGGTGTTGGCCTGGGGTGGGCACAGTAATAAGTCTCACACCACCGGGTTAAAGTCCAACAGATTTATTTGGAATCACCAGCTTTTGGAGCGCTGCTCCTTCCTCAGACTCACCTGAGGAAGGAGCAGTGCTCCGAAAGCTCGTGATTCCAAATAAATCTGTTGGACTTTAACCCGGTGTTGAGACTTCTTACCTGCCCACCAAGATGTAGGTTATTAATATATTTCTAGAGCAGCATGGGCGCGTGGGGAACCTGATTATAAACTTTCCTTCGGTCTGAAAAACAACTGTTCGCCAATGCTTTTGGTTTCCTGTCAATCAGCCAATTTGCCACATTTTCCTGCTGTCCCTTTTATTCCATGGGCTCCAACTTTGCTCACAAGTCTGTAAGTAGCACTTTGTCAAATATCTTTTGGAAGTCCATGTACACCCAATCAACCACATTGCCCTCATCGATCTTCATTCATGTCTTTGCTACTTCTAAATGATTTCTCCTGGCTGACACCCACCCCTCCGCCACCATCTTCCACCCTTCATAAATTTTAGCTCTTATAGAACTCTGCTGCCATGTCTCAACTAGCAGCAAGGGCAGAATTTTCCAGCCCATCCCGCCAGCATAGTCTTTTGGGGAACCCGCTGCAGCAGGACTGGAAAATCCTGACCAAGTCCTGTTCATCCACCATCCCCATGCTTGCTGACTTAGATAGGCTTCCCAGTTAAGCCGTGCCTCAATTTTAAAATGCTCATCCTGGTTTCAAATCCCTCCATGACCTCATAACTTTTCAACTTCTTCACCCTGCAACCAGGAAATATCTGTGCTCATCCAAATCAAGCCCTTTGCACATCTCCAATTTTAACCTTTCACCCAATCTAACTGGGATAGCTTATATCTTTTAAAGCTTATTTATTAGTGTCACAAGTAGGTTTACATTAATCCTGCAATGAAGTTACTGTGAAAATCCCCTAGTCGTCACACTCCGGCACCTGTTCGGGTACACCGAGGGAGAATTTAGCACGGCCAATCCACATAATCAGCTGGTCTTTCGGACTGTGGGAGGAAACCGGAGCACCGGAGGAAACCTACGTAGACAAGGGGAAAACATGCAAACTCCACACTGGCAGTGACCCAAGTCGGGAATTGAACCCAGGCCCCTGGCACTGTGAGGCAGCAATGCTAACCACTGTGCCACCGTTATATCGTCAAACACCCCGAGCAGTGCAGCGGGCTTGGAGAATCCCGACCAAGTTATCTGAAATTTCACACCATTCAACTTGTCTTCACAATAAAACAACGGTTTTATTTTTCCGGATTATGTTCTCATCGGATAAAAAAAAAATTAATCTGAAAAACATGAGCCTTTGTATCTTTGAATCTTCCCTATTTCAAAGAATGCCTAAATGACTCAACCATCCTAACCATCATTACTGAGGCTACTAATTGTCCTGAGGTGGAGAGTTTGTGCTAAAGCTTGTCACTGCACCACAGAGAAGCAAGAAGTTACAGTGGAGCCAGAGAACAGAGACCCAGGAAGGAGAGGCAGGGAGATCTCTTCCCAGAGAGTGGCGGGGGGAAGCCATCTCGTAATGCAGCAGGGCCACCTTCCTGTTCAGCGACATCTCCCTTTGTGAGCAATTTGCCTCTCCTCCTCCTTCCAGGGCTTCACCATCCTCAAGGTCCACATCTTTCTGGAGGGCCATGTTTTGGAGAGTGCAGATTATCACTCTGACCGAGATCCCTTCGGGGGGGTTTTGCAGGGCACCACCTGACTGCACTGGGCATCAGACCCATATTCACTTAGAAGGCATGTTCGAAGCTCTGCTCTGTCATAATTCAGCTAAAATCTTTATCATCGAGCAGCGAACTCATTGGAAACTAAAATATTTTGTTAATCACAGTCTCTGCTGCTTTTATACTTTAATTCCACCCTCAATCCCAAAATCTATTACACACTGGGAGAAACTTGTAAAGAGAGACTGACAGCAGGGTGGCCAAATCACATGTTTAACAACATCACCATGCATATGGCTCAGAACATGAATACATCAAAAAATTCAAAGGCAAGCAGTATAATGTGCAACAGGTGATCAAGAACGCAAATGGGATGTTGGCCTATATCGCAAGGGAGATAGAATATAAAAGCAGAGATGTTTTGCTGCATCTGACAGGGCATTGGTGAGGCCGCAGCTGGAATACTGTGTGCAGTATTGGTCCCCTTATTTGCGGAAGGATATATTGGCCTTGGAGGGAGTGCAGAGAAGCTTCACCAGGTTGATACCAGAGATGAGGGGTGTTGATTATGAGGAGAGACTGAGCAGATTGGGTTTGTATTCGTTGGAATTTAGAAGGCTGAGGGGGGATCTTATAGAGACCTATAAGATAATGAAGGGGCTGGATAGGGTAGAGGTGGAGAGATTCTTTCCACTTAGAAAGGAAACTAGAACTAGAGGGCACAGCCTCAAAATAAAGGGGGGTCGGTTTAGGACAGAGTTGAGGAGGAACTTCTTCTCTCAGAGGGTGGTGAAACTCTGGAATTCTCTGCCCACTGAAGTGGTGGAGGCTACCTCGTTGAATATGTTTAAATCACGGATAGATGGATT
This sequence comes from Mustelus asterias, assembly GCF_964213995.1. Taxonomy (NCBI): domain Eukaryota; kingdom Metazoa; phylum Chordata; class Chondrichthyes; order Carcharhiniformes; family Triakidae; genus Mustelus; species Mustelus asterias. The sequence goes on from NC_135805.1 coordinate 51,144,198, forward strand.
CCTGATCGGTAAGGGAATTAGGGGTTATAGGGAACAGGCGGGTAAGTGGAACTGATCCACTTCAGATCAGCCATGATCTTATTGAATGGCTCGAGGGGCTAGATGGCCTACTCCTGCTCCTATTTCTTATGTTCTTAGTTACAGGTAGACACTACACAACTTCAAAAACAAATAAATAAATCTGTGAACACTCTCATTTGGCAAAAGAACAAAAACTGATTTTTTCCCTTTGAACTGTCTCTATAAATCACATTTAACAACTGACTACTATCGTCTGTGTCTCATCTGCTGGGAACTTCAGCACAGTGGTTAAATGGCAAGGTGGAGATTGCGGGGGGGGGGGGGGGGGGAAACAGGGGCAGAGGGTAGCTCTTTGGAATATCACAAAACTCAATGCTCCAATTTAGCAAGCCCAGATCCCGAGTGCTTTTTAACCGATCTCTCATCATGCCTTGCCACCTTCAATGATTTGTGCGCATGTAGCCCCAGGTCCCTCTATTCCTAAGCCTCCTTTAGAAATATACCCTTTATTTGATATTGCCTCTCCTCATTCTTCCTACCAAAATGAATTATTTCACATCTCTCTGCACAAAATTTCTTCCCATTCCACCAACCTATGTCTTTTTGAAGTTCTACACTACATTCCCCACAGTTCACTACTTCCAAGCTTTGTCATCCAGAAATTTTGAATCTGTGCCCTGTGCAACAAGATGAGATGCTGGTGTTGGCCTGGGGTGGGCACAGTAATAAGTCTCACACCACCGGGTTAAAGTCCAACAGATTTATTTGGAATCACCAGCTTTTGGAGCGCTGCTCCTTCCTCAGACTCACCTGAGGAAGGAGCAGTGCTCCGAAAGCTCGTGATTCCAAATAAATCTGTTGGACTTTAACCCGGTGTTGAGACTTCTTACCTACCCACCAAGATGTAGGTTATTAATATATTTCTAGAGCAGCATGGGCGCGTGGGGAACCTGATTATAAACTTTCCTTCGGTCTGAAAAACAACTGTTCGCCAATGCTTTTGGTTTCCTGTCAATCAGCCAATTTGCCACATTTTCCTGCTGTCCCTTTTATTCCATGGGCTCCAACTTTGCTCACAAGTCTGTAAGTAGCACTTTGTCAAATATCTTTTGGAAGTCCATGTACACCCAATCAACCACATTGCCCTCATCGATCTTCATTCATGTCTTTGCTACTTCTAAATGATTTCTCCTGGCTGACACCCACCCCTCCGCCACCATCTTCCACCCTTCATAAATTTTAGCTCTTATAGAACTCTGCTGCCATGTCTCAACTAGCAGCAAGGGCAGAATTTTCCAGCCCATCCCGCCAGCATAGTCTTTTGGGGAACCCGCTGCAGCGGGACTGGAAAATCCTGACCAAGTCCTGTTCATCCACCATCCCCATGCTTGCTGACTTAGATAGGCTTCCCAGTTAAGCCGTGCCTCAATTTTAAAATGCTCATCCTGGTTTCAAATCCCTCCATGACCTCATAACTTTTCAACTTCTTCACCCTGCAACCAGGAAATATCTGTGCTCATCCAAATCAAGCCCTTTGCACATCTCCAATTTTAACCTTTCACCCAATCTAACTGGGATAGCTTATATCTTTTAAAGCTTATTTATTAGTGTCACAAGTAGGTTTACATTAATCCTGCAATGAAGTTACTGTGAAAATCCCCTAGTCGTCACACTCCGGCACCTGTTCGGGTACACCGAGGGAGAATTTAGCACGGCCAATCCACATAATCAGCTGGTCTTTCGGACTGTGGGAGGAAACCGGAGCACCGGAGGAAACCTACGTAGACAAGGGGAAAACATGCAAACTCCACACTGGCAGTGACCCAAGTCGGGAATTGAACCCAGGCCCCTGGCACTGTGAGGCAGCAATGCTAACCACTGTGCCACCGTTATATCGTCAAACACCCCGAGCAGTGCAGCGGGCTTGGAGAATCCCGACCAAGTTATCTGAAATTTCACACCATTCAACTTGTCTTCACAATAAAACAACGGTTTTATTTTTCCGGATTATGTTCTCATCGGATAAAAAAAAAATTAATCTGAAAAACATGAGCCTTTGTATCTTTGAATCTTCCCTATTTCAAAGAATGCCTAAATGACTCAACCATCCTAATCTCCATTTTGAGATAAATCCCAACTGTTCTAGCTTCTTATCCCAGTCCAACAGGAATGCAGACTTACCATGCAGGTGCCTTGAGTTTAAAAAGCTTCTCAGAAGCCATAATAACTCGGAAAGGATCATTTGCCAACATGCTGGCGCCTAGGAAAAAACCCACATCCCAGTAACTCTGTATTTTTTCCAGGTTTCCCTTTTTCCCCAGTAAGCTGCTGAGTTTTACACCTGTACAAATGAGAAAAATCACCAAGATTAGCATAGACGTAGAAATTAGATTGCTGTATTACAATGAAATTGGCTCATAAATAAAAGCACAATTAGATGTGACAATATTTGAGCTGATTCCTTAAAGAGAAAATCTGTAACATGTCAATGGCAAATAACGACTGGCAGACAATTCTGGCCAATGTTTTCATCGTCCATAAAATATCCCAAATTTACAGATCTTGGGTGGCAATATTATCCCAGATTTTAACCGCTTTCCTGCCAGCTTTTATTCGTTTCAGTTTTTGTCAATATTTAGGGAGGAGATGCACAATATTCTGATCTTAATCTCAATTCTCCAGTCGAATGAAACATCATGAGAGTCAAGAATAGAGCAAAACATTTGTCCAGCGTTTTCTCTTAATGAACTGGTTTGTCAACACTTCCAGTGCAGTTACAGAGAGTGTCCCTCAGCTTCAGGTCACAGTGGTGGGCAGCAGTGGCACAGTGGTTAGCACTGCTGCCACACAGCGCCAGGGACCCGGGTTCAATTCCCAGCTTGGGTCACTGTCTGTGTGGAGTTTGCACATTCACCCCGTGTCTGCGTGGGTTTCCTCCGGGTGCTCCGGTTTCCTCCCACAGTGCAAAGGTGTGCGGGTTAGGTGGATTGGCCATGCTAAATTGCCCCTTAGTGTCAGGGGGAACTAGCCAGAGTAAATGCATGGGGTTATGGGGGTAGGGCCTGGGTGGGATCGTGGTTGCTGCAGACCTGATGGGCCAAATGGCCTCCTTCTGCACTGTAGGATTCTATAATTCTATGATTCTACGATTAATATCATCAAAGTTGTTCCTCCATGAATCTGGAACATTTCCCAGACTGTTCCATGAATAACTCATGCCACCTTCTCTGCATTGGCACTCAGTGGAATATATACCAAAATAATGTGTAATTGATTGAATTGAGGGGGAAGATAGAAGGGTCCATAGTCTACATTTTTATTGTCATTCAAGTCACCAAGCTAGCTGGACTCTAAGCATAAGTTTGAATACTTAATGTATATTTATACTATTCATACAAAGATCTGTCTATTTAGCCCACACTGCACTTGATTCAATGACAAGTAACAAACATTTGATACAGAAGGAGTATTATGATGCACCCTCTTCCCAGTTTTTGTTGAATTTGGAATCGAGGTCCGTTAACAGTCATTAAGCCCCTGACCAGCAGATTCAAGGATTCTGACATTACTTTCAGGCGGTCCTTGTGGTCATTTTGAAGTTGTCGCTGTCAATGGGCAGAAGTTGCACTTCTGGAAATAGAAAATCACAACCGAAAATCGGTCTCCCCGACTCTTCTTTTTCACCCAGAAATGAGATGCAGCGTGGCATTTGTGAGGAGAATCACTTAGTATCATTTTTTATTTTCTCGGTTATGCTCCCACATATTATATCTTTACATTCTTCTTTGATAACATTTGTTACAAGGCGATTATAAATTTTGATTAGAGTTAGATTAAATTTTCTGGAGTTTCTCACAACATTCTCCCCGTGTCTGCGTGGATTTCCTCTGGGTGCTCCGGTCTCCTCCCATACTCCAAAGATACACAGTTTAGGTGGGTTGGCCATGCTGAATTGTCGTTTAGTGTTAGCGGGATTAGCAGGGTAAATACGTGGGGTTACGGGGTTAGGGCCTGGGTGGGATTGTTGTCGGTGCAGTCTCGATGGGCTGAATGGCCTCCTTCTGCACTGTAGGGATTCTATGATTCTATGAATTAGGAACATCGAAACAGGAGCGAAAATTGGGCTGTTCAGGCATTAAATGGAATCATGACTAATCTGCAACCCAACTCCACCTACCCACCTTGGTCCCATATCCCTTCATGTCATGGGCTGATGTTCATCTCAGTTTTGAATATACCAATTGATCCAGCATCAACGACTATTTGGAGACGAGAGCTCCAAACGTCTGCCACCCTTTCCGTGAAGAAGTCTGGCTCTAATCTTTGGTAAGAAGTCTCACAACACCAGGTTAAAGTCCAACAGGTTTATTTGGTAGCAAATACCATAAGCTTTCGGAGCAGAGCTCCTTCGTCAGATGGAGTGGATATCTGTTCTCAAACAGTGCAAACAGACACAGAAATCAAATTACAGAATACTGATTAGAATGCAAATCTCTACAGCCAGCCAGGTCTTAAATGTACAGACAATGTGGGTGGAGAGATCCATTTAAGACCTGGCTGGCTGTAGAGATTTGCATTCTAATCAGTATTCTGTAATTTGATTTCTGTGTCTGTGTACTGTTTGAGAACAGATATCCACTCCATCTGACGAAGGAGCTCTGCTCCGAAAGCTTATGATATTTGCTACCAAATAAACCTGTTGGACTTGAACCTGGTGTTGTGAGACTTCTTTCTGTGCTTACCCCAGTCCAACGCCGGCATCTCCACATCTAATCTTTGGACCATGCCCCCTAATCCCAGGTTCCCCAACCAGCAGAAATGAGCTGTAGGGAAGGAGTTAAACTTTCCAGAATATTCCCTCATGTGTCAGATACAACCCATGGTGGAGTACATGGGTGTTAAATCTATGAAAGTTAAGGATTTGATGAGGTTAATAAACCTTTCATCGGTCAGTGCTTTCTTAAATGTTCGTAGAATTCAAGATTAGTTGGGATTATTGCATATAATATAGAAATCATATTAATTATTCATATGGTCAAGAGACAATTGCAGGTAAACAATATTTCTCATTGTTTGTAATGCTAAGGAAAATCTAGGGTATATAGTGAACGGTTCATGCCCACTTTGTACCACTAGCAAAGATACACTGCATCCTCCTGCCTGACCCAACCTTCCCCTTGACACCAGATGCAACAGTATGAATTTACATGTTCAATGTCTGCACAAATTTGATAACTTTTCTGCTGATTCAAAAACAAAGAAGGGAATCTGTCACTCTTCACTACTTCCTCTTTCCGCAGCTGTGGTCAAGAAAATGTATTTTTAATTTTGCAGATGCATCTCACACACAGCTGAAAACAAGCCTTCAAACCGTTCAAAGCAGATGAATGTTTGAAATGTCAGCTGCGGCCCAAATTCCATAAAGTGGGGGGAGCATGGGAATGAAAGAGCTATCCTCCCACCCCACTAATTCCACAGTGGGTCTTTTGAGTGTAGCTCAGCATTCTGGCCAGTATGCCCTTGTTGCAGCCTAGTTAAGACTGGCATTGGACTGGGGTGGGCACAGTAAGTAGTCTCACAACACCAGGTTAAAGTCCAACAGGTTTATTTGGTAGCACGAGCTTTCGGAGCACTGTCCCTTCATCAGGTGAGTGAAGAGTTCGGTTCACAAACAGGGCATATATTGACACAAACTCAATTACAAGATAATGGTTGGAATGTGAGTCTTAACAGGTAGTCAAGTCTTTACAGGTGCAGACAATGGGAGTGGAGAGAGGGTTAAGCACAGGTTAAAAAGGTGTGAATCGTCTCCAGTGTCTCTAGTTAAAGTAGACATGGGTTCCGCTGGGAGAGAATCTACTCAGCTCAGTTTATTTCATCCTTGTTAGGAGCAAAAAATAAACATACTTTTTTAATTTCTCAATCCAAAAAAGATTTTGTGTTCCCAAAGGAGGGAGTTCAGAGTGTGCTCCAATTTTCCAGCATCACATGTGAATGTGCACCTCTTCAGGCCCGGGTCACTCAGTGGCAATGGTTACAGTGATCTCCTCCCAAGGTTTGGGTGGAGTCAGTGGGCCCTCCAGCAGGTGGACATGAAAACTGCAACGCTTCTAATGGTGGAGCTCCACGAATTTCAGGTTCTGGGAGCTGCTGGAAGTGACAGTGTGGTTGGCACTCAGGCATTTCCAGATGACACCGTGTCAATTTCATCACAGAATCCCTACAGTGTAGAAGAGGCCATTCGGCCCATCGAGTCTGTACCGATTCTCTGACAGAGTATCTCACCCAGGCCCTCTCCCCCACCCTATCCCCACAACCCCACACATTCCCCATGGCTAATCCATCTAACCTGCACATCATGGGACACTAAGGGGCAATTTACCACAGCAAAACAACTTAATCTGCACATCTTTGAACTGTTGGAGGAAATCGGAGCACCCGGAGGAAACCCATGCAGACACGGGGAGAACGTTATGAAGAAACGTGGGACACTACCCTGTACAGAAATATTAGAGCTGTTGTGCTCCTAGTCTAAACCCAGCAACAATAACAAAAAACCTGGGAAAGCTGAAGGGAGGAACAATCCAGATTGTCCTGCATATCACAATAGATTTGATGGGGATAAGTAACCTTTCTTGAGTCAGTGCTTTCTCATGCATTCCTTATAATCAACATTAGAAGGTTAAACCTCTGGTTCTTGCCAGTACAGGGAGTCTTAAAGCTGTGTTCTGTAGTTATATTTGTCAAACTGATGATGTTTCATCTTGTATCAACATTACTTTATCCGAATACACTTCCTGGAATGCCTATCAAGGTAATATTCATTTAAAAGACAACTGACATTTTGAATATTGAATGGCAGCTAACTGTAGCATTTCTTTAAATAACCAGGTTTATTAAAATATTTACAAACAGAAAGTGAAACTAATTACCGGTTTTGTGCAGTTCAAAGGATGTGTCAAACTGATGCCCTGCTGCGAGGAGTAGAACTGCTAGGTTTATCCCAGAATGTACCGTTGGCTCAGATTCAAAGGCCTTTCCGTACCTTTAACAGAAGTTCCAATGTTAATCAACCTCACAACATTTATATAATCAGTGAATGTAATGAATTTAATATAAGCAAGCACGCACAGGACCAACTGGAAAAATTGTGGGTGTTTACTTAGGAGAACCGGTTGAGAAATTATCACTGGAAATTTATTTAGGCAAAAACGTCTCAGCAGTACTCGAATTTGAAAGTCAAAATGAATCCTGTAAATGCAGAAAGCCCATAAGGCATTCGGCATCCTGAGGAGAATCAGGACATGTTTCCCAACTAAATAGGAAGCATGGACACAATAATGAAGATGTATACCTACTGCTAGGTTAAAGATTCAAATAATATCTTAAATAGGATAATGTTTTAAAAGTAAATCCACAAAGCAGGTTGGAAACTGACTGACTATACAAGGACACATTTATCCCACCTGGCTTTCCATTTGTGAAGGGCATACTTTTTAAAAAGGCACTAGTACATTTTGACCTGTGATCATCATAACTCCTAATTTCACACACCCAGCGAAAAAAGCAAAACTATACAATTAGCCCATTTCAGGTTCTTCACTTCGACCCTTATTCCTGTACACACAACTGCAAAGTGAATGCTAAGCCCATCACAGTTACATAACAACTGAAGTATAGAGGTCCTTGCTAACTTTAACAAATGACCCGAGAAATGGTTTGTTTTATCAATTAGCGTGTGAAAGTATTCAGCAATATATGTGTCATTATGGAATCCAGGGATGGGGTAGGGGGGAGGAACAATTGTATATTGTTCTCCTCCAACACAAGAGAAATCTAATCGCAGCAGCAGCATCAGTGTATCACTCTGCTGCTATGTGAAGAGCATGGCTTGCAATTTCAGTCAGAATAACACTAATAACTCATCAGTCTAAGGTATTGGCCTGAGCATCATAGTTTGGTGCTGGGTGCTTAACTTTCCTTTCCCCTATGGATTCTCTGCCCGAGCATCTTTTTCCTTCTTTCCAGCTGAAATGATTGTGAATGAGTGCATCTTAATCCAATGTTGCTCAATGAAGGTTTACTCTTAAATCAAAATTAAATATTCATAATGTAACAATGTACAATGGTACTAATCTTATATTCTCACTTCAATAACCAGCTAAATGTGGTAGAACTGTTCCATGTTGTGGCATGGACCTAAATGACCAAATAGCCTCCTTCTGCGCTGCAATGATTCTGTGACGATGACGCTATAACTAGAGCAGTGCAAAACCACAGAGCAAGCAAGCTTGTTCAGCTAACACAATGGGCTCACTGTAGATCGACGGTGTCAGTTGGAAGCACAAATCAAGAAAGGGACTGAATACGTACTGAGAATATCAATATAGCTCAGAAGGAGAACTTTATTCTTCTCTATTTTCTGCGTTCAAGCCCTGAACAAACATGCCTGACTCCTTCTCCAGCCAAATTATTTATTTAAAAAAATAGTACCAAGAGTGGTTGTTATGCCTTCATTGCACAAACTGAGTTCAAGGTACCTCTGCAATGCAAATAATGTGGAGCGAATGCTTACCAATAAGCACCATTATCTCGGCTTTCAGTGTCCTGGAAGCCAGAGTCCAGAAACATGTCCTTGTAGATCCTTCCCAACAGGCAGTATATGTCAGATGGCACCTGCTCTTCGGACTGTACCATCGGCAACAATATTGCAATGGCACTTTGTCGGTCACCCGAGAGATTTCTCCTACACCAAAAAAAGTGTACAAAAATTATATATGGGTGCAGACCAAATTTCAGAAATCTGTTTGGAATTATATACTCTGAAACAATGCCAGACAATATGCCTGATCCACCACATTTCCTAAAGTTACAGCTTTTAGGCCGCCCAATAGTAACAGAGATGTAACAGAGATGTTGCCTGATCCACCACATTTCCTAAAGTTACAGCTTTTAGGCCGCCCAATAGTAACAGAGATGTTGAGGGGCAGATGGGGAAACAGATCCTGGAGAGATGTAGGAATAACAGAGTTGTCGTGATGGGAGATTTTAATTTCCCAAACATAGATTGGAATATCCCTAGGGCTAGGGGTTTGGATGGAGAGGAGTTTGTTAGGTGTGTCCAGGAGAGTTTCCTGACACAGTATGTGGATAGGCCTACTAGAGGAGAGGCTGTTCTTGATCTGGTGCTGGCTAATGAACCTGGACAGGTGGAGGATCTCTCGGTGGGTGAGCATCTTGGGGATAGCGATCATAATTCTATCTCCTTCACGATAGCATTGGAAAGAGATGGGGTCAGGCAGGCTAGGAAAGTGTTTCTCTGGAGTAAAGGGAAATACAGTGTCATCAGGGAGGAAATTAGACGGGTAAATTGGAAGGAGGCATTCTTGGGGAAAAGTACCGAAGGAAAGTGGAGGATTTTCAAGGAATGTTTGTCTGGAGCTCTGCATGACAACGTTCCGATGAGACAGGGGGGTGTTGGTAGGGTACGGGAACCGTGGTGCACGAAGGTTGTGATGAACCTGGTGAATAAGAAAAGAGAGGCGTACAGAAGGTTCAGAGAGCTAGGAGGTGTTAAGGATTTAGAGGAGTATACGCGATGTAGGAAGGAGCTTAAGAAGGAAATTAGGAGAGCGAGAAGGGGTCATGAGAAGACCTTGGCGGGTAAGATTAAGGAGAATCCCAAGGCTTTCTACAAATATGTCAAGAGTAAAAGGATGAGATGTGAAGGCATAGGACCCTTAAAAGGTGAAGGGGGAAAAGTTTGTGCGGAACCGTTAGAAATGGCGGAGGTGCTTAATGAATACTTTACCTCGGTATTCACGGTGGAAAGGGATCTGGGTGGTTGTACTGCTGGATTGCGGAGGACAGAAAGGATCGAGCATGTGGACATAAAGAAAGAGGATGTGTTGGAACTATTGAATGGCATCAAGGTTGGTAAGTCGCCGGGACCGGATGGGATGTACCCCAGGTTACTGTGGGAGGCGAGGGAGGAGATTGCGGAGCCTTTGGCGATGATCTTTGCATCGTCGATGGAGACGGGAGAGGTTCCGGAGGATTGGAGGATTGCGGATGTGGTCCCTATATTCAAGAAAGGGAACAGGGACAGCCCGAGAAATTACCGACCGGTGAGTCTAACCTCAGTGGTTGGTAAGTTGATGGAGAGGATCCTGAGAGACAGGATTTATGATCATCTAGAGAAGTTTAGTATGATCAAAAGTAGTCAGCACGGCTTTGTCAGGGGCAGGTCGTGCCTTACGAGCCTGGTTGAGTTCTTTGAAAATGTGACCAAGCACATTGACGAAGGAAGAGCGGTGGATGTGGTCTATATGGACTTCAGCAAAGCGTTCGATAAGGTCCCCCATGCAAGACTTCTTGAGAAAGTGAGAGGGCATGGGATCCAAGGGGCTGTTGCCTTGTGGATCCAGAACTGGCTTGCCTGCAGAAGGCAGAGAGTGGCTGTGGAGGGGTCTTTCTCTGCATGGAGGTCAGTGACCAGTGGAGTGCCCCAGGGATCTGTTCTGGGACCCTTGCTGTTTGTCATTTTCATAAATGACCTGGATGAGGAAGTGGAGGGATGGGTTGGTAAGTTTGCTGACGACACCAAGGTAGGTGGTGTTGTGGATAGTTTGGAGGGATGTCAGAAGTTGCAGAGAGACATAGATAGAATGCAAGACTGGGCGGAGAAGTGGCAGATGGACTTCAACCCGGATAAGTGTGTGGTGATCCATTTTGGCAGATCCAATGGGATGGAGCAGCAGTATAAAATGAAGGGTACCATTCTTAGCAGTGTAGAGGATCAGAAGGACCTTGGGGTCCGGGTCCATAGGACTCTTAAATCGGCCTCGCAGGTGGAGGATGCGGTCAAGAAGGCGTATGGCGTACTAGCCTTCATTAATCGAGGGATTGAGTTTAGGAGTCGGGAGATAATGCTGCAGCTTTATAGGACCCTGGTTAGACCCCACTTGGAGTACTGCGCGCAGTTCTGGTCACCTCATTACAGGAAAGATGTTGAAGCCATTGAAAGGGTGCAGAGGAGATTTACAAGGATGTTGCCTGGATTGGGGGGCATGCCTTATGAGGATAGGTTGAGGGAGCTTGGTCTCTTCTCCCTGGAGAGACGAAGGATGAGAGGTGACCTGATAGAGGTTTACAAGATGTTGAGGGGTCTGGATAGGGTGGACTCTCAGAGGCTATTTCCAAGGGCTGAAATGGTTGCTACGAGAGGACACAGGTTTAAGGTGCTGGGGGGTAGGTACAGGGGGGATGTCAGGGGTAAGTTTTTCACTCAGAGGGTGGTGGGTGAGTGGAATCGGCTGACGTCGGTGGTGGTGGAGGCAAACTCGTTGGGGTCTTTTAAGAGACTTCTGGATGAGTACATGGGATTTAATGGGATTGAGGGCTATAGATAGGCCTAGAGGTGGGGATGTGATCGGCGCAACTTGTGGGCCGAAGGGCCTGTTTGTGCTGTGGCTTTCTATGTTCTATGTATGTTTAAGCAGACTCAATTGCAACTTTCAAAATACTGACTAACAGGGCCTAAAATCCAAATCTGCAGTAAGGGTGGTCTCGCTACTACTACTCTTTAGGTAGAGGAACTATAGGTGATAAATACGCGGGCTGCACTGTCCTTAAATTTGAAAACAAATGGTGTACCTGCACTAAAGTGTGATAGAAAGGTCTTGTGGAATGTGACATGTCCTTGGCAATAAGATCAGCCAGATGGACTGGAAAGATCCTTTTCAGCGTGCACATTCCTATGCGGGATTTGCTCTGTGTGGGTGTGCCATATACTCCTGTAAGACCACATCTGGAGTGCTGTGTACGTATTGGTCTCCTTATTTAAGAAAGATGTAAATGATTTGGAAGTTGTTCAGAAAAGGTTTACTAATACCTAGAATGGGTGGAATGTCTTCGGAGGAATGTTTGGACAGGTTAGGCTTGTATCCACTGGAATTATGAATAAGAAGTGACTTGATTAAAATCTTTAAGATTCAAAGGGTCTTAATAGTGTGGATGTGGAGAGGATGTGCGGGAGATTCAAGAACTAGAGTCACTGTTTAAAAATAAAGGTTCACTCATTTATGACACTGATGCAAGAAACTTGTTCTCTCAGAGGGTCGTAAGTCTTTGGAACTTTCATCCTCAAAAGGCAGCTGAAGCAGTGTCTTTGAATATTTTTAAGATGCAGCTAGATGGATTCTTGATTAAGAAGGGGGTGAAAGGAATCTCGGGTTAAGGTTACAATCAGATCGGCCGGGGGGGGGGGGGGGGGTAGGCCATTCAGCCCTTCGAGCCTCCTCTACCATTCATTTTGATCATAGCTGATCATCAAATTCAATATTCTGATCCCATCTTCCCCCCATATCCCTTGATCCCTTTAGCCCCAAGAGCTATATCTAATTTCTTCATGAAATCACACAATGATTTAGCCTCAATTACATTCTGTGGTAGCGAATTCCACAGACTCACCACTCTCTGGGTGAAGAAATTTCTCCTCATCTCAGTCCTAAAAGTCACCTCAGTCCCTTATCCTCACACTATAACCCTTAGTTCTGGATTCCCCCACCATTGGGAACATTCTTTCTGAATCTACTCTGTCAAATCCTGTTAGAATTTTATAAGTTTCTATGAAGACCCCTCTCACTCTTTTAAACTCCAATGACTATAATCCTAACTGACTTAGTCTCTCCTCATATGACGACCTGCCATCCCTGGTAAACCTTTGCTGTACTCCCTCTATAGCAAGGACATCCTTCCTGATTTTTGGGGCTGAAAAAATGGGGTCATCTAATACATCAGGTCAACTTATACACATGATAAAGTAACACAAAAACAATGCCCCCAGCTTTGTAAAATGGAAAGGGAGAAAGAAGGAACCACCTAAAAGGACAAAGTAAGCACAGTTATTGCTTTGATTTATTATTGTCACGTGTATTAATATAGTGAAAAGTATTGTTTCATGTGCATACCGTTCATAGAGAAGGAAAGGAGAGGGTGCAACATATAGTGTTAAAGTCATAGCTAGGGTGTAGAGAAAGATCAACTGAATATAAGGTAGGTCCATTCAAAAGTCTGATGGCAGCAGGGAAGAAGCTGTTCTTGCGTCGGTTGGTACGTGACCTCAGACTTTTGCATTTTTTCCTGACTGATGAAGGTGGAAGAGAGAATGTCCGGGGTGCGTGGGGTCCTTAATTATGCTGCAGTTATTGGTAAGTTATTCCAGTATTATTGATAAAAAGAAAAGGAAATTACCATGAGCTGGATTACATGCTAAGAAAACATTAGGAAAGACATTTTCTACAGCACTATTTTCTGAGTTAAAAGGTTGTTTATAGTTTAAGGATCATTTGCACTTGTTTTGCAGTTGAATGAGGGGAGCTAAAAATGTAACTATTGACATCGCTATGAAAAACACTCAGTACTTTGAAAGCCAGTGGTTTTACTACCATAAAATTTACATATTGCTCTCACTAATGACTTGACTTTGTCTCTGGCTTTTCGCCAGAACCCTGAACACAGGGGCGATTCTGAAGAGAGAAATAACAAACGCAGCATGCCCTGATCTCATCTGTCTCCAATGTAAAAGCCCAGCTAATTTCAAAATCAATGAGCCACAGAAAATTATTTCAATTTTAAAACAAAAAAAAACAAGCCATTTGCTTCTTGCGCATTATAATTTAGTTCAAGCATGCTATAATCTCTTGCCAAGTCCTCGCTCACTATGGGACAAAATGAAGTACTGTATATGCAAACCATACTGTTCTTTTAGGATTGTGTCTAACCAAGTCATCTTTACTTCATACAGACTTTCATTTGGACAACAAATTAGCACTTGGACGCCTGCCACTCACAAAGTTAGATGCATTCAGTAGTAGGGCTGTGGCAATATCTGAGAGTATTGCTGCACACAATGAACTGAAGGCTAACTAATTATAAATAAAGAGGTTATTCATGGAAAACAGCTTGAAATTTATTTACAATTCCAAAAATTAAACAAGCAAAGCTGCAGAATTAGTAACTGCAGATCTATGTCCGACTACAAAGTAGGTCTCAGACCCATTATTTCCCTTGACAATTGTTTTCTTTGCACTGTAGTTAGTCACTTCTGCCAAATAGTAATGGTATGTGCTCTGCTTGAAGGCAGATCCTTGGCTCATTGTCTGCTAACCCTTCATCCCGAGCCATTTTCTTGGCTTTTTTTTTGTGATGTTTTGCCATTGCCTTCCACTCTCAGAGGCGAGGCGAGGAGGCTGGTCTCCCAAGTCTACCTCAGCTGGAACGGGAATCATAGAATCCCAACAGTGCAGGAGTAATAAACCCATTGAATCTGCACCGACTCCCCAACAGTGCATCTCACCCAGGCCGACCCCCCAACCCATTCCCTTAACCTCACACATTTACCCTGCTAATCCCCCTAGCCTACACTTTCAGACACTAAGCAGCAATTTACCATGGCCAATCCACCATCTTTGGAGTGTGGGAGGAAACCGGAGCACCCGGAGGAAACCCACACAAACACGAGGAGAATGTACAAACTCCATTCAGACAGTCACCCAAGGCCGGAATTTAACCTGGGTTGCTGGAGCTGTGAGACAGCAGTGTTAACCACTGCGCCGCCATGTTACCCAAATTGAACCCATATTTTGATGCTATTCTGAACCACACGCGAACCATCTTGCCAATTTCCAAAAAATACAAATAAGGTGGTTAAACATAGAAACTTCGAGCCTGCTCTGCAATTCATTTTGATCATGGCTGATCATAGAATTCAATATCCTGATTCCCCCCCTTCCCCCCTATATTCCTTGATTCCTTTAGCCTCAAGAGCTATATCTAATTTCAACATTTTGACCTCAACTACATTTTGTGGTAGCGGATTTCACACGTTCACCACCCTCTGGGTGAAGAAATTTCTCCTCACCTCAGTTCTAAAAGGTTTACCCCTTATCCTCAAACTATGACCCCTAGTTCTGGACTCCTCCACCATTGAGAACACTTTCTGAATCTAACCCTGTTAGAATTTTATAAGTATTTATGAGATCCCCCCTCACTCTTCTAAATTCGAGTGAATATAATCCTAACCAATTTAGTCTCTCCTCATGTGACAGACCCGCCATTGCAGGAATCAGCCAGGTAAACCTATGCTGTACTCCTTCTATAGCAAGGACATCCTTCCTCAGACAAGGACACCAAAACTGCACACAATACTCCAGGTGTAGCCTCACCAACATCCTATACAATTCAGCAAAACATCCCTATACTCAAATCCTCCCGCCATGAAGGCTACATACCATTTGCTTCTTTACTGCCTGCTGTACCTGTGCGTTTACTTTCAGTGACTGATGTACAAGGACATCAAAGTCTCACTGAGTATCCATCACTCCCAATTTACACCTGTTCAAGTAACAATCTGTCTTCCTATTATTGCTACCAAAGTGGATAATCTCACATATCCACATGATACTGCATCTACCATGCAAATGCCCACACACTCAGCCTGTCCCAATTACACTGAAGCATCTCTGCATCCTCCTCACAGTTTACCCTCCCACCCAACTTTGTATCATCTGCAAATTTGCAGATAATACATTCAGTTCCCTCTTCCAAATCACAAATATACTAATAAAAATATGAACTAGAGACTATTTTTTACTGTATGCAACTAAAACCAGTGTGTAGCCCATTGACCGCTCAATACAGGCAGACTAAACACAAGGTCACAATTTTAGACACGTCTTCAACAAAGGCATAAATGAATTTCTGAGCATATCTAAACTTAGCCCACACTTTTACAAAATTAAAGAGTTAATAACAGCATACTCAACTAAAGGTACATTGCAAAAGATACAAACAAAATAATACTAGTAAAGGCTTGGGAATTATTTGCTGCCAATTAATTCTTGTTAGAACTTGTAGCTAGCTGTTAATCGCCCAAATCAAAATTATAATGACAGCAGATATTTCAGCACTCATCATCATTACTGTGCAAAAACGAACTACAACGTCTGGTGTCCACAATGCACAATTAAACATGAAGGTCTGAAAGTTGCTGTCAGTGATTCCCTGTTGCCCCACAGAGTTTGCGACTGCAGTCTTTGCAGATGCAATCAACAATTTGACATAAACTTCATCTTTCTATGCACGGTTCTCACTGCAAAAACTACTGAAAAACTGTTAAGCCCTGTTGAACGAGTTGAGATTGAGCTTTTAAGTGGTGTGCCAAATCAGAATGACCACCGAACAGCCCCAGATCTGAAAATCTAATTTTGGAATCTGGAAGGTCATTTCCTAGGTGGTCAAAATTTTTATTGTTTTAAGAATCTGTGACATTTTTAAGTTTGTTCATATCTCAGCTGTAATCCTTTGCACATATGCAATCTTTATTTGGCTCTATAAAATGCGTAAAAAGTGAAGGATAATCAGTGCTTTTTTTACTTCAGTTTCCAAATAACATCGAACAGCAAAGAAGGTATCCTGTAATTTGCCAGTTCCTTATTCTTAAGATATCCTACCATTTTCTGGCAATGCTACAGAGGAAGTCAAAGTTCAAAAGGGTTGTGGGCAGAGGAAGCAAAAGAACTGATTGTGACCTTCCTGGCAATTGCCCACTTACCATAATACGTCATTCTCAGATGTAATTGTATTGATGGCTATATTATGGTCCTGATCAATTTTGTGCCCATCAGGTTAAATTTAATGGTAGCAGCAGTGGCCCTATCCACTATAAGGGTAAAGTTGCTTTGGTCCCAGATGACCATAGGCTGCTCGCCGCTTTGAGGGGGAGAGTTAACTGATGGCGATTTAACCTGAGGATCACCATTCCTCAGGCGAGGGGCAAGTTGAGAAGGTGAATAACCTCAGCCCTATCCACTAGACAGAAAGGTAGTAGCAACCCCTCCCTAATAATTTCTGGGAGCACCATTGGAATTAACTAACTGCTTGCCATCAGGATTCCCAAGCATTTGAAGATTAGGGCTGGTTGCTCTTCGCTCCAGGTCACGCCACCAGGAGTGGTGGCTGCTGTTGGAACTACAGCAGGCCGGACAGCAGCGTTGGAAGCCTGGAGTAAAATTAATTGGGGTAGGCTTGTGTGAGCCAGTCAGGCAGGCCCTAGTGAAGGTGGAGGGGAGGAAATGATTGGTGCGGAGGGATCTCTCAGTGTAATAAGGTTTCTGAATGGACAAATGTATCAACGGATCAGGTTCTCACAAGTTATTCTGCTGCAGGAAAAATGCAATAACTGTGATTACGTTTTTGGCGTTTGCCATGTTTTCTTTTAACAGTCCAAGCTGTGAAACATTTGAAAAACACAAGAGGAAAGCCAGAAGTTTCAAAAAGAACGTAGATTCCCAATATAATATCTAGCCAAGAATTGTAAGACTGGTGTTTAGAGAAGTTACTATGAGATTTCATGAGAAGGATTGGGAAAGCAAGAGACAAAATGCCCCTCAATAGGTGATGAAATTCGAGCTAACAACTTTCAAAGATCTGGATTGGGTGATGATTAGAAAATAGGGAGCATAAGGTATTGCATTCTGTAACCTGGGTTTAATAACACAAAAATAAAAGTTCTGAGTGATTTATTTTGAGCAGATGGATCCACGTCATTTGTTGGCCATCTTCATATCAAATGCCGTCATCTGCTGGAGATGAACACAATTTAAATACAAAGGATTCATTCAACTAACTAATGCTAAATGTAAACAGAACAAAATTATTGGACTGGGAGTGGGGAACACCTAACAAATTCTTTAGATGTTTCCCTACTAAAGTGGGAGGGAACTTTAGTTCCACGAGCACAAGCAGAAGGAATCAGAAAAACAACCCAAAATGCACAGCAGTTCTGTCAGCATCTGAAAATGAAAGATGGACGAGTGGCTCAACTGTGACCTAAATGTACCGTTCAAATATAACGGTCTGCCTCCTTCAGTATCTGACTTTAAAAAAAAAATATTTCTGGGGATGAGTGTCACTGGCTGGACCAGCAATTATTGCCCCCGAGAAGCCATTTCCTTGCACTGCTGCAGTCCATTTTATGTAGGTACTGCCACAGTGCTGTTAAGGAGGGAGTTCCAGGATTTTGTCCCAGCGACAATGAAAGAACCATTTGTTTATATTTAATTTGAGGCCTGATATTTATGGGAAGGCGACAAAGGCCAAAGAATTTGATTTGATTTATTATTATCACATGTATTAGCACACAGTGAAAAGTATTGTTTCTTGCATGCTATACAAAGCATACCCTTCATAGAGAAGGAAACAAGAGAGTGCAGATCGTAGTGTTACATAGCTAGGGTGCAGAGAAAGATCAACTTAATGCGAGATAGGTCCATTCAAAAGTATGATGGCAGCAGGGAAGAAGCTGTTCTTGAGTCGGTTGGTACGTGACCTCAGACTTTGTGTATCTTTTTCCTGGCAGAAGAAGATGGAAGAGAGCATGTCCGGGGTGCTTGGGGTCCTTAATTATGCTGGCTGCTTTGCCGAGGCAGCGGGAAGCGTAGACAGAGTAATTGGATGAGTGGCTGGTTTGTGTGATGGATTGGGCTACATTCATGACCTTTTGTAGTTTCAAAATCTGAAAAGGCTGATGACATGGAAGTCCTGCTGAACCGAACGACAGGACCCATTCTTCCATTTTCTATTTCCTGCTTGCGAGCTAGCCAAATTCACAGCCAGGCTCATGGCTAACCAGAAAGAACAGCGGCAGTAGTGTACAGCTGGGGACCATCCTTGACTATTTGCTGGTAGGGGGTGTAGTGTCAGTGATTGGAGTTTGGGTTGGGGCAACCAGAGAGAGAGGGGTGCATGAGAAGGGATGATCAGCAATTAGGGTTTGGGGAAGTGGGAAAGGTGAAGGGAGAGGCACCTTTAGTGTTAGATATTGTTGATGCACTCGCTTGACCGAAGGGGCCTTTCCTGCGCTGTATGTATGGCTCTATGATGGAAAGGAAAATTGATGATATTAGCAGAGGGGAGGCCAAAGACTTCCTTGAGGGCTGAAGTGAGCGTGTGAGTGTGAGCAAATTAATGCTTTTTTTAAAGCTGAAACCAAGCATTCATGCTCGTGTTATCTTTTATTCAACATATAAAGAACTGAACAGGCCACAGGAATCCCCCACATGGCATAATTAAATGATCAAAACACACCTCACCTACACCCTTCCCCTTCAGAATTAATAGAAATGGGGGAGTTCTTCATTTTTGTGATATAATTAGTAAAGGAATGTCATTGAACAAGCTCTTCAAACACATGAATGTTTTGCTTTGGCTTTACAAAAGCAGGTCTGTACAGGTTTACAAAAGGTGCAATAAGTTCTTGTTTGTTTATGCAAGATTCCTTTCTCTTTTAAATACGAAGGAGTGGATTTAATGCGGCGCTAATGGTTGGGTAGAAATCAGGGCCCAAGTACTCTACTATTCCACCTGATTAATCACAGTCTACACTTGTGTTACATAACATTAGTTTGAAATCATTATCTGATTACATTTCACTTCTACAGCAACAGAACTTGGATTTAATACAGCACCATTAACATAATGAAACATCTCAAAGCACCTCACAGGAGCATAATAAAAAAAGGCCAACGAGTCACAAAGCAATATTAGGGCAGGTTCCAAAAGCTTGGTCAAAGAGGGAGGTTTAAAAGGGGTGCCTTCAAGGAGGAATTTCAGACCTAAATCATAGAAGCACAGCCACCAATGGAGTAATTGAAATTTAATGCAGAGAAGTGTGAACAGATGTATTTTGGTAGGAAGAATGAGGAAATGCAATTTTTAAAAAGATACAATTCTAAGGGATTGCAGGGGCAGAGGGCCACTGCAGGTGGCTGGACTGGTTGCGAAAGTGGTTAATAAGACAGATGGGATCCTGGACTTTACAAATAGAGGGATAGAGTACAGAAACAAGCCTTCATTAGATTTGCATTTCCAATAAACTATTGGAGGGGGTGTTTGAAATAAAACAGGAAATTGAGCTTCCTGGAGAAAACATTGTGAACAAATGAGAGCTCGATTTGGATCCAGAGTCCGGGGATATTAATATCGTGGAATAGAATGGCATCATCTTGACTATTAAATGTCGTTCTAACAAGGAGAACACCAACATTCAAACTTAGTTAATTTTCACTACATTAAAAAATATCTGCCACTCAAAACTGTCAATCATGACGTAATCGCTTGCCAAAACCAGAAGGATCAGGAACAACTTGTTTCTATTTTAAACCAAGGTTACGTGATAGATTGAAAGCTCTATGAAAAGGTGATGGTAAGAATTTAAGGGCGAGTTTTAACCCTCTCCGTCCAGGTTCCCAGTGACAGGGCTTAGAGTTTGGGCCATTAAAATATAGTTTACCCTTACCCACCGCAACATTAACCCATGGCATAAGACAGCAGCAGTGGCAACTTCCCAACAGGTCAGATTTGCTGAAGAATAGAAGGTGGTTCAACAAGACAAACTTCTTTACTTTTTAAGAAAAAGGTTTGCTCGATGGCTTAAGGCATCAGGAGTGCTCTTCCAGGAACCACAAGGAAATAAAGCCTCTCTTTGCTTGAGACAGCTCCTTCTCCCATGACTACAATCATTGCTGATCCACTCCCAATGGATCCAATTTAGTTCAAGGCACAATTTCCGTGGCTTCAAGGCTATTTAGCCTCCTGTCACCACAAATTCCACTTGCACCCAATCACTAGGTAGGCAATGATACTCAGCAAACGAAATGCGCCACACTGTTAAGTTGGCCAGGTTTTGCTTTATTCCCAACTTCTACTCACTTCATGCACCAGTTCTGCCTCCCACTCAAATTAAGCCTTCAATTTCACTGGAACATGAAGTGCTATTGCAGGATTGGGATACTAAAATGTAAAGAAACTTGTCTTGTTGAACCACCTCCTGTCCTGCAGCCAGTTTGACCTGCTGGAGAGTTGCCACTGCTGCTGTCTTATGCCATGGATTAATGTTGCAGAGGGTAACTAAAAGTGCATGATCAACCATGATCATATTGAATGGTGGTGTAGGCTCGAAGGGCTGAATAGCCTACTCCTGTAGCTATTTTTTATGTTTCTAAATAGTAGCTTCTTTACAAATGATAAATATTGAAAAAATGTTAACCTATGTACACAACGTAACAAAAGCATTAAATTAAGTTCAAGACCACTACAGGGTAGCACCCATTTGCAATTTGCACTTCTAATGGTTATTGATTTTTTTCCTTTTGTTCTGGTTGGATTGAGAATGGACTATGCAGGTAATATTCAACCCCTGGTTGCCAGGAAACAATGTGGACCTGATACATAATCAAATCAGTGCCTGTGATTTTCTGACATACCTTTCACTGTCTGCCAGGATCCACTACTAGCATAAGGCCTCAGCTGGATCTATATCAACATTGGCAGCACGAGTCAGTTTACTCCCCCAAGCAGCAAGCAGCCATTGGACAATTCACTCAGAGGATCGCAGCTTTAGTCTCTATTTTTATTGGAACTCAAGATTCTCCACATTAACACTTGCCCAATACATAAATTGCCCAATACATTGAAAGGAAGTCTCTGTTTCATTAGAATATAACAATTGCTGCAATACATGCTAGCTTGCCACGTTATTGTTTGAGGTGATCAAACTGTGATACAGAATACTGAGAGGCCTAGATAGAATGGACGTGGGGAGGACTTTTCCACTAGTCGGAGAGACTGGATCTCGAGGGCATAATCTGATAGTGAAGGGACGCTCCTTTAAAACTGAGATGAGGAGGAACTTCTTCAGCCAGAGGGTGGTGAATCTGTGGAACGCATTGCTACAGAGGGCTGCGGAGGCCAGGTCATTGAGTATTTTTAAGACAGAGATAAATATGTTCTTGATCAATAAGGGGATCAAGGGTTACAGGGAGAGGCAGGAGAATGAGGATCGGAATCATATTAGCCATGATTGAATGGCAGAGCAGATTCGATGGGCCGAATGGCCTAATTCGATTCCTATATCTTATGGTCTTATGTGATGAAGCATTATTCTTCTTCTGTGAAGCATCCTTTCAGACAACCTGTGCTCAACAGTCACTCTGATCAGAAAGATAAAATACGCTGGACACAAATGGTGAAAATGAGTCTCTGAATTTACTGCCTCTATCTCTTCCTATGGTGCTGTTGATGTTACTAAAAGCACCATCAAAATAGATCACTTAAACAAGTCACAAGCCAATCATAGGTCACTTGTAGTTTTGGGTGCCATATTCCACCCCCCCACCCAATTGAAGTCAGTTGACCGCCTGACCACCCAAAAGCCTGCAGCCATTTTACACAGGAGCCTTAATTGTGTGAGGGCAAGGCTTCTGTTCCCATCTGGGAGAAAGTCCCACCTCAGAGAGCTGCCAGCCAATCTGGTTGGAGGCAGCTCTGTACTTCCAGTAGTGCCAGGTTGCAGTTGTGGCCACTGTTGTACGACTCTCACCAACTTGTACAGATGCATCATAGAAAGCATTCTTTCAGCTTGGTATGGCTCCTGCTCTGCCCAAGGCCGCAAAAAAACTACGAAGGGTTCTGAACGAAGTCCAGTCCATCATGCAAACCAGCCTTCCATTCATTGACTCCGTCTACACTTCCCACTGCCTCGGAAAAGCAGCCAGCATAATCTAGGACCCCACGCACCCCAGACATACTCCCTTCCACCTTCTGCCATAGGGAAAAAGATACAAAAGTCTGAGGACACATACCAACCGACTCAAGATCAGCTTCTTCCCTGCTGCCATCATTCTTTTGAATGGACCTACCTCACATTAAGTTGACCTTTCTCTACAGCCTATTTATGACTGTAGCACTACATTCTGCAGCCTCTCCTTTCCTTTTCCATGTATGGCATGCTTTGTTTGTATAGCACGCAAAAAACAATACTGTTCATGGTATACTAATACATGTGACAATAATAAATCAAATCAAACAGGCAGTCCCAGACGAAGCAATGGCCCCTTGTCTTTCAAGGCAAGCCTGGGGTTTTGAACATGAGCAGACTCCAGTGGGGTGCCAAGCCTTGAGCATATAGGGGTCACGGTTAAAGGGGTATATAATTTTGGGCACAGGAGGATCCCTCAGAAGGAGATACCCCACCCACCCTTTGCTGACAGCACCCGACAGTGTTTCCTGCCGGGCTACTGGTAGAGACAGAGGAGAGGCATAGCATGGTGGTAATGTCATTGACCTAGAAGCCCAGGACTAATGTTCTGGGGACACCAGTTCAAATCCTACCACGGCAGCTGGTGAAATTTGGAGTCAATGAATAAGTCTAGAATTCAAAGTTAGTCTCAGTTAAGGTGACCATAAAACTATCCCCAATTGTTGTAAAAATCCATCTATTTCACTAATGCCCCTTTAGGGAAGGAAATCTGTTGTTCTTATCTTGTCTGACCAGATGTTTCCCTTGGTTGGCAAGTCTAGAGCCAGGGGGCACTATTTCAAAATAAAGGGAGAATGCTTCTTAGGACCAAGATGAGGGTAATTGTTTACACAGAGTTGCGAATCTTTGGAATTCTCTACCCAGAGGGCTGTGGAAGCTCAGTCAATATGTTTAAAGCAGAGCTTTATAGATTTCGGATTAACAATAATGTAAATGATTATGGGGATAGTATGGGTAAAAGGCACCAAAGTGCCCAATCAGCCATGATCGTATTGAATGGCAAAGCAGACTCGATGGGCTGAATGGCCTCCTCCTGTTCCTACACGTGATTCCAAACCCACAGCAATGTGAGTCACTCTTAAATAACCCCGGAAATTCCCTAGCAAGCCATTCAGTTGTTTTATACCACTACAGAAAACTCAAAACGAAATGAAATCATTTGGACAACCGGTATCGACCTAAGCACCAGAAATGACAACATCAAATACAGCCCTAGCCATCGACCCTGCAAAATCCTCCTTACTAACATCTGGGGGCTTGTGCCAAAATGAGGACAGCTGTCTCACAGACTAGTCAAGCAACAGCCTGACATGATCATACTCATAGAATCATACCTTACAGATAATGTCCCAGAAACCACCATCTCCAACCCTGGGCATGTCCTGTTCCACTGGCAGGACAAAGCAAATGGTGGCGGAACTGTGGTGAGCACAGTAAGAAGTCTCACAACACCAGGTTAAAGTCCAACAGGTTTATTTGGTAGCACAAGCCACAAGCTTTCGAAGCGCTGCCCCTTCATCAGGTGAGTCACCTGAACGGGCAGCACTCCGAAAGCTTGTGGCTTGTGCTACCAAATAAACCTGTTGGACTTTAACCTGGTGTTGTGGAACTGTAGTGTACAGTCGGGAGAGAGTTGCCCCCGGAATCCTCAACATTTACCTCCAGTCTTGAAGCTTCCCGGCATTAGGTCAAAAATGGGTAAGGAAACTTCCTGCTCATTAGTACCTACCACTCCTCACCCACATCCCTACCTCAGCTGATGAATCAGTACTCCGCCATGTTGAACACCACTCAGTGCCCATCACCAAACATGGCTCGGTAGCATCAGTACTGACCCAGCTGGCTGGAATCCTAAAGGGCTAGCTGCTACACTGAGTCTGCGGTAAGTGGTGAGAGAGCCAACAAGAGGGCAAAACCTACTTAACCTCCTCCTCACCAATCTACCTACCACAAATTCATCTGCCAATAACAGTATTGGTCAGGGTGACCACTGCACAATCCTTGTGGAGACAAAGTCATGTCTTTATAATGAGGACACCCTCCATCATATTGTGTGGCACTACCACATGGCAAGCGGGACAGATTTTGCAAAGATCTCCAAATTGGGCAACCATGAGGTGCTTTATTCAACCACAAACTCTAAACTCATAGTCTGGCATGTTCCCCGCTCTACCATGACCATCATGCCAGAGGATCAACCCTGGTTCAATGAAGAGTGCAGGAGGGCATGCCAGGAGCAGCACCAGGCAGACCTAAAAATGAGGTATCAAACTGCTGAAGGACTACTTGTATGCCAAACAGTGGAAGCAGCACACACAGTAAAGGATAATCGCTCCTCCCAAGAAAGTTAAGTGCCTTCTTTCCTTTCACCAGCCTTCGGCTTTCATTCAGGGAACCTTTAAATGTCTGCATTACTTGGACAAACACACAAGCTTTATCTATTGTGTACTAAAGGATTGAATCCCCAAATCGCATATTTAGATCAGATTTATTCCTTTAAAGTCAGTAATGACAAGACTTGCATAGACTGTGAAGAGACAGTGTCATGATAATGGGGGAAAACCCTGAATTACATGTGAACATACTGAACTTTTAATAAATTGCTGGTGGGTGACACCTTTTTGAGACAGGGATACATCAAAAGCACAAAAACCATACAGAAAGTAACTGCCACCTCCTGTGAAGATAATGGGAGCTGATTATCATCTCAGCAGGAATGATACCCTGTGAACAAGGTCCCTGAGCAGTTTGTGGATTTTCACCTTTCAGGAATATACAAAGACAACAATAAAAGCCAACTGCAAAACTTGGCCAGTTTCAACCGGTGCTGGGTGTGACAGAGTGCGAGATACAAGAGGAAAGACAGCAGCAGACCCCCTGCAAAAAGACACTTTGCAGGGAACTCTGTCTGATTGCCAAATCAGCAAAGCCAGATCTGAAAAGGAAGCAGGGCTGCTTCTCAGCTAAACCACAGAACACGAATTCAAAACCAGCTCTTCATCTGAAGTCAGCACTACTGGAATCACAAATCACAACGGCCACAATGTTCCACCATCTACTCCTCACAGACAAGTCAAAGACTGATTTGTGTGTTTTTTTAAAAAAAAACTTTTGGATTCAATTCTCATTTCTAATCTTTGTGAACATATACACAAATGCGTCATTATTTTTCTCGCATTTAGTAGCTAATAAACTCAACACTTTTTTAACTCAAGAGAACCTGGTTAAATTGGCTCCCTTTAAAGCATAAATATATCGGGACTGGGAAAATGTATCCACAAGGCAAGGGATCCTATCTAAAATTAATCTTGTTGTGATCAACCTAAGGAGTTGAATAAGGGGAGCCAGTTCATCCCTCCTCACCCAGGGGAAAACGATTTGGGGGCATCCCATCCAGAATTTAACAAATTGCAGAGTTTCGCCTGTTCTAACAACAGCAACCAAGAATCTTACAACTGTCATGTTCAGTAAAGATGTGGAGATGCTGGCGTTGGACTGGAGTAAGCACAGTAAGAAGTCTCACAACACAGATTAAAGTCCAGCAGGTTTATTTGGCAGCACTAGCTTTTGGAGCCTCAAGCTCCTTCTTCAGGTGAGTGAGGAGTTGTGTTCACAAACAGGACATATAAAGATACAAACTCAGTTTACAAGATAATGGTTGGGATGTGAGTCTTTACATGTAAAAAGTCATGTTCAATAAAAGCATGTCATATTCCTAACTTGTGGATGTTTCTGGAACTGTCTTCTTTTTGCTTAAAGTCACCATTAAACTGTTAAGTCGGCTGCCAAGGGGTCAGGTGACCTTTGCTTTTCAACACACAGTCAAATTTCTGCAACGTTCCAAATGTAATAATCACGGATGGGGACCTCCCCCTGGATGTACCAAGACACATGTCAGCTGTGAAATTCATGACTGCCATTGTTCAAAGCTAACTCAAAACAGAAGTCAATGGCCCCCTAAACTCTGCACCCCCTGGGTTTACAACTTTTAAAAAAAGCTGACAAGAACCAGTTAACAACAAGTATGAAAGACCATCACCTATCTGCTATTGTGTAGTGATGGTTTGAACTTCCAAACAATTCTGCTTGAATGATTGTCAGCACCAGTCATGTGATCAAAACTGGCTTGAGATAACAAGCTTTATCTAAAGACTCAGAGAGATGAGGGTGGACTGCGGAAGAACATCAACATGACAATAGCTGCAGAGAAAAGGCTGTGCCATCTTTGGCTTTCAAGAACCATCAGTCGCTAGTCACAGAAACAGACTTTGAAACTCACTGTATGTCATCAAGCACAGTAAGAAGTCTCACAACACCAGGTTAAAGTCCAACAGGTTTATTTGGCAGCACAAGCTTTCGGAGTCTCAAGCTCCTTCATCAGGTGAGTAAGGACTTGTGCTCACAAACAGGGCATATAAAGACACAAACTCAATTTACAAGATAATGGTTGGAATACGAGTCTTTACAGGTAATCAAGTCTTTAAGGTACAGACAATGTGAGTGGAGAGAGGGCCAAGCACAGGTTAAAGAGATGTGTATTGTCTCCAGCCAGGACAGTTAGTGAGATTTTGCAAGCCCAGGCAAGTCGTGGGGGTTACAGATAGTGTGACATGAACCCAAGATCCCGGTTGAGGCCGTTCTCATGTGCACGGAACTTGGCTATCAGTTTCTGCTCAGCGATTCTGCGTTGTCGTGTGTTGTGAAGGCCGCCTTGGAGAACGCTTACCCGAAGATCAGAGGCTCTCCGGAATCGGTTGCATTCTTGGACACACGCATCTCCATCAAGGACGGTCACCTCAGCACCTCACTATACCGCAAGCCCACGGATAACCTCACGATGCTCCACTTCTCCAGCTTCCACCCTAAACATGTTAAAGAAGCCATCCCCTATGGACAAGTCCTCCGAATACACAGGATTTGCTCAGATGAGGAGGATCACAACAGACACCTACAGATGCTGAAAGATGCCCTCATAAGAACAGGATATGGCGCTCGACTCATCGATCGACAGTTCCAACTTGCCGCAACGAAAAACCGCACCGGTCTCCTCAGAAGACAAACACGGGACACGGCGGACAGAGTGTCCTTCGTCGTCCAGTACTTCCCCGGAGTGGAGAAGCTACGACATCTTCTCCGGAGCCTTCAACATGTCATCGATGAAGACGAACATCTCGCCAAGGCCATCCCCACACCCCACTTCTTGCCTTCAAACAACCGCACAACCTCAAACAGACCATTGTCCGCAGCAAACTACGCAGCCTTCAGGAGAACAGTGACCATGACATCACACAACCCTGCCACAGCAACCTCTGCAAGACGTGCCGGATCATCGGCATGGATTCCATCCACCATCCACCGGGTACACGGTACATACTCTTGCAACTCGGCCAACGTTGTCTACCTGATATGCTGCAGGAAAGGATGTCCCAAGGCATGGTACATTGGGGAGACCATGCAGCTGCTACGACAACAAATGAATGAACACCGCTCGACAATCACCAGGCAATGGTGTTCCCTTCCAATCGAGGAAAACTTCGGCAGTCACGGGCATTCAGTCTGTGATCTTCGGGTAAGCGTTCTCCAAGGCTGCCTTCAATACACTCGACAATGCAGAATCGCTGAGCAGAAACTGATAGCCAAGTTCCGCACACGAGGACAGCCTCAACCGGGATCTTAGGTTCATGTCACACTATCTGTAACCCCCACGACTTGCCTGGGTTTGCAAAATCTCACTAACTGTCCTGGCTGGAGAAAATTCACACCTCTTTAACGTGAGCTTAACCCTCTCTCCACTCACATTGTCTATACCTTTAAGACTTGATTACCTGTAAAGACTCCCATTCCAACCATTATCTTGTAAATTGAGTTTGTGTCTTTACATGTCCTGTTTGTGAACAGAACTCCCACTCACCTGATCGAGCTTGAGGCTCCAAAAGCTTGTGCTGCCAAATAAACCTGTTGGACTTTGACGTGGTGTTGTGAGACTTCTTACTGTACTTACCCCAGTCCAACGCCGGCATCTCCACATCATGTCATCAAGCAACAAAAGTATTTAACCTGTTCCAGTTTCAAAGATCATCTGAGAAATAAACCTCCTCGATATTCGACTACAAGAAACCTCACATCCTGCGGTGAACTTTTAGCTTTATAAGAAACTTACTTCAACTTTATTTAATTAATATTGTTCAACAAACCACAGGTCTGCCCCATGGAAGGGGTGTGTGTACGTGCTTGTGTATGGATATGGGAGAGAGAGAGAAACTGAGTTTGTGACATTGTGTTAATTCAGGGTTAAAATGTATAAGATAAATAACCTTCTTTATTTTAAATTCACAAAAGCTTGATTCTGCATTATTTAATTGCAATACACACTCCAAGTGTAAGAAACGACATACAAAACATACTGATTACGGACATTAAGAAAGCATAGCCACTCCGTCCATGACAGAATTATAAATCTGTATTTAAAAAATGACCATGTAAGCTAATTAATATATTAGAATCAACACTAAAGTAATGTCTTACCGATTCAGCGCAAAGGCATAATGAAATTTGATGTGAAGATTGTCCACTAGATCACAGGTAGGAAGTTTTTCCAAAGTTTCCACCAATGTTACTATGGCATTATAATCCTTGACAAAAGAAATGCAGGATATAAAATAAACATAATTCAATGTTGAAAATTCTTGTGAAGTAAATTAGCAGCCGACAGCTTGGTACACCGGTTCATGCGTGAACTAATTGTAACACTGTAAGGTGCATTTCTGCACCCTCAGTCATGCCTCTGCAACAGGTGCAAAATGGAAGACAGTTTTCTACCTTACCCTACTCCTCCACTTGTTTCCCCCTTTTGCACTGCACCAGCTGACAGTTGTTTACCCTGTCAAAAGTAGTAACTGCCTTGGAGCAAGACTTCAGTTTGAAAGAGATGTTTGGATTCTATAAAAAGGAAAAGTAACTAAGAGGGCAAGACTAGAGGATTAATCATGGGGAACAAGGAAATGGCTGAAGCACTCAACAGGTAATTTGCATCAGTATTCAAGGAAGAAAACACAAAAAACACACTGAAAATACTTGAAAATCAAAAGCCATGAGAGACATTTTCATTGAAATGTAAATGTTTCTGCAGGAGCTCGATAGGGTAGATGCTGAGAGATCGTTTTCGCTTGTCAGGGAGTCTAAAATACTGGGGCACTGTCTCAGGATAAGTGACCGATTATTTAGGACTGGGATGAGGAGAAATTACTTCTTGATTTGATTTATTATTGTCACATTTATTAGTATACAGTGGAAAGTGTTGTTTCTTGCACACTATGCAGACAAAGCATACTGTTCATAGAGAAGGAAAGGAGAGGGTAAGGAATGTAGTGTTACAATCACAGCGAGGGTGTAGAGAAAGATCAATTTAGTGCGAGGTAGATCCATACAAAAGTCTGATGGCAGCAGGGAAACAGCTGTTCTTGAGTCGGGTAGTACTTTGCTCAGAGTTGTGAATCTTTGGGGGATTCTTTACACTGTACCTTTGGTAAATATATTTATGGCTGGAACAGACAGATTTTTGGTCTCAGAGAATCGAAGGGTATGAGGAACAAGCAGGAAAGTGGCATTGAAACCTAGGATCAGCCATGATAGTTTTAAATGAGCCATATGGTCTATCCTTGCTCCAGCCCTTGTGTTCTTGTATTTCCAGTGGCAATATTTTTTACGTAACAAACCCAAACAGACCATGCATCTGTTGCAGTGTTTAAATTGTAATCTATACTGTTCACTATCTAGAATAAATAAAGCTATATGGTTGATTTAGAATAAAAGCTGCTCTGAACAATTGCTGTTGTAATTTCTCTATACAATTCTGTTAAGATGTTGGGGAGGTATGGAACTTGCATCCATATTTCTATCCTGGGCAGTAACCTGCATTTTAAATCTCTCAAGCCCCAGCTGTACCAGTTGCCATTTCTACCACACCAATAATGCCATGCTACCAGAACTATTTAAAGATTTTCGATGTTTCTTAAATTTATCTCATTATGTTTCTTCCTATTGTCTCATGTTAAAATCACTCCAGCCATTTCATCAATCACTAATCACTTGAGATTTTACAGGTCCCTCTAACTCCACATTTTTGATCTTTGTTCTTTTGCAATACAGTTTACCTGAAATTGTTTTTACCATTTCTATTGAAGTATCCACACCTGTAATGTTAACTTTGTTTGGTTTGGGGTCATAATGGCGTCTTCTCATATATTTCTACATATCTGGGAGATTCCTACAAAATGGCCAACATTGCGGCCAGCATTAGCCAGTGCCAAGCACGTGGCAAATTCAGCACCAGGATTCATCTAATGTGTATGGAGCTCTACAGCGAAAATTTCCTGTTTGGAAATTTCAATTGGCAACCCTCAGGTAGGTGTGGGGGTGGAAGGCAGGCTGGCAATGGCCCACAGTAGTGCTGTGGAGGATGGTAGGCCACCTGCTCCGCTAGGTTTCTTATTCAATGGTGTGATTTAAAAAGCAGCTTCCCCGGAGGAGCCTTGTTGTGTCTTTCAGAATGGGTGTTCAATTCTCTGATGAGCTGGAAAATCTGAGCAGGAAGTACATAAATGATCACACTGCTTAGTTTTAGCCAAGTTTGGCATTTGGGTCCTGATTCAGGCTTTAGACAGGCGCTGTAGGCAATTGCAAGTCTCTGGCTCCATGTTGGGCTAGGAGAGAGAACGCCAGAGCAGTTTATCACTGCCCGAAATAGTTCCCACTCAAAACTAATGTTGCACCCAGATAATGAGAATGAAATGTACCAGTTTCTACCCCTTTTTCGAGAGTTTTATTAAATTTTCTTTTATGAAACAGAATATGTAATCCAAATTTTGAGGCAAAAATCTGATCTATATATACACAGAATGTTCATATAAAATTCTCTCTTCGTGTACCCAAACAGGCACCGACTGGGGGATTTTCACAGTAACTTCATTGCCATGTTAATGTAAGCCTACTTGTGACACTAATAAATAAAATTTAAACTGTAAAGCGCACAGCACAAATACGTCCGATTATATGCACACGCAAAACAAACAGGAAACCTTCAGCCACGTAACACATACCTGAATATCACGATAAGAAAGAAGCAAATTAATGACAATATCGGCAGAGAGAACTTCAACATTGTCCAGGCGTTTTTTTATTCTTCCGAGTTCTGTGGCCAATTCTTTACCACTGTAAAGTTCACGAGCTTTCCTGATGTCACTCAGAATAGTTTCCCGAAAATACTGACTGCGAAGCACAAATGGACACCAACACTAGCTTGCTTTTTGAAAACATACTCCCATTTTAGAAATAAAGAATCTTTTAAAAATGCTATGCAGCCTGAAGAGCAAGTTTGGAACTTAGAGAATTCAATCTAAACATTTAAACACATTTCTTATCCAATATCTTAGATGTAAATTTTCTTGGTTAGGGAGGGGTATGCAAAACCATTCTGTGTTCTGCTGTAACCAAAATGAAAACAACTCACCCCACTTACACAAGAGTAATACAGAATTAACACAAGAGGAGCAGTTATAGCTGGCTTACTGTTATTTTCTGAAATTATGATACAGAGTAGCTTAATGCATTTAAAATGTAAAAGCAATTTTTATAAAAGCCTGTGGAGAAGGATTCAGAGTAAGGAACAAGAGCTAATGGCATCATTAGATGACAGGACGGTGCTTTAGTTAGCACAAAGTAGCCAACTCTAAAATGGAGTTGGCTAGTTAAATCCCAATAGGTATCTAATGGCACAGCCCATTCAACTTGGCTAAAAACAACTTTATCTGGCTTATCCCACTCCTCCCACCTGTGATGAAACTGTGTTATTAATAAATTTTACGCTTGAGGGGGACTGTTTTAGGATTCAATGTTTTTCTACTAGCAGTTTGTCTGGGGGGGGAATTGCAGCAGATGCTGAGAAAGCAGGATAATAACTCATTTTAGATAGGAATGCGCTACTTTGTAGAGTTGATGCACTTTTGTTTACCCATGTTCTCCTGGGATATCAAGCTAGGTTGACAGTCATATGATATTAGGTTGATGGGAAGAGCTAGGCTTGTAGCAGAAAAAAACTGTTTCATTTTCATTTTTAAAAAATAGTTGGTGACTGGAGCTGGTTAAAAAAAAGAGGCTCTCTCTCTCTTTCTCTGAAAGCTCCAAGGCTGTTACCCAAGTCAGAGCAAGTATATATGTGTTTTGCTAACTATGTTTAAAGTGGGTTTTAAGTCTATAAGAGAAATATTGTTTAATTGAAACAGAAATAATGATAACCTCTAACTTAAGAGTTGTTTCTTTTAATATTTAAAGATTGTTCAGTGGTTAAGAGTTAAAATGTTTCATTTTGTTTGAGTTATACTTAACTATGATATGAATAAATTTTGTTTGATAAAAGATCCCTAGTTTGTCAACAGAGTTACCCCTGAAGTGAGGCATCCTTTCCTCACATTTGTGCAAAAATTGAAAAAATATTGGGGTCTATTCTGGCCTCATACCATACCTTGGGGTTCTCTGACACCATAAACACATCATACCACTCCCATCTTGTGTCGGTTGCAAATAAATTGAAATTCTTCTGTTTCTCCCACTATCTGCTTTTTTTTTGCCTATTTTCCTGAAGATGTTAACTCATACTGGGCTTAGGTTACCAGGCCTTACTCAGTTTCTGACACATGACCCGAGTAGTTATTTTGCCATGCAAGGTTAGAGAGGCAATGACAACTGGTTATTCAGACATGTGGGCCATCACAGCTCAGTCCAATCCTGAGCTCATCTAATGTCTACACACAATCCCACAGGGGTCACTGGAGAACTGTCAGGAGTTTGAAATCTGATAAAATAAATCGAACAAAGGCGACAAGACCAGCTGTAGTGACATGATCACTACCCCAGCTAAGATCAGCAAACTGTTAGAGGGAATCACTGGTGTGGTTGTAACATCACTGGACTGGGAATCCAGAGACCCAGGCTAATGCTCTGGGGACGTGGTGGATTTCAAATCCCACCATGGCATAAAATCTGGAATGAAAAGCTGGTCTCAGAAAAGACCATGAAACTAATCATTGATTGTTGCGAATCCATCTGGTTCACTAACGTCCTTTAGGAGAGGAAATCTGCCAGTCTTACATGGTCTGGCCTACGTGTGAGTCAATATCCATAGCAGTGAAAGCCACTCAGTTCAAGGACATTTAAGAGTTAGGCAACAAATGTAGGCCTTGCCACCCACATCGCAACAAAGAATTAAACAAAACTCAACAGACCCAATAAATTCCTGGTCTCCAAGCTGCATTCCCATACTAAGCACTGAGCACTTGGAGTAGAATGTTCTGTTACTGTTAAATGTACCAGTTATGTTCATCAATTCAAAATAACTATTGTTCATGTCGACTGATGGCTGGCCAATCAAAAATGTTTAATCTGCTCAATAAACAATGATGTGTTACAGCGAATAAGATTATTTTCTGGATAATTGTTGAACGGGTTTATATTCAGAAATATCTTCCATAATCTTGGGATTTCCCAAAGCACTTCATAAACATTGAAGCTCTTTCACCTACTTAACAATAGTCACAGGCTTCAAAAGTAAATCACTGCTTTTGAGATATTTCATTGTGAACTGCTGAACCGAGATCTTATTATACTGCATGTTCAGTGGTTGTGAACGCAAATAAAAAGGGATATTCAAACAATAGGTTTGGAAGGAAGTGTTCATGAAAGGCAATCACAATTTAATGTATTTTAAAGTTGTTCGTATGGCATGGTGTAGGGAAGGAAACATGCACATTTTTTTAAAAAATGGCTCAACAATATCATCCTGTGCCTAATATTAAAAATAAGATGAGTGTGACTAGTTTTACTAAGAACTGTGCAGATCCTGTATCATTCGCCTGCAGTGTACTCTGGACTCCAAAGGGAAGATAAGCAGCTAAACACAAGAGAAATCATGCTGGTTTTCTTTCCTTGAATCAGCAAGGCACTCCATCTCTGTTCAAAGCTGCACCTAGAGACTGGCACTGTGCCATCTATGGGAAGCACAAGTAGGAATATCAGACGGGAATTAGAATGAGGTTTGCTTTCACTGTTGCATTTAATGCTTGCATATAAAACACCAAATGTGACTTTTGTTATAGTTATATCTTGGTCTTTCAATCTAAGGATTGTAATTTGCACTGTAAAGCTAACTTCGCGTCTTAGTCCTGATGAACTCCATTTACAATTTCAAGAACATGTACAATCCTAGCTATATTGGAGCACAATTACTTGTAACAAATTTACCACGGGCTACGTTTTAACCAGTTGGAAGATATTCAGACCTTGGTCAAACACATTTCTAAAGTTGTTACATTTATAGAATTTTATCAAATTAGTGTTTTGTGCTGTTTTAATAATTGCTGAAATGTTTTGACCATTAAGACATTGTGTTGCTTTACTGAAATCAATGTAGAAATTAAGTATGTCTGTTTTATTTGAGAAATGCAGATATTTATTTCTTATTAGCTGGGTTTGCCTTAAATTATGATTCAGAATAAGAAAGGTTACAGCAGCAGAAATATAGGCCTCAATTTAGACTCCAGACAGGTTTTGTGTGGGTGGGATGGCCAGAGGCTCAGAAACTCTAACTCTAAGAAAACAGCCCCGCTATTTTGATTCCCGAGTTTCACAGTCGGTTATTTCCCAGCCGGAATCGTAGAATCCATAGAGTGTAGAAATAGACCATTCAGCCCATGGAGTCTGCACCTACCCTCCGAAGAACATCCCACCCAGGCCTAAACCCCTGCCCGCAACCCAGCACATCTATTATAGCTAATCCACGTAACCTACACAATATGGGCAATTTAGCATGGCCTGTCCACCTAATCTGCACATCTTTGGAGTGTGGGAGGAAACTGGAGCACCTGGAGGAAACCCAAGCAGACAGGGGAAAACGTGCAAACTCCACACATAGTCACCCAAGGCTGGAATCGAAACTGCATCACTGCTAACCACTGTGCCACCATGTCATCTTTTGAATGAGCAGGAAGCTCGGTAACTCATGGTCACCAGTAGGCCTGTGGGTAGGTATTGGGAGATGCATTCTATGAAGATCTTGCAGAGGGGAGCTTGGGGTAAGAGAATTTCAAATTTCCTCATGGGGCTTGAGGAACTTCTCCTTCTGGCCCCCCAAC
Organism: Mustelus asterias; assembly: GCF_964213995.1. NCBI lineage: Eukaryota > Metazoa > Chordata > Chondrichthyes > Carcharhiniformes > Triakidae > Mustelus > Mustelus asterias. The sequence continues at coordinate 51,180,063 of NC_135805.1, forward strand.
ATATAAAATCTCTCTCCCACGGTCTCTTTACTTTCTGGTCCTTTTCTGACCAGCATCATGGTCAGATTTCCTGCTCAAACCAGAGTTGGCGCTTGTTGGTTATGCCTAATCTACATTTTTCATGAAGAAAATGGGCAGCTTTGAGTGGGCAACTAAGTGAGCTGGGTGGTTTTAACTGTTCCCCATAGTACCGGTAAGATTAAAACCCATGGATCATACCAACAAGATTTGCCACTGACATAAACATTAATGAAGTAGTAAAAAATACTTTTGTACTTGTGGGTGACACGGTGGCACAGTGGTTAGCACTGCTGCCTCACAGTGCCAGGAAGCTGGGTTTGATTCCCGGCTTGAGTCATTGTCTGTGCGGAGTTTGCACTTTCTCTCCATGTCTGTGTGAGTTTCCTCTGGGTGCTCCAGTTTCCTCCCACAGTCCGAAAGACGGGCTGGTTGGATGCATTGGCCATGCTAAACTCTCCCTCAGTGTACCTGAACAGGTGCCAGAGTGTGGCGACTGGGGGATATCCACAGTAACTTCATTGCAATGTTGATGTAAGCCTACTTGTGACACAAATAAATAAACTTTTTATCTATAGCTGTCATAATCACAGGACTTTGCCACCTGCCATGCATGTTCATTCAAAGATTAAAAAGAACAGATTACTCTGGCTTTGGATTACTGCCTTGATGGAGAGGGAAAAGTGAGTAGATAAACACAATTACAAATAGCTGAACAAGCAAGCTTATTTTACAGATCAGCTAAACATGAATGCCTTCCTGGACAAACGTCTGTTCGATGCAGAAACATGATATTTATGTGTAAATAAACACCTACCAGCAGCTGATGTGTGCAACCTTCAGCAACTGAACAAAGCGATCCACTAACGGCATGCAGATAGGCCCAAGCAACAACTCAAAATTCGGTTGCATTAACTCACTCAATCCCTTCATGTAGCTGCTCTCACAACAGTACACCTTGTTGTGTGGAGTCACCATGTATGGTATAAAGCTGTAGTTTCCACAGGATGCCTGTAACAAAAAAAATACAGTTGCACCATATTAGAAACTCAATTTCACTAAATCTGATAGCAAGTCTACTTTTTCTTCCCCCTCATCGTTTCTTCACCTCCAAACAATGTTAAGCTAACTTTGAGGGGGCAGCATGGTGGCACAGTGGTTAGCACTGCTACCTTGTAGCTCCAAGGATCCAGGTTCAATTCCGGCCTTGGGTGACTGTTTAGAGTTTGCACATTTTCTCCGTGTCTGCATGGGTTTCCTCCGGGTGCTCCGGTTTCCTCCCATAGTCCAAAGTTGTTCAGGTTAGGTGGATTGGCCATGCTAAGTTGCCCATTGGTGTCTCAAGATGTGTAGGTTAGGGGGATAAATACATGGGGTTACACAGTTAGGCCTGGGTGGGGTGCTCTGTCAGAGAGTCGGTGCAGAATCAATGGGTTGAATGGCCTCTTTCTGCACTGTAGGAATTCTATAAAAAAATATTTTGATACATTAAATTCAGATAATGAGTGTGATTTTCTGGACCCACTGGCCACCGGGATCGTCCAGTCCCACCGAAAATCAAAGAATCTAAGGCTGGCCTGCCACATATCCCAGAGCCAGACCCATCATGGCGGGGCTGGAAAATCCCTCCAATGTCTGTCATTGAAAACGCATTACAGAATTTCATAGGGGTCCCATCATGAGGAGAAGAATTTTCAGAATACCCAGTGCCACCAGGACAATGTCATGGATTGTGGAAATTACAGGCCAGGTGCCCTTGAGACCAACCAATCTACTGCAGTGCTAAATCGAAACACTAAATAGGTCCCTCGCTAGGCTAGATGTTTCTCTGGAATGTAGACAAACATCAAATTGTAGCAGGAAGAAGCCAATTATGCATATGAGTATTAGGCCCAAGTAATGCATAAAGTAAATCATTTTAAAATGCAGTCTCATGTGTGGTTTGCACGAAATACAGATGTTGGATTCACCCTGGATTGATATTAAAGATGATTTTTTAAAACGTACTTTTAAACCCTGCAGCAAATTCACAATCAGCCTTATTTATAAAAGGTCATTTTAAGAAATTACACAGGGACTGAATTCACACGCAAGAACCACCACAGATAAAAATCACCACAACTGAGATTTTAGATTCTGCCTTTAAACAACATGTGAATGTTGCAAGTATAGTAAAGATTAATTTCTGGTTTTGTAGAAGCCAGGTTTGATATTACTCCTCGATCCCACAAACCGATTTTTAAAATGGAGAACTGTACGCAGCATTAAGGTGCAATACTTCCAGGAAGCACAATGGCACATTTAAGGGGATGAAAACACAAAGCAAAAATATAACATCCTGGCTTTCAACAATAGGAATCTATTCTTACCTTTAAATGGCATATTAACCACTTTATCTATAAATATGGTATTTATCAACTGGACACAATATTCAGCTCTGATCCAATAAAAAAATGTGCAAACTCTAAACAGTCAATAAGACTGCTACAGAAACTACTTTGAAATAAAATTATGAGCTACAGAAATGGTCTCAGGTGTTAAAGAAAACCTCATGCAATATCATTTTAGCAAAACCTACTGATTTAATTTAAATCTTGAAGGATGATCTTTCAAAAGAGAAAGAAGTCAACCTCAATTTCCTTGCTCTGTACATGACCTTTAAGCAGAATCATGTGATCATCTGATCAGGTAAGTAAAATGTCAAACAGGAAGTCATGAATGGAGCAACATGCTGCCTTAGTCATAAGCTATTTTACATCTTACGTATTTACATTTTTGGGAGGTTACTTTGTTTTCCCAAATGCATTTGAAGCATGATCAGCATTTGAGATCTGCCTTTCTAACAACAGAATTTACAGTTCGGTCCAGGTGAAAGAGGTATGTCGCAAGCTTTCAATGTTTTCATACTACTCATTATGATTTATCATGAACACAGAATCCTGATCCAACAGCCACATTTTCTTCACATAGTTGGACCAGTAAAAAAGGTCCAAATCTGACCAGAGAATATTTGATAGAGACATTGGAAGCAAAAAACGACGACTGCCACCAAACATGAGTACCATTAATGTGCAGTCATATTAGACAGAAATACCACTCAGGTGGTATTTCTGACACTTACAAACTCAGTGTCAGAATGCGTGATTACATTTTGATATAGAAAGCAGAGATACCAAAAGGAAAACTAACACTAAGGCAGTGAATTCAGTCTGTGCAGCTCATGCAAATCAGGCTTATAGCGAATTGGTGGTTTAACTTATATCATGCCCGATGTTTATTTTCATTTCAGCTAATTTAATCCTTTCAGGTTGAATGATTACAGTGTTGTGCCCAAACCCCTGTTACTAATGCAGGCAGCACAAACATCCTCTCAGATGGGTGAAAAATCTTACAATTTATGCTGCCCATCAATATACATTGGAGAGCTTTCAGTAAAGTTACACATGTAAGGCCATTACCTTCGCTAAGTTTGATTCACAGTTAATGAGTTACAGCAAAATTTAGACAATATTTTCTAATTAGCCTGATAAAATTCAATGAAGGCACAAGGTATAATGCATTGTGAGAAAAAGTAATTAGGAACATAGTTCCTTAAAGCACAATGTCAAATGAGATGAGGAAAGACTCAATGAGACCTTAAGGGTATTAGTGCAAATCAAAACTGATGATAGGAAACTTTCTTAAGGAGCTCCTGATCACAGTTACATCATACCTCTTTGCAATGTCATTGGTAACATTATATTACATTTTGACTAGTCCCACTGAAACCACAAACTTGGTGGCCTTCTTGTGTGAAAGTTCTCGATCATTGTATTTGTAATGATGTGGAGATGTCGGCATTGGACTGGGGTGGGCAGAGTAAGAAGTCTCACAACACCAGGTTAAAGTCCAACAGGTTTATTTGGATCACGAGCGTTCAGAGCGCTGCTCCTTCCTCATACTCACCCGAGGCAGGAGCAGCGCTCCGAAAATGTGTGATTCCAAATAAACTTGTTGGACTTTAACCTGATGTTGTGAGACTTCTTATTGTATTTGTAAGGATATAGATTTTTTTTTACATGACTTTTATTTCTAATAAATGCCAAAGAGTTACATGGACAGAATTGGCTTAAATTGTGTGCTTGAAAAATCTGTCTTTCCTCTCTGATAACTTTTGGAGAATGTTGACTTTCAGGACCAAGGACTGTAAAGACTGCCATATATAAATAAATAAGCTGGGTGGCTAACATTGAGCTGAAAAAATTAAAATGGAAATACACAAGCTTTTGAAACACTAGGGTAGCGAACTATGACTGTGATTTGAAAGCTTGATACAATATTATTAATTCACACTAGTTGCAGTTTAAATGCAATACAGTGCTCCTTATAAAAAATGGCATCTTCAAGTATTAAATCTAATTGTTGAGGTCTCACATCGGAATTCTTATAGCACAGAAGGAGCAAATGGGCCCATTGTGTTGCAACAGCTGTCTAAAAGAGCATTTCACTTACTGCCATTTTCCTGCCCTCTCGCCCATAACCTTGCATCTTCCTCCTTTTCAGATAACAGGCTGATTCCCTTCGGAATGCTTTGATTGAACCTGCCTCCACCACACTCTCAGACAGTGCATTCCAGAGCTTAAACACTCGCTGCTGTAAAACGGGCTATGTTGAGTTGACCACTTCACCCAATCTTCTATTTCCTTCCTGAGTTCTATTTACTAATTGTTCTTGAACAATGTTTTGCAAATTAAACAAGAACTTCCAATGGAAAAAATAAGAGTACTGAGCTACAAATTCCAATATAAAAAAATACACGGATATAGCCTCAAAATATATCAACAGGTGCAGGATCATCAAATCTTCACTACTTTTGTCTTTAAAGACTTTTGGATCGCAGGTGTCTTCTGCAATGACCTTACACTTCAGTCCATATTCTTGAATATACTACACTTAATAATCATTAAGTCTTGAAATTCATTAAACAGTTTCTAAAATCAAGCAAAGGTTGTACTTACGTTTTTCTTCTGACAAATAATTTCCTGTAAAAAGACAAAGACAAATCAGCCAATAATATTAAAGTAAAACGTCGACCTATTCACAATGATTAATAAAGGGCAACACAAAATACTTTCAACCACCCTACATAGAGCAAGAGCACAATAAAGTTACTAATTCTTGTATTTCAGAACATTATATTTTAGTGTGATTACTACGAGTTTGTTAAAATATGAGATGAGAGATGACCTTGGTCTGCTGAGGATTCCAACCAGAATATGACTGTGCAGCTGTAAATCTAGCTAATGCTACTAAAACACTGAATTTTATTGTTATACATTTTCTCAGTGGAATGAAAAATTAACTGTCAGTTTGACGCAGTTAGTGGCATCCACACTCTGAAACAGAAACTGAGTTCAAACCTGACTCCCAAGATTAAGCATAAGGTTTAGTTGGGCGCCATCTTTTAGGTATGATGTTCCATTGAGGCCCTATCTGCCTAAAGCAGATGAACAGAGTTCTCCCAGTTTCTTGGCCTTTCTGTGCATGTTTGGTGATTATGGCTGAACCTCAATGTTTCAAAAAGCAAGTAATTAGCTCTCAAGTACACAGATTTCAAGAAAACAATCCATAAATGCAATTTAATTTACCTTACCATATTACTTTGACTACTTTGTGCCAATGCTGTTGAATAATACATTAGTAAGGAGTCTAACAACACCAGGTTAAAGTCCAACAGGTTTATTTGGTAGCAAACGCCTAAAGCTAGTGGCATTTGCTACCAAATAAACCTGTTGGACTTTAACCTGGTGGTGTTGTTAAGACTCTTTACTGTGTTTACCCCAGTCCAACGCCGGCATCTCCACATCATGAATAATACATTAGCCATGTTGTCCACATTAAAGTTCTCCGTTCCCTCGCTACTGACTTCATCCCTCTCGCTGCCAGCTATTCTAAACTGAACCTGGTCAGTCACAACCTCAATGTCATATTTGACCCCAAGCTAATTTTCCAACCTCATATTCACACCATCACTAAGATTATCTATTTCCACTTCTGCAGCATTGCCTGATTTTGCCCCTGTCCCAATTCATCTGTTGCTGAAACCTTCATTCTTAACTTTGGTACCTCTGGACTTGACAGTTCCAATGCACTGCTGGGCAGCCTCCCACATTGTATCTTCTATAAACCGGAGGTCATCCAAACCTCTGCTACCCATGACCTTACTTGCACCATTCACCTATCATCCCTGAACTTGCTGCCCTATAGCAACTCCCAGTCAAGTAATATCTCAATTCGAAGTTCCTTGCTCCAAATCTCTTTAGAGCCTTACTTGTACCATTTCTGCAATCTCTTCCAACCCTGCAACCCTCTAAAACATCTGGATTCCTCTAAATCTGGCCTCTTGACCATTCCCGATTTTAATTACTTAATTATTAGTTGTCATACCTTAAGTTGCCTAGGCTCCAAGCGCTGGAATTCCCCCTCTCCCCCAAATCCCTCCGTCTCTCGAGTCCTTCTTCCTTTAAGAAGTTCCTCAAAACCTACTTCTCTGACCAAGCTTTCAGCAGTCTGTTTTCCTACTACTTTGTGGTTCGGTGATTAATTTTGCTTTGTATATTCCTCGGGCACTGCCTGGCCACCGACCACCTGGGGGGCTTTAATGGCCTTCCAGTCCCACTGGCAAGGCCATCACATCTAGTCCCCATTGGTGGGGAACGATACCTAATCCTTGCTGGTGAGGACCTCCACCGGCAAGGCTATTAAGGCAAGTGAGCCCGGGACACAATCATCCTGGGCTCACTAATAATATCAAAATTAGATAATAAATATTTAAATCAGCCTCACGCCTTTCCTGAGTGTGAGGCTGATCACGCCAGCAGAACAGGGCCGGTAATAGCATGAGGGGCGAGAACCCAGGCGTGAACCAGGTTTTTTGCCTCTTGCACGATTTTAACCAGTTGTGACGAGCCAGTACGATTGCCCCCATATCCTATGTGCAATCCAAGTCTGATTTCTGGTGGGTACGTACTCTTAGCACATTTAGAACAGCTAGTGTGGAAATTCACACAATTATCACACTAATTAAAAGTTTATTTATTAGTGTCTCAAGTAGGCTTATATTGACACTGCAATGAAGTTACTGTGGAAAATCCCCTAGTTGCCACACTCCGGTGTCTGTTCGGCTATTCTGAGGGAGAATTTAGCATGGCCACTGCACCTAACCAGCACATCTTTAGGACTTTGGGAGGAAACCCACACAGACACAGGGAGAATGTGCAGATTCCGCACAGACAAGCCAGGAATCAAACCAGGTCCCTGGCACTGTGAGACAGCAGTGTTAACCACTGTGCCAATGCAGTAGGGCTCTTCCTCGGAGGTTCAGACTGAAGCATTTTGTTGGGACCACAAGCACGTGATATTTTATTCGCAAAAAGAAAATGGATATAAGCCATGAACACATTTCAGCTTGTTCAAGCTGAGAACATGGACAATTGAAGTCATGTCATCAATGATAGAGTGATGAAAGTTCGGGCGATGCAGGAGGCCAGAAACCTTGAAGGGTTGGAGGGCCGGAAGGAGGTTACAGAGATAAAGGTGTGAGGCTATGGCGAGATTTGAAATCAAAAATTCAAATGTTAAAAATCGAAGTGTTGCCAAATGGGAGCTAATGCAGGTCATTAAGCACAGGGTGATGGATGAGTGGTCTAGGCACATGCTAGGATAAAGGTAGCAGAGTTTGGGATGTGCCAAAGTTTGAAGAGGACACGAGGCAGGAGGACAGCCGGGAGAACACTGAACTATCTCAAGTCAACAGGTGACAAAGGCACAGATGAGGGCTTCAGCAGCTGACGAGTTGAAGCAGGGACAGAGACATGCAATGTTAATGAGGTGAAAGTAGGTGATCTTAGTGGTGGGGAGAACCCGGCATAGGAAAGTCCGTTCAGGTTCAAATATGACACCAAGTTTGTGAATAATCTGGTTCAGCCTTGGACTGCAGCCAGGGAGAGGGATGGAGTCAGTGGCTAAGGAAGAAACAATGCTAAACTGTTTGCACAACGTCGCATTCATACTGTTTGTTAAGGCAGGTCACATTGGGAGTGACCTTCCTTAACAAAGGGGTTTTCCCACTTGTCCACTAAAACTTTCTTTACAGCATTCTTTCATGGTTCCCACAGCTCTTCTGACAAAGTTATTGCAGGCAAGCAGGACAACAGTCACTGCAATTTACCTGCCAGTGTCTACATTGATCCTGTTTGACAAAAAAAGGAAATACTCAGAAAGTCAATCAGTAAGGTAATTAAATGCTCTGCTTACCACTTAGGATTCAGTTCTGGTGAATGATTTACATCCAAATTATTAATTGTTCTCTCTTTACAAATGAGAACCAGCCATATATGTATTTCCAACAGTTGGGAGTCTTTTTTTGCTTTGGATAATATTCTCTGGCTAGCAAAATGCGTGCCCTCAAGCTACTATAATAAATAGGGAATTTAGTGGCACTTTCCATAACACTACCAACTGAAAACAAACAGGAGCATGCATTACTGATCTAATAAAAATAGAAAATGCTGTAAAACTCAGCATGTCAAGCAGCATCTGTGAAAAGAAAGATTGAGTTAATGTTTCAGTCAATGACTTTTCATCAGAACCAGGAAAAGTCAGCAATGTGTGCATTATTAAAGAATGTTCTGTCATGTTCCTCCCACACTTAGACAGTAGTAAGGTCTCCCTCAGATAAATCCAGCAATTGAAGTACAAAATGTTTGTTTCATACGAACAGTTCTACAAGATCCTGCTATTCTAAAATTATACAACTGGCTGAATTCTGCCCTTTGCTAGTGAACTTAGCAGGAAGCAAAAACACCACATAATGGCAAACAGTATAAAACAGCCCTTTAAATTTTTAAGAGGATTTAAATAAAGACCCAAAGCAATCTAATTTATTATCTTTAAATAGTGTGAACAAAAAGCCATTCAGCTCTTCTAACCACAGTTTTAACAGATTCAACCACTCTTGAGAGACTAACACAAAAGTTAAGCTCCCACACATGGTCATATTTTACCTGAGCAACAGTCAAGTGGGGCAGTGTTGTCAGTTTTGCCTGTGAACAACATGCTCAATGTCTGCTGCTACGTCAAATAGAAGTGCATCAAATCCTAATTCTAAATGTGCCACAGAGTCTGGTGTGGAGGAAGCACCCCGAGACCTGGATCGTTCCGCCCTATGATCCCACCCTGCAAAGATCTGAACAAATCTGGATGCAGGAAAATTCAAGGCAGACTGAGAGCAAAGAGGAAAGAAATGTCAATTGTAACAGGTAGAAACATGTTGAGAGATTGCTCTTGTGACAAGTGTGGAATGAGTGAAAAGATCACGGGAAAAGCAAAAGATGGCAGATAAGAGAAAAGCACATAGAATTGATAATAATTCCATGCGGAAAAAAATCTTGGGAGGAAAAATGTTTTAAGTGCCAAATCAAAATAGACGGTTGATATCTTCATCATAGAAACCCTACAGTGCAGAAGGAGGCCATTCGGCCCATCGAGTCTGCACCGACCACAATCCCACCCAGGCCCTACCCCCACATATTTACCCGCTAATCCCTCTAACCTACACATCTCAGGGGCAATTTTTTAACCTGGCCAATCAACCTAACCCGCACATCTTTGGACTGTGGGAGGAAACCGGAGCACCCGGAGGAAACCCACGCAGACACGAGGAGAATGTGCAAACTCCATACAGACAGTGACCCGAGCCGGGAATCGAACCCAGGCTCGGGTTCATCCTTGTTCATCCTTCGAGGCGAAGATGATCATGTTGGTCATCTGTGGTATTTTTGGAAGGATTCCAGTATGTATGTAGTTGACTGCTGAGGCCAGCCTGCGCCCAGAGGATTCTCTGCAAACAATTGAATTTTAGATAAGTTGCTGACTTGGGATTTCCTCTGCTTGCGTCTTTTCTCTCTGCTTCTGACATGCCCTGACTTTCGAAGGAGGTGCAATGCTCTTGGGCAAGTTGTCCTGAGGATTTGAAATTACTATCAAAACTCTGAAGTGAAGCCTGCAGACTGTCCTTACAGTGCTTCATATGACCGCAACAACAGCACACCCCAGCCTCAAACTCTTCATAGAAGATTTGCATTTGTAAGGCATTCTGATAGACAGTCGAAATGAGCCAGAATATCAAACAATATATTAAGTAGGTTGTTGAGTTGGTGTCTAGGTTAAGAATCAATGGCGCGATACGGTGGCACAGTGGTTAGCACTGCTGCCTCACAGCTCCAGGGACCTGGGTTCGATTCCCGGCTTGGTTCACTGTCTGTGTGGAGTTTGCACATTCTCCCTGTGTCTGCGTGGGTTTCCTTGGGTGCTCTGGTTTCCTCCCACAGTCCAAAGCTGTGCGGGGTTAGGTGCATTGGCCATGCTAAATTGTCCCTTAGTGTTGTGGGATGCGTAGGTTAGAGGGATTAGCGGGGTAAACATGTGGGGTTACAGTGATAGGGCCTAGATGGGATTTTCAGTGTAGGCTCGATGGGCCGAATGGCCTCATTCTGCACTGTAGGGTTTCTATGATTCTAAAAGGTGATGTACTCCTGGTTTCTTTCTGAACAATTGGCAATATTCCTCACATTTTAGCGGAAACGAGCTCTCAGAACTCCAATAATTGCATTTTTTAAGTTGAGTCCAAGTATTTCTGTGACAGAGATGCAGCCCTTTGTACTACTGTAATGATCAATTTATTACCCACAACATGAAGCACCAGGAAATACAAAGCCACCTAACTTTACCTGCAGTGACTGAAGTGTGTCTGAATTTGTATCACAGTATAAAATTATATTATTTGCCATGCTGAAGCTCTCCCGCACTCCGAGATGGTAGAACAAGGAAGGTTGACGGAAAGCATCGCTCATCTCCACCACGGCAATATCTGCAAACAACAAATGGCAAAATGACTAGAATTTAGTTAAATATGGTAACAAGTTAAATTAAACACGAAGAGAGGGAGAAACCTGGCTGCATCCCAATTCTTCGATGCGTATGTGCCGTCCATTCAGGATCCATGGGGCAATTATCCAACACCACTTTGAATACAGTGCAAATTCGAACTGCCATTGACATCGGAAAGCTAAACTGGCCTTGGTTAATTTGTTTATCAGAAGGTATGTGAAATTGTGGTGAAAGAGGACTTTGATATTGCACGTTACCTTAGCTTTCTGTGTATACACAGATGAATCAGCACAGCTGCATGAAACAAAGCAGTGGCAAACACCAAATCTTATCACGTTGTATACAGCAAAATAAATAGTATATACAGTAAAGCGAAAATAAAATACTCGCACAACAGAAAGGACAGATTCTGGACTTCAGATGTAAGCTTACTTGTGACACTGAGAAATAAACTTTAATGACCTGATTATTTTGGTCCATGCTACGGAAACTCTATTTTTTCCCCCAGTATCCCATAAATCATCAAGAATTACAGAGGCAAACTTAAGAACACCTGCCTTTTGCTTGATGTCTGCCAAATGCAAATGTTCCAGTGTTCTGGGTAAACAGATCCAACAGTCAAAAAAGCTGCACAGCAGTTTTGGTACGCGCCAGGGTCAATTTGCATAACTGAACAGGTGTCAAACATAAATTTAAAATTGACAGAAATCCAGGAAAAAAAGGAAAAAAAAAACACTTTTTCTTTCCAGGGTCTTACGTGAACAACAAACTGGCGAGCACAAAAATAAAAGCAATTTTTTTTTCACCTTTAAAGTTGCTTCTTATCCACCATATTTCACAAAAGAACACTGCACAAAGGTTAATGCCCAATATCGAAAACAGAAAATGCTGGAAAGTCTCAGCAGGTCTGACAGCAAGTGTGAGGAGAGAATAGAGCCAACGTTTTGAGTCTTGATAACCCTTCGTCAGAGTTCTAATGCCCCACATAATGGCCTTTTCAGTAGATTGTAAATGTGAATACCATCAGCAGTGAGCTTTACCATTGCTGCACAGTGTGTTTACCTCATCAACCCAGTTGTTTGCGCATGTACGTTGCCTCAGGATATCTAGCCAAGGTAGGGCAAGCCTGCTTTGTTGTGAAATTTTTTTTTCCAGACAAACAGTGCATCTGGGAACACATCTTATAGTCACTCGATACCAGTTTTGGAAGAACAGGGTTAGCCAGATGGAAGTGAATGGAAACCGGTTGAGTCTCTGTTCAAAGAAAAAGCAGAAAACTAAGACTGTCCTGGTGGGAGATGGAGACAGAGGTTGGTGAAGAGAAAGAGGGCCGGAATTTGGGAACCATTAAAAGTGACAGAAGAATCATGGATATAGGAGGGAAGAAAAAATAAAATCGGGATAGGAAGAAATCAGTTCAGTGGGGCAGGAACAGGCTGAAATTATGGATCGACCACTGCAGCCCTATTTGCGAATTTTGGAAAGAAGGTAAAAGTGTTCAGGGTTTAAGGATCATGACTTTGGAGGTGTGGGAGGGAAGATCTCAAGAGATGATGAAGTCAGTGACAGTCTGAAAACAGTGGCTTGATGTTTGATATGGGTGGAAGGTTTGGCTTGGACAAGTATCTTCTACTTATTCCACAGAAGGCATAACCAGTACTGACACGGATTCCCACCTCTCTTTCTGGTGTGGAATTGACTGCATCGTTGTTGTGTCCTGCTCTTGATGTGAACTGGGAAATTTCATCAACTTTGCTTCCAATTTCCATCTTTCACTCACTTTCATGTGATTCAAGAATGTACAGGATTAAGATAGAGAATCTGGTAAACTGCTGCGGTGACAATAATCTCTCCCTCAATGTCAACAAAAAGGAGATTGTCATCGACTTCAGGAAGGGTAGAGGAGAACATGCCCCTGTCTACCAACAGGGATGAAGTAGAAAGGGTCGAGAGCTTCAAGTTTTTAAGTGTCCAGATCATCAACAACCTGTCCTGGCCCCTCCTCATGCTGACACTATAGTTAAGAAAGCCCACCAACGCTTCTAATTTCTCAGAAGACTAACGAAATTTGGCATGTCAGTACAACTCTCACCAACCTTTACAGATGCACTATAGAAAGCATTCTTTCTGGTTGTATCACAGCTTGGTATGGCTTCTGCTCTGCCCAAGACCGTAAGAAACTACAAAAGGTCATCACGCAAACCAGCCTCCCATCCATTGACTCTGTCTACACTTCCCTCTGCCTTGGCAAAGCAGCCAGCATAATTAAGGACCCCACGCATCCCAGACATTCTCTCTTCCATCTTCTTCCATCAGAAAAAGATACAAAAGTCTGAGGTCACGTACCAACCGATTCAAGAACAGCTTCTTCCCTGCTGCTGTCAGACTTTGAATGGACCTACCTTGCATTAAGTTGATCTTTCTCTACACCCTCGCTATAACTGTGACACTACATTCTGCACTCTCTCATTTCCTTCTCTATATATGGTATGCTTTGTCTGTATAGCGGGCAAGTAACAATACTTTTCACTGTACACTAATACAAGTGATAGTAATAATTCAAATTGATTCATCTTTAACCCTTCTGTCTCCATTTCTGGGCAAATATTCACTACAAGCCCATGACTCCCACAGTTATCTCAATTACACTTCCTCAATCCTCGCTTCCCTGAAGGATTCCACTCCATTCTCCCAGTTTTTCTGCCTCTGTTGTATCTGTTCCAATTATGTAACCTTCCACATCAATGGTTCTGTCATCATTTTTCCAGTCAAGGACTAATCTTCCCCCATGATCCCTCTCCCCAGTGTGGTTGACAAGGCCCTTGACCTTGTTTGTTCTATTTTGTGAACTTCAGCTCTCACACCTTTCCCCTCCCTCTTAGAACTACGATAGTGTTCCTTTTGTCCTCACCTTCCACCCACCCCTATGTTCTGAAGTTTATCTGCTGTTTGCCTGTTTTAAGTATTTGTAGTTCATTTGTTGGTGGAAAATGGGGGTCCTTCTGTTGTTACCAAATCATTTCTTCCTTAAGAAAATCTCCTCTGTGCCACATTCAGGGAAGCAGAATGAAGTCCAGACTCTATTGAAAAGCTATGACCTTATCCACCCTGCCTCAGTCAGCTTACCTTCCTCCTGCTATCATTCTTTCCTGGTTATAAAAATATATGAGGGAATTGCCGCATTGAGACCTATAAGGATACCATTGCAGGAGGACGAATGATTTCCATGCCTAGAACTGCAGAAAGGCAGTTTGCTGAGTCCTTTCATGGCAGCAATGTGATCACTTTCAAAGTTGATTTTCAGAAAAGCTTCCTTTTTTTATGAAAAAGAGAACGCTAATTCAGTAAAAGTCACGATATACTCACTGCTCGCTAAGGCTCCACTGTCCCTATTCAAATCAAAACACATTACAGATACTCTTCTGTATCTATGGTAACCAACATGGATATGTTGTACTCTCTCTCTCTGACACTAGTGCCATAGGGACAGTGAACAGTAGCATAAAGCCAGCTGTTAATTCCAATACAGAGCTTACTTCCAAGCGTATTATCTGAAAAGGGTTGATCCTCAGCTTTTGGATCCACTCTCACTTTCCTGATCAATAGTCAGCCAGTGCAGAAGTGGGCAGGCATGTCAGTGGACCTTCACATGGGTTTTGCCCAGGGTCTGCCCACTGTGGGCACCTAAGATCCAGGTTGTACATGATCCATGGGGCTGGAGTTCACTCTGGCTGGAACGCCTCTTCTTCGGTACCTTCTCTGCTTCAGGATAGCTCTGGAGAGGGAGCATATGGCATCCACTGGTATCCTTGACGCCTCCCACGATTGATGGATACTGCAGGGATTGCATCATTTTGTAAACGTTTAGAATGACATTCGATGAGTTTCCATTTATTAAACGGCACTGGGTCAACCAAATGCACCTCCTTATTGGTTTCATTATAGAGGACATACCTCACCGTCCCTTCACAAACACACAAATATCATTAAGGTTTAAATGATCGTGTTTAAACAGCTACTAAAATTCTGACTGAAGCCTTAGCAATTGATCATATCCTCAATTTTATTCTGAAAGTCCAAGAAATGATAGTGATTCGGTTTGTCAGAAGCATTAATTCGCTGAATTCTCCAGTATAAACTAAGCGCAGGCTGTTTTTCGAAGACAGTCTCGGAAAGTATTGAACTACAAATGGTGTCATTTATTAGCAGAATGACAGGCATGGAATGGGTGTGTTGTCAAACACTAGATGCCACACCCCTAGCGTGGTCAGACATGACGTGGTACAGTCTGTCAACAGCTCAACCTGCAGCAGAGGAACAAACAACTTATTTAACCCATCGGATACACTTCAGGTCAAATTACACATCACTTACTCTATGTAGGGGCAGTACTACAGGTATAGGTGTAACATCAGCCACTTCCACAAGAAAGTGGTGTACCAGATCCACATCGAGTTAGAGGCTGACATTTTCCGGCTCCGCTGAAAGCCATCGGACTTTTGGCTGGCTCGCTGTATCCCTTGTGACAGATCCCACTACCCAAGGGCTGGAAAATCACAGCCACACTGTTCACTTGAACTGATCTCTACACCGATAAGCTTGACCTGTGAGCATCCATAGAGCTCAAAGGCATCCCAAGGCCAGTGAAATCTTGAAAATTAAGAATGAAAGCATACTTTTCCAACATTGAAGATGTGACCCCATTTCAGAAGTCAGCTTAAGAAAAAAGTTTTAAACACTTGCTGTGTCTGAAACCGACAGAGATTGTTACGTGACAGGATTAGCCACAGACTGCAGTTAAAGGACACATCGTGTAGCTGTGCAAAGCAAATATTATGCTGTACTGCCATATAGCAGGCCGCTAATGCCAACAGCTCCTGGTGTTTGCCTTTGATGCAGCTAATAATGGAAAATCACGAGTAAATCTGGAAGATTCACAACAGCTGGCCCACAATACCATTAAGCCAAACCCTGGTTCAAAAAGAGAAGGGCATATCAGGTGCACCATTTAAAAAGAACCATGGATGGATGACCAGAGATATTCAGGATACAGTGAAAAGGAAAAGAAAGGCTTTAAAAAATTACAAGGGGAGCAAATCAGTGGAGGCATTAGTGAGGTACAGAAAGTGCAGGTTGAAGCTGAAGAAAGCAATTAGGAATGCAAAGTGGGGATACGAGAAAGCTCTGGCTGGTAAAAGTAGGGAAAATGCCAATATATTCTCTAAGTATATCAATGGGAAGAGGATAACCAGGGAAAGTGAAGGGCCCATTCAGGACGAAGAAGGCAATCGGTGGGTGGAGCCAGAGGACACTGGTAGAGTGTTGAATGAATACTTCACATCCGTCTTCACTCAAGAGAATGAGGGTGAGGGTATGGAATTCAGGGAGAGGGACTGTGAGGTTCTTGAGCAAATTGACATAGGGAAGGACAAGGTATTAGAGATGTTGGCAGCCTTGATAGTGGATAGATCTCCAGGTCCAGATGAATTGTACCCTAGGCTGCTGTGGGAGGCAAGGGAAGAGATTGCAGGGACTCTGACCCAGATTTTCAATTTCTTTCTGGCCACGGGAGAGGTGTCAGATGACTGGAAAACAGCTAATTTGGTTCTGCTATTTAAGAAGGGTTGTAGACATAAACCAGGGAACTACAGATCAGTGAGTCGCATGTCAGTTATAGGGAAACTATTAGAGAAATCTTTGAAGGAGAGCATCTTATCTCCACTTGGAGAGGCAAAGTTTGATCAGGGATAGTCAACATGGCTTCATCATAGGGAGGTCATACCTAACAAATTTGATTGAATTTTTTGAGGCGGCGATCTGGTGTGTAGACAAGGATAGTGCAGTCGATCTAGTTGACATGGATTTCAGCAAAGCATTTGACAAGGTCCCACATGGGAGACTTGTAAAGAAGGTAAAGTCACATAGGATAGAGGATAATTTGATAAAGTGGATTCAAAATTGGCTCAGTTGTAGGAGAGAGACGGTGACTGGAAGCCAGTGTCCAGTGGCATACCACAGAGTGTTGGGCCCCCTATTATTCATCATTTATATAAATGACATTGATAACTATGTGGGGGGTAGTTTTAGTAAGTTTACGGATGACACAAAGATTGGACGGGTGGTTAACAGTGATGAAGAGTGTCTTTGGCTACAAGAAGATAGCGACGGAATGGTCAAATGGGCAGATAAGTGGCAGATGGAATTTAACCCTGAAAAGTGTGAGGTGATACTCTTTGAAAGGAGTAATTTGACAAGGACGTATTCAATGAATGCTAGGACACTAGGAAGTTCTGTGGAACAAAGGGATCCTGGGGTGTTTGTTCACAGATCTCTAAATGCAGAAGGTCACATTAGTAGGGTGGTAAAAAAGGTATATGGCACACTTGCCTTTATCAATCGAGGCATAGATTACAAAAACAGGGAAGTCATGTTGGAGTTCTATAAACTTTGGTGAGGCTACAGCTGGAGTACTGTGCGCAGTTCTGGTTGCCGCATTATCGGAAGGATGTGATTCCACTGGGGGGTTGCAGAGGAGATTCACCAGGATGCTGCCTGGGATGGAACATTTAATTTATGAAGAGAGGTTGGATAGGCTTGGGTTGTTTTCATTGGAGCAGAGAAGACTGAGGGGTGACCTGATTGAGGTGTACAGGATTATGAGAGACATGGACAGAGTGGATAAGGAGCAGCTGTTCCCCTTAGTTGAAGAGTCAGTCACGGGGGGGATATAGGTTCAAGGTGAGGGGCAGGAGATTTAGGGGGGATTGAGGAAAAAATATTTTATGCAGAGGATGGTGACGGTCTGGAATGCACTGCCTGGGAGGGTGGTGGAGACACGTTGCCTCACATCCTTTAAATAGTATCTGGATGAGCACTTGGCACATCATAGGTCAAATGCTGGCAAATAGGATTGGGGGGGAATTCAGGTGTTTCTAATGTGTCAGTGTGGACTCGATGAGCTGAAGGGCCTCTTCTGCGTTGTATGATTCGAATTTAATTCACTTCACGTGATATCAAGACTCGATTGAAGTCACTGAATACTGTAAAGAGTATGTGCCCTGGCAAAAGTACTGAAGACTTATGCTGCAGAACTACCCACACACCCAGCCAAGCTGTTCCACTATTGTTACAGCAATGTGGAAAATTGCCCAGGGATTACTTGTACACAAATAACAGGACAAGTCTAATCCAGTCAATTACTGCCCCATTGACCTCCTCCCGGTTATCAGCAAATTGATGGAAGGGATGACACTGCTACAAAGCAGCAATTACTCAGCAATAATCTGCTTACTGATGCTCAGTTTAGGTTCTGCTAGGGCCACCCAGCTCCTGACCTCATTACAGCCTTGTTCCAAACATAGACAGAAGAGCTGAACTCCAGAGATGAGGCAAGAGTGACATAAGGCAGCATTTGATCGAGTAAAGTAGTACCAAGGAGCAGTCACAAAATTGACGTTAATGAAACACAGGGGGAAAGACTCCACTGGTTGGAGTCACACCTAGTACCATGGAAGATAGTTGCTTTTGGAGACCAATCATCTCAGCTGCAGGGGTTCCTCAGAGTAGTGTAATAGGTCAAACCATCTTCAACTGCTTCAAGACCTTCCCTCTCACGAGGTCATAAGTGAGGATGTTCGCTGATGACTGCACAATGTTCAGCGCCATTCACAATTCTTCATATTCTGAAGCAGTCCATGCCCATATGCAACAAAACCTGGACAACACTGATAAATGGCGAGTGACATTTGGATAACACAAATGCCAGACAATGACCATCTCCAACAAAAGCGAATCCAACTATTTTCCATCAATATGTAATGGTATTACCACTCCCCCGCTGGCAACATTCTGCGGGGGTTACCATTGAACAGAAATTGAACTTTCCATAAAAGATACCCCATCTCTAAGAGAGGTCAGTGGCTGGGGATTCTAAAGTGAGTAACTCACCTCTTGACTCCCCAAAGCCTGTTTACTATCTACAAGAATCAAGTCAGGAGTGTAATGAAATTTTCTCCACTTGCCTGAATGAGCGCAACACTCAAGAAGCTTGAAACCATCCATGACAAGCAGCCCACTTGATTTGGACACCATTCACCAATCTAAATATCCACTCACTCCACCGTCAACATACAATGGTTGCAATGTGTACCATCCACAAGATGAACTGCAACAACTCACCAAGTCTCCTTCGACAGCACCTTCCAAACCCACGACTTCTACCACCTTAGAACGACAACGGCGAAGGATGCATGAGAACATCACCACTTGCATATTCTAATCCGAACCACATGCCATCCTGACTTGGAAATATATCACCATTTCGTTCAGTGTCACGGGGACAAAATCCTGGAACTCCCTTCCTAACAGCACTGTGGGTGTACCTTTACCAGAAACACAGCAGAGCTTCAAGATAGTGGCTCACCATCAACTTCTCTGGGGTTGTTAGGGATGGACAACAAATGTTGGCCTTGCTAACGACACCCACATCCCATGAATGAATAAATAAAAACTCACTGAAAAGTAGCTACACTGACTCCATAAACTGATGCATATGAATGTTAGGTTAACAGTGAAATTCATACTTGGGCAGTACATGAAACTAGTTGCTGTTTCTTGCTTACAGAATCTTCTCATATCATGTGCAAGAGTAGCAACCGGAAGATTCTGCCCAATATTTTCATTTACATTGAGTAGCATAGATCATTAAATATTGGCTTCAGAACTGGATATTGATAGTATTTATTGGATGAGTAATGTCACGGATGAGGGAATAGCTGAATGAAATGATCTAAAAATCAGTGTTCAAAGTCCTGATCTAAATTAAACTGACTCAGGTTCAGAAGCACCACGCAGGTTTGCACATGATACAAAATTGCTAAAGGGATGACAAGTGAACATAAAGGCAGACTGAATGAAGGGGCAGTTAAATCAAGTATACAAGACAACTCGAAACAGTGGCATACCTAACAATGGAATGGATAACGTTCTGGAGGTCATGGAAGATTTGATGCTTAATGTTGTCAAATCATTGCACAGAAGCATGAAGCAATGTAAATATTGAATAAAAGACTTTGACAAAGGGTCATCTGGACTTGAAACGTCAACTCTTTTCTCTCCTTACAGATGCTGCCAGGCCGGCTGAGATTTTCCAGCATTTTCTCTTTTGGAATGTAAATATTGAGCTTTGCAACTGAAGCATGTTCAAGGATTGTCATGACATGTAAAAGGCATTTCCTTCAAGTGGTCTGTGAGCTGAGAATCTGTATTATGTACGAAGGCCCTTTGTAATTTAGGAGCAGTTCAGTTTTTAAAAATAATCCAACAGACAAGTTTTAGTCTTAAAAATGATAAAAGGTTAGTTTATTACAAAAACTACTGCTGAAAGTTACTTGGGTAAAAATTGTCAACTACAGTACGGATACAAAGATTAAAAGTAGATGAAGATAAAGAAAAGATTTAAAGATTAGATTTCAAATCAGGCTCTCAGATATCTGAACCTGATGCTCAAATTCCTTCTTTCAGAAGTGCAGGGATTGAAACTGGAAATTCAGTTTAGCAGTTGCAATGGCTTCTGCAGTTGAAGAGTTGAAGTTTGCCTTGGCAGGAGAACTCCTCAAGCAGAATAGGTCCTGGAAGAGAAGAGGTGCTCCTGATTTCACTTTAAGGGTACTCCAGGTAGTGGTTCTTGGTACCTGATTTGGCACAGCAGTCCAATAGCTGTTTCTGGAAACCTTCCTCGATCTCTCCCTGTTGAGAAGCAGATTTTGTCCCAAGGTGTCTCTCTCAGGATGCTCAAGATGGTTCTCTTTAGGCAACTTTCAGCATTTTGTCATATGAACCCCAAAGATGGTTTCTCCCAAATGGACAAATCATGCTTCCATATTAGGATTTGCTATTCAAACAACCTTTTTCCCACCTGGCATTCTTTCTTCACGTTTCACTAAGGCCCTCATCAGTTAATGGTCTTTGTTCTGAAAGAAGACCAGCAAGTGGGAAGAACTAATTTACATTCGTGAAAAACTCTTTTGTGATCACAAAAGATTAGCAGTTTGATAAGGTTTTGAAACCAACACAAAAAGGTGTCACACTGTCTGTCCATACATCCCTTTTCTGAACAAAGGTTTTTATTTCCCAAGTTTTATTTTAAGCAAGTGTGTGCTTTTCAAACAGCTGTTCTTAACAATCTCTAATATCATAACTACACATTGGTGACATCCAGGAAAATACAGATGGATTCTGAAGCCACATTCGACTGCAAGGAGAAGCATTCAAGACCTTTGACATCTGTTAGTTGCTGTTATAGGATTGAAATAATTTGGATAAATGAAAAAGATGTTATAAAAAGATTAATGAGGGGAAGTAGGGAAAGAAACTTTACAGGTGCGATTTTCCTGGCCCGCTGCGCTGCTTGAGTAGTGCACTGGGTTGGGAAATGTCAGCCTGTAGTGGGATTCGTGACCGGCATCCAGCAATCACGACTCTCCTCGGCCATTTTTTGTGGCACAATCAGCCTCGCGCCGGAAAACAGCATGAGGCTGATTACCATATTGAAATTGCAATTTCAATATCATCATCTGGGCTTGCTAATGTTTCTGCCCCCGCCAGGAGAGGCTCCCACCAGCGGGGATTAAAGTTGATCCCAATCAATGTGGACCAGGTGTCCAGGTGTGATGGCCTCGCTGGTGTCGGGGGTTAGGGAAGCCATCAGAGGCCGGCGATGGAGAGGGGCAGTGTGCATGATGCTGGGCTCGGGCAGGGTTAGCCTCCCCCTCACCAGTGTGAACCCCCAGCAGTGAAGCACAATGTGCCCTAAATTCAGCAACTAAGTATGCCCAAACAGG
The DNA here is from genome assembly GCF_964213995.1 of Mustelus asterias. Taxonomy (NCBI): domain Eukaryota; kingdom Metazoa; phylum Chordata; class Chondrichthyes; order Carcharhiniformes; family Triakidae; genus Mustelus; species Mustelus asterias. The sequence continues at coordinate 51,201,851 of NC_135805.1, forward strand.
TGGGAAAATCTCCCATTTTCCCGCCCGTTGGGCATTTAGTTTCTTTTTGGGAAAATCGCCCCAACATGTTCAAATTTAACATGTTCAAATTATGTATGACATTATCTCCCTTTTTCTCATCGAATCCCAAAACGATACAGCACAGAGGGAGGCCAAGCAGCCCAATATCACGTCTTTGCTGATTCCTTAATAGAGCTATCCAATTATTTCCCCCAAAACAACATATCCCATTTCATTAGGGTGAAAGGAAAAAAAAACAATCGTGGATTAATAATTCCGGGAAAACAAGGTTAAATTCCATGCTGGCAGTTTGAGAATGTCAATTCAGTGAAGTGGCCAAGAAACGGTCAGATTGTTGTAAAAAGCTGTTGTGGTGTTTTAATATTTATAAGTCTTATTAGTTGCAATTAGACAATTTTTCAGCAAATTGTTAAGACACCACCAAATAATCATCGTAGAAATTCAGATGGTTGACAACTAAAATTGTAAGTTTAAACTTAACAGCCAAACCAGGTATTCTGCAGATTTAGAAAATGCTTGTATGAACTTTTTACTATTAACTTTAGGATGTTAGGTTAAATACTGTGTTTTATGCCTCATTATCCTTTTAGCACAGGAATAGTTTGAGCGAATGCACTAGTGACCGAAGGTTGCTATATTAAGACATTACATTGTTTCCTTTCACAAACAATGACCTTTGAAAAACTGTTACCAAAATATCACGGTGACAGACACCATATCTAAAGAGCCAAAAACTAAATAAATTTAAGGTAACTCAAGGAAACCACTGGAGAAATGCATGCAATATTGAAAACAAGCCTTCACTTAATTCAATGGAGTATTCCCAGAGTACACCATATCCAGTAAATCAGCAGGGTTACCAGAACCTAGTCCATTTTTGAACCATGGGGGAAAATTGCAAAGTCTTGTTTCCAACATTGCAAGGCAGTTAATAGTAATAAATGATGGGTTGTTGAATCCGGAAATGACATACACCCAAGTGCAGTCTATCATCTCCTGAGACAAAGGGATGCCAGGAGATGATTGCTGATACATACAGCTAACATAATTGGAAATGAGATGCTTGGGAATCCACATTTGTTGTTTTAGCATACAGTATTTGGATGCAGCACTTGAATGAATTAAGTAGTTAATAGCACTTTTAGTAACTGCTTTGTGCAACTTAAAAAACTAGGACATGCAATTTATTAGGAACCACCTTATATTTTATAAAATTTGAGCAGCTATTTGCTGCTGATCATAGTTTACCTTGTGTAATGAACTGAACAAGACTAACACATGATTAACTTCAAGCAGCTATTATTGGACAACTTTATTTACACCTCCCCAGCAGAGAGGGCTATATCACAAAATGCTCAGATGTTGCACTTCAACTTATGCATTGCAATGTAAAATCGATTACAAATGTGTTGCTACTGTGATAACAAGAAAAACATATATGGCCAATACTGCAAGAATAATTTACATGCAAAAACACTTAGTATTTGTTAAAACAGTATGCATTTAATAAAAATACATTTGACAAAATGTGATGAAACTTCTTGAATATTAAGAGACATGTTACTGAACCTTTTGGCCTTGCACTCATCAGTACAAACACAAGAATGCCAAATTTCAAACAATCAAAACAATTTATTCTACTGGAGAAAAGATGCTGATTGGCTAGCTAGGCAACTTGCTAACTGGCCTAGTTGTTGAGGAAGCAATGGGGAACTATGAATTACCAAGCTTCTTGGTAATTCAAAAAAAAAGTATACGGCTTGAATATATTCTTTATGTTTGCAGGGAGCACGTCCCTACATATGAATATATGTCACTTCTAGCAAGCATCAATGAGCCGATCTACAAGCTCAACTGACTCTCTTAAACTGGTTATCGGTGTAGCCATGAGTGCATTCAGGATTGTTCCATAAGTGCAGCCCAATTGTGGAATCAGATCTAACATTGGAGATTTTGTTTTGAGTTTTGTAAGCTAGTTGAGTGTAGTCTGTAATCTGCCAACTGAAGGAACATGCTGTTTGAATCAACCAGCCAAATGCTGGGATGTACATCCTATGCCCCTGGCATCACAGTACCTCCGAAATTCAATCAGGATATTGCTCACTTGTGTTAGAGGCAGAGCTTCTTTTTTGACTGATGGCAGGATCCTGTTAGTTGAAAATGCCACTTGTGTAGTCACTGCACTGTAGCAATGTGAAATGGCTTCCTTAACACATTGTTCAAATTTTTGAAATAATTTGCCTTTCCAGGGCGAGTTCAGCTTGCACGCCGGCACAGTGGCAAGCACTGCAGCCTCACAGCGCCAGGGACCTGGGTTCGATTCCTGGCTTGAGTCACTGTCTGTGTGGAGTTTGCACATTCTCCATGTCTGCATGGGTTTCCTCCAGGTGCTCTGGTTTCCTCTCAGTCCAAAAGGTTAGGTGCATTGGCTATGCTAAATTCTCCTTCAGTGTACCCGAACAGGCGCTGGAGCATGGCGACTAGGGGATTTTCACAGTAACTTCATTGCAGTGTTAACGTAAGCCTACTTGTGACTAATAAATAAACTTTAAACTGATGCAGGAACAGAGCACAAAGTTATTCTGTGAGACAATAGCTGTCCTGATCAGATTACTGAGCGAGCAAAAGACCATTACTTCCAGACCCAAAATGTGCCTGGTATACAGCAAATTGCCCTGGAAAAGCACATTATCTCAAAAACCTGAACAACAGCTTAAGCAGATACCTGGAGCGTTATGGTTTCCTCTACTCCTGCATATGATTGACCTTCCCCACTTTGACTGGGAAAGGGGGCATTTTAAAAGATAGATGCCTACCAAGGCAATGACTGTGAACTTGTCTGTCATGTCCTGGATCTTGTTGAAACATGGTGGATCTCCCCTGCCAGCTCAGGAAAAGAATCCATGCCATTTCAACTACATCCATCTGGCTTGATCGCAAACGTCCTTCCACATTAGCTTATTCATTTGTTCAAAGGCTTGACCTGAATTTTATTGTTTTTTTCAAGCCTTCTAAGAACTGGTCACGAAGGTTGATTTCTAAGTTTGCATTATACCCAGAGCAGAAAGAGAATTTAAGTAGAGAATGTAATTCATTGTTATTTTGAGGGATGGCGGCATCGCTGGCTAAGTCAACATTATTGCCCATCCCTAATTACCCTCGAGCAGGTGGTAGTAGCTGCCTTCTTGAACCGCTGCAGTCCACGTGCTCTAGGAACACCCACATTGCTTTTAGGGAGAGAGTTTATTTGTTTTCCATTATGACTATTTCAAAGATCAACGTCATCAATCTCAACTTTTCTACAGAATACATTGGGCGGGATTCTCTAGCCCTTCGCGCCAGCAGGATTCGCCAGTTCCGCTGCAGTGAACGGAGATTTAGCCGAGGGTCAAATTCTCCGTCCTCACAGGCAGCAGTGGCGGGACATGAATGGCCGGACAATTCCATGATGTGGAGATGCTGGCGTTGGACTGGGGTAAACACAGTAAGAAGTTTAACAACACCAGGTTTATTTGGTAGCAAAAGCCACACAAGCTCGTGTGGCTTTTGCTACCAAATAAACCTGTTGGACTTTAACCTGGTGTTGTTAAACTTCTTACGGAGAATTCCAGCCATTGATATGATTGCTGACAATAATGGAGTAATCACAAGACAAGCCAAAAGGAACCGAGTGGGTGGGAATATATATAGTTGAGAACAGAAAATAAGCAACATTAATGTTAAGGAATGGAGTTGGAAAGGCAGCAAAATGGAGAACACAACACAGTGTGATAGCAGAGAGAAAGGAACCGAGAAATCAGACTAACCCCCTCCCCACTCTCCCAACAAACTAAGTCACATAAAACTCCTGGGTCTCTTTCTGGCTTCTATGCCTTCCTCCTCTGTTCAGCTCTGTTGACTTTGTGAATTTGGTAGTTTTACAGATTTTATTTTTAATTATTGTTCTATTAAATAACCTTTTGAGAGCGCAATACAAGTGTTGTTTACTGCTTGAAAAGTCACGCTACGCATTATGTTGTTCAGCCTACAGAACAGCCATACCAACCATCACAGACCTTTTCCCCACCCACGGAAGATTAAACTGCAAGCAACTCTTTTTAAAGCATTTACAGAAAACCACATTCTAACACCACACAAACACGTTTCTCAGCTTCTTTTGTTTTTAATACATAAATTATCTTTACTGAAATTTTCTATTTATAGGCAAGTACGGAACAGAAAATAAATAGGATTTGATGGACACAATCATTAATTAATTGGCATACCTGACAGATACTTTATATTAGTCACACCAGAGTTTCGCTGATAGTATCATAAAAACATGCAACCGAGTGTGGTTGGCAGAGGAAAGAGGTGGGGCTAGCTTCAATTACAGGCCAATAGTGCTGCTGCTTCTGCACCAATGCTATAAAAATAATTAAACCTTGATGTACAGTATTGAATTGACCTTTTAATGATGAGTGTCGTTAACCTCAAGAAGTTAATCATACCAGTAGGATTGAAATCACTTTGTTGAACTTAAAAAATATTCGCCAGATACTGAGGTTTGCCAGGAGTGAACAGAGCATTCTTGGGAATTCTCACAGGGGGTTGAGAGATGGCCTCATTTTCATTCCTGTAATTCAGCTGCCCCATAGTTTAAAGTTCAAGTTTATTTATTAGTGTCACAAGTAGGCTAACATTAACACTGCAATGAAGTTACTGTGAAAATCCTCTAGATACCACACATGCAGTTCTCATAAAGAACGCCTTGGATAAGCGTGCTGAACTAGCCTGAATGGAAATCACTTGCTTGATAGGTTAGTGCATTCCAGTTACTCAGCCAGAGGTGACATTCCCTGGCACAGGTCCCTCCTTCAGTCCTGAATGGCAATCTCTGGCATGTGAAATCAATCCACCAAATTGGTGATATATATATATATATATATATATACACACATATCCACGTAGAGAAAAAAATACCTTGCACATACAGACAAAATAAAGAGAGCCTGTGACAATTGCTGTAGTGATGTCGGTGTTCAGCTAGGACATTTTGGTTAACTTGAACTAGAGCTATAACTACACCAGATGCAAACTTAGTCAACTGTACACTTAGATTGGGTCTTATACTGCATCTCTATGTTGAACAAAAAGAACAAAGAACAGTATAGTAGAGGAATAGGCCCTTCGGCCCACCAAGACTCTGCCAACCCATGAATCCTTTCTAAACTAAAGACTTTTTGACTCTATGCGGTCCCTATCCCTCTAATCGCTCCCTATTCATGCATCATGCTGAGGTGTACCCAAAATTATTTGCATAAACATAAAAACGACCCATTAATTCCATCTTGGTTCACACAGCAACAAGTCTGCACTATATTAACAAATTAGGAAATGTTGTAGTCGATATGTTTTTAAATAGGTAAATTAAAGTGGCTTCAAGTGTGTTACCAAATGGACTTTAGTCAGACTATATCGGCCAAAGTTCCAAGAACCTTTGAATGATAGCCAATCAAATTGTCAATTTGTTGAAAGAGAATGTATATTCATGCATTAATGCAGCCAGTGGAGTAGAGTTGTAAAAAGTTGCGATTTCAGCTGTTGTAAAAAGCAAAGTGGCCATTGCGCAGCTGGAGAGTGCAGTTCACATCCTCACGTACCGGTGTTAAAAAAAAACTGACTACCTAGAATAAAATGTTTGATTGGTAAATAGGTCTTCCTTAACAACAAAGGCAGCCCTACAATTGAAGCAAAGTATTGTAACTCCAGTCAAACTAGCTCAATCAGGCAGGAGAGCAAATAAGAGCTCCATTCACAGAATCATAAGCTACTGAAAAGAACTACAAGAATTTTGGTCTTTTGTTTTAAACCAGTTTATGCATCAAGCGAGTCTAATATTGTAACTTTTCAGACACTTAAAACATTTCTTTTAGATCAAGCTTTTGGCCACCTATCTTAAAAGCTTATGTGGCTCAGTGTCAAATCTGTTTGATAATGCTCCTTTGAAGTGCTTTGGAATTAATAAATATTTGTTGTTGTTATCATATCTTCTGCACATGATCTTACTTGTGCACAAATGTAATTCCTAGTTTTTGCCTGCAATATTTGCCAACTTTCAAAGTAGATGGAAAAATATCAAGGTTTCCTGAATGGGTGTGCCATAATTAAAGGGTAATCATTGTTCCCACTTTTTCACTCCCAGCATGTAGAAGGATATATATATATTTCAGTTCACATAGAACTGTGGTTGTAGAATCTATCTACCATAAATGCAGCATGAGAAAAAGAAGCATAACAGACTTGATAAACAACATAAATGGATGAGTTGTGCTATAATACTAATCAACAGTCAAACCAAGAGAGGGAATAATCTACAAAATGACAAGAACATTAACACCAAGCTTGTGGTGAAATGACAGAACTACAAAATGACACATGCACTCCGTAAGTAACAGCATCTAATTATTATCACTATCGTTGATGATAGGGTAGTAGTTTCCATGACAACGTGCATACCCAGTGCTCTGTTCCATTTTGCCAACAGACTGAAGATTTAGCTTTCATCGCAACATGTCATGAACAATTCCCAGCATAACTATGTTTCACAAGAAAAGTCAAGACAGAACATTTCCCCAAAATTAGTACAAACATGCCGAGACCAAGAGCTGTATTTGGATAGAATGACAGTGAGTCACTTCCGAGTGTGAAGAAGAATCTGACTTCCCACGGTATTTCTTTCTGCCCTATTAAGGATGAGGAAAGTAGGAAGAGAAAGGAAAATAAAGGTCAGGCTTCATTAGCTAAAGAGTGCCTGTATTTACTGATCACTGTCTCCAATGGCAAACTGGTAGGAGACACAATGGTCAGAATTTTACTGCCTGGCCCGCCCCGGAATTGGGGCAGGCGAGGCTTGCAGAACGGAATTCTCCGTTGGCCTTGGGTGGGATTCTACCAGCCTCACCTGAGCGAGGTCGTAAAATCCCGCCTAAAGTGTGGCAAATGCTACTTGGTTCCTGCAGTCTTCAATTTGTCCTATTTTATCCAGCCCAATAGGATAGTAAACCCTACCTGAATCCAAACACTAGACCATCTGACCCAAGTCTGGCATTCCTTAGATTAATCTGGTCTAGCAATGCTATGAAAAATAACCAAAATATTTGAAGATTGCAATAACTGGAATTGTGGATAAATGCTTTCGAGTTCATAGGAAAAACTGGCACTCCTCTTTCTTATATTAAAATCTGTGATCTTTGACTTGACTGTTCCAATGCTGTCTTGACTTGTCTCATAGCCTGCACCCTCCACAAAACTAAACTCAATGGTCATTTGCTAACTCACACCAGCAAGGCTCACTGTCAAGCAAGGATGAAGAAGTTTAAACTCTCATACTCATTTTCAATTTCCTCATGATCTTGTCTTTCCCCATCTCTCTCTGACCTTACGCAGCCCCGGGACCCTCCAACATCACTATGTTCCTCCAGTTCTGGCCTCTTGCATATCCCTGAATCACAGGGCCATTCTTAATTTGGAATTCCTTCCCTAAACCTCTCTTTCTCTTCCTTAAGACAATCCTTAAAATCCAATTCTTTGACTAAGCTTTTGGTCATTTGTCCCAATTATGTCTCTATATCAAATTTTGTTTGTTAATGCTCATGCAAAGCATCTTTGTTTAGAAGCACTGTATCACTACAAATTGTTGAGTAAGATAGGATGAAAATTATTCGAGAAAATGTACATCTTACTGTCTTGCCTTATCATGGTGCTATTCATTAATTCTATCCTGAACAGTATTCAAGTGAACAGCCCAATGCCGTCAATATTCATTGCATAACATGTACTCTTACTTTCAATATATAACCCATGAAAGAGAATTGTCAGATTTTAACAGTGATGCAGAGTGGAACTCTATGTACCTTTAAATTATACAGGTAAATCTTAAGCATAATTTAAAGGTACATAAAATATCCAAAGTGTTTTTTTCTGGTATCACTGGAACAGCTACGCAAACTACACATCACCAAAATCACCCATTTTCAGTTCAACCACTGTGCTGCCCTTGTATCATCACTGGCACTCCAAATCTGACTTTTCCACCAGGCTACTTGCCAGTTACAAGAGCTCTCTGCATCACAACACTTAGCTCCTCCAGAATTCCACATCTGCATCCCACCACTCCAATACATTGACGACCTCCAGCAACTCCCATCCACCAAAATACTAATTACAAAGTTCCGGTCCCTATTTACAGATCTCGCCACGGTCTTTCTCCATTCTACCTTACATCTTCCCCCAGCCCCGTGGTCATTGCTCACACACAATGCTCAAAAAAATCTGGAACCACTTTGCAACCCCCCCATCTTCCACGCCATCATTAGTGGCAGTGACTTCAGTCGTCACACACTGATTTGGTGTACCAGTTTTTGCTATGAAATTTAATGATGGTAAATTCACATCACGAGTCATAGTTTTTATTAATTGGAACCACTTCAGTTTATAGAACTTTTCAAAATATTTGACATTATAATAAGCAGCAGTGGTTTTGCACACAGGGGAATGAGTGACGCGGAATGAACCTGTCTTTCAGCAAAAATAAGAACGTGCCTCAACTGTGTGTGATTACAGTATCCATCCATTCAAATTGTAACTTTAAAAAAATCTACAGAAACAATCAGATACTGCACAGAATTTTTTTAAAAATTGAACACAATTCTGCAAAATATTCACATGCTACAAGAGCTGGAAGCTTGTAGCACTGGCCATCTTCAAGTGAACTAAATTACTGTCATCAATTGAGCCAAGCGATTATGCACAAAGCATTTTCTTTCAAAATAAAGCCAGTTTACAGTACTTGTGTACCATGCACCTGTAAGTTTTCAAACCCTAATAAAAGCTCTGCTCCCATAAGGCTGAATTTGCCTCAGAAAATCATTAGAGCCGTTTTCCTCATCATCGCCACAATTATGGTTTTCTGGGTTAATTATATGAGATAATTCTGCTTTCTCAAAGGCAGGGAAAGCTAGTGTGCAATTAAAGAAGGGACTCCAAATGAAATTCAAATTTTGGGGACGGGTGGTATTCGCAAAGCATTTTTCATAAAGCAGCAAAAGGCATATTGCTCAGTTTTGATGCTACGCAATTAAAATGTGATTTTTTTCTGTCATTAACTCCCACCCCCAACGATAAGAATATTCAATATAAACAGCTTCCGCGCTCCTACCACTCACAAGAGCTTCATTTTTAGCAGCAGAATGCAGCAAATGAGATGTTGTTATTGAGACTGGGGCAAATAGCCATGTTTCCAGGTTAGAGTCTTCAGATTGTTGGCTACTGGTGAACTGAGTGCTGGGAAACGGAGGTTTTTATTATCCCCGATTTGTTTTTGTACACTTACATTCCACATCAGTTTCTCTTTATACAGCACCTTCAACTAAATAAAAAATCCCAAAACATTTCACAGAAGCATTAATAAAATTTGACACAGCCCACATAATGACATATTAGGCAGAGAGAGATACACAGGTTTAGGGAGGTCATTCCAGAGCTTAAGGCCTTGGTACTTGAAGGCACGGTCAGCAACGGCAGAGCAATTAAAATTGGAAAGGCACGCGAGGCCAGATTACAAGAGTGCAGGTATTGGAGGGTTGTGAGGCTGGGGAAGGTTACAGACACAGGGATGAGCGAGGTATGGAAGGATTTGAAAACAAGACAAAACATTTTAAAATTGAGGTGTTGCCTAACCTGAAGTCAATGTACATCAACAAGAACAGAGGTGTGAGTGAATGAGATCTATTGTGAGTTAGGACACATTCAGCAGAGCTTTTGATGACCTCAAATTCATGAAGAGTCGAAGTGGCAGGTCTAACAGGAGTGTGTTGGAATGGCCCAGTCGAGGGGTAATGAAAGCATGGATGAGGGTTTCAGCAGCAGATGAGCAGAGATAGGGAAAGAATCGGGCAATATTACAGAGGTGGAAGTATATGGTCTTAGCGACGGCACAGGTATGTTGGCAGAAGATTATCTCAGGGTCAAAAATGGCATCAGTCTGGTTCAGCCACAGAGAGTTATCAGGGAGAAGGATGGAGTCAGTAATTATGGAATGGAGTTTGTGGCACTGACCAAAGATCTTTTCAGTATTTAATTTCTTCACATTAAGTACTGAATGTCAGATAAGCAATCTGACAATTCAGAGATAGAAACATAGAAACACTACAGTGCAGAAGGAGGCCATTCGGCCCATCGAGTCTGCACCGACCACAATCCCACCCAGGCCCTACCCCCACACATTTTACCCGCTAATCCCTCTAACCTACGCATCCCAGGACTCCAAGGGACAATTTTTAACCTGGCCAATCAACCTAACCCGCACATCTTTGGACTGTGGGAGGAAACCGGAGCACCCGGAGGAAACCCACGCAGACACGAGGAGAATGTGCAAACTCCACACAGACAGTGACCCGAGCCAGGAATCGAACCCGGGACCCTGGAGCTGTGAAGCAGCAGTGCTAACCACTGTGCTACCGTGCGATAGTGAAAGATCAAGAGAGATGCCAACAGTATCCATACAGAAATTAATGCTGCGCTTTCAAATGATGACTAATAATGTAGGTGAGAAATTGGAGGGGAGTGAAGATCCTTCAGGGACACCAAAGGTACAATGCAAAAGCAAGAAGAAAAGCCATCGTGGATGATGCGCTGGCTACTATTAGAAAGGCAAGAATGGAACTGGACTCGTACATTCCCAACCAGCTGGGTGATGGTGGAGGCGCGTTGGAGGGGGATGGTGAAATTAACCATCTCAAAAGCTGCAGACAGATCAAGAACAGCAAGGATGAACTGTTTGTCACTGAAAGTCAGCTGGGTTGACATCTCTCACTAATTCTTTACAAATCTCAAAACTAATCACTTTGATTATTAAAAAGTAAAACTTAATTTCCCAAACATGGTTTCTACTGTTTTACATATAGTTCTTGGCAATCGGCACAGAACAAATTAACCTTGAAGCTACACACCTTCACCTTTAGCTTCAGCTGTAATTTTGAGGCTCCTTTGCCACCTCTACTGAAACTATTCGTTGTTTAAATCATGTGTGTGTGTGTGTGTGTGTGTGTGTGTGTGTGTGTGTGTGAGAGAGAGAGAGAGAGAGAGAGAGAGAGAGAGAAAGCATGAAAACTTGGGAGAAGCTTTATAGAATCACAGAACAGTTACAGAGCAGATGCAGATGCGGAAGTGGAGTTAAGGCTGAAGATCATATTGAATGGCAGAACAGGCCCGATGGGCCGTATAGTCCTTTCCTGCTCCTATTTCTTATATTATGTTCAGGAGGTTCATTTGGCTTGTCATATCCATGCCAGCTCTCTACAAGAGCAATTTAGCTAGTCTCTCCTCCTGTATCCCTGTGAATTTTGACTCCAGGTGCATATCCAATTCCCTTTTTAAAAATTCATTTACAGGATGTGGGCATCACTGGCTAGGCCAGCATTTATTGTCCATGCATAGTTGCCCTTCAGAAGGTGGTAGTGAGCTTCCTTCTTGAACTGCTGCAGTCCTGACGTTGGGTACACTGCAGCGGTTTGCGAAGGCAGCTCACCACCACCTTCTGAAGAGTAGCTAGGGATGGACAGTAAATGCTGGCCTAGCCGGCGATGCCCACATCCCTTAAATGAAATAAAGGGCATGACTGAATCTGCCTCCACCCCACTCTCAGGCAATGAATTCTCGCGTATAATAACTTACTGTGTAAAAAAATATTTCCTCATGTTGGTTCTTTTGCCATTCAACATAAATCAGTGCCCTCTGGCTCTTGATTCTTCCAGCAATGGGAACCATTTCCCTCTATCTACTCTCTAGACTCATCATGATTTTGAATACCTTTCTCAAATCTCCTGAGTTTTCTCTTCTCCAAGGGGAAAACACTAGTTTCTCCAATATATCTTCGTAAAGGAAGCCCCTCATCCCTTGAACCATTTTCATACATCTTTTTTGCATCTTCCCTATTGCATTCATGTAGCCCAGAATTTGACACAATACTCCAAATTGAGGCTGAGCCAGTTGTTTTTAAATAAAGGTTCATCATAATTTCCATGTTTTTGTTCTCTGCCTCCATTTCTAAAGCTCAGGATTCTATATGCCTTTTTAATCACGTTCATAATCTGCCTTTCCATCCTAGGTTTCTCTGTTCCTTCAAACATTTTGGAATTGCATCCTTTATTTTATGTGCATCTCCTTATTCTTCCTACAAAATGGTCTCTCTTCATACTTCTCTGCTATGTTTAATCTTTCAGGTGTCCATCCATTCTGTTAGTCTGTCCATGCGGTCTTAAAGTCTTGTCATCTCCTCACATTTTGCAATTCAAAGTTTTGTGTCATCTGCAAATTTTGAAATGATGCCCTACAGACCTAAGTGCAAGTTATTAATGTCAAGAAAAATAACTCGGGTCCAATTACCTGGAACAACAGCACATAGAAACATAGAAAATGGAAGCAGGAGTAGGCTATTTGGCCCTTCAAGCCTGCTCCGCCATTTATTGTGATCATGGCTGATCATCCAAATCCTGATCCCCCCCCCCCCCCCCCCCGGCCAATATCCCTTGATCCCATTAGCCCCTTTATCTAATTTCTTCTCAAGATCACACAATGTTTTGGCCTCAACTACATTCTGTGGTAGTGAATTTCACACATTAACCACCCTCTGGGTGAAGAAATTTCTCCTCACCTCAATTTTTCCCTTAACCTCAAACTATGGCCCCTAGTTCTGGACTCATTGTTCTGGAACATCATTCCATCTTCTAGTCTGAAAAACAATCCTTTCACCATTAGTCTCTATTTCCTGTCACACAACCAATTTCATATCCATGCTGGCACTATCCATTATTCTGTAGGCTTCAACTTTTCTGGCAAGTCTAGTATGTGGCATTTTATCAAATGCCTTTTGGAAGTCCATGCATATCATATCAGCCGCAATGCCTTCATCAATGTGATAACCCCCACGAGGTCTATGGGGAATCACGGATTGATTGTGTGGTGGGGCTCATTGAGTATGAGTTCTTCTGGTAACAGGCAGTGGCCTGCCCAGTTGGAACTCATTACATGAGCCTTAGAACCAGACAGAGACTAGTGTGTGTACACCACGGTAGTGGTTTTGCTTTGCATTCTGTAATAAACTATGTTCTTTTTCAGTTGGGCTTCCTGAGTCATTACAATCACCCTTTCTGTTATCTCATCAAAAAAGCTAAATAAGTGAAACATAATTTGCCTAAAACAAATTTGTGTGCCTTTTCTTAGCGGACATTGGTCTAAGTGACTGTTGCCCCAGATTATCATTTTGAAAAGCTTTCCCACAATTGAGGTTAAACCAACTGGTCTGTAGTTGCTAAATTTATCCTTGAAGAAAGTTTAACATTTGCAATTCTCAATCCCTCTTGCACCATCTCTGTATCGGAGGAAGATTAGGACGAGTGCCAATTTCCACACTTCCCTCAGTATCCTCGGGTGCATGCCATCCAGTTCTGGTGACAGATCAGCTTTAAGTACAGCCAGCCTTTCTAATAACTCTTCGTCATCAACTTTTAGCCCATCCACTATTTCGACTTCCTCCTCTTCACTATGAAGCACCTTCTTCCTTGGTGATGGCAAATGCCATGTTAATTAGTGTTGATCTCAGGAAAAGCAACATTATGCAGGAGCAGAGGGTCTAAACAGTTATTAAAACCCGACCCCAGCTGCAGTCACAGATCAGCATCACTCAAACAAGGCTGATCCTCAGCCTATCTTAATGCAAGCAAAGTTCTCGTTTACAGCTGCAGCTTCACAAAACTCAAGACAGTATAACACGCAAAACCAAAAATAACACGCGTTTTCATTCTGGAATGGGAATGGGGCTGGGGGTAAAAACAAAACGGTATGTTCCTAACCACAACTTGCATTGGAATTCACAGACCAGTACTACACCATTTACTTCTGTTACAATATTTTGTGCCAATAATGAGGTCATGGTTTCAGGGCGCCCTGAACACAGTGTGACTGGATTTATTACAATCTATCGCCATTCATTACTTCGAGCCTGGTTTATTTGTTACACACGACTCCATCATGTTGAGTATTTAGTGAACATGTCAGGCCTATGCACAGAACAAGTTTAAGCAAACATTGGTCCAAGGGTACGGGTAAGTTATAGGTAAGTGCATTTTACAACCTCCAGGCTCCCTTTTAAAGTTGTCGCTTTAAGTTTCACTCTTGTTGTGCACGACCAGTCTATCCGAGCACGAAACTGTGCAGAAATTAACCAGGTTCAAAAGTCACATTTTGAGATTGGTACTTTTAGGGATTTGCCTTCAATTTCGCCGGACAGAACAGGATATACTGGTGCATAGTCAGGACTGCAGCAGGATCGGGGTTAAATGGGTGTCTCTCCCTTAGCTTACCTGCGTTGTAAAAATAGTCCAAGACCGAGGTCTCTCCGAAGTCCAGCTTCTCGAAAGGCACAGTCTGCAGAGCGGCGCTCACACTCTCACACGCCTCTCTGAGACATTGCAGAGCCAGGCTCTCCGCCAGCTGCAGCTGAGTCGCTTGGTTCACCACATACACCACCGTGGTGGGCCGGTTCTTGAGCCGAGCAGCCGGCACCAAGGAGGGCGCCGAGGCGGCTGCCGTGTGATCCTGCCAGTAGGTGCCGGCAGGGACGCTGCTGCTGGGACTGCCCGTGTTGATGGGGCACAGGAGCGGCACCGGGATGGCGAAGCTGCCGCCCTCTCCTTCATTCACCGCGGCTGCTGCCGCCGCCTCGCTGTCCAGGCTCATGTTCAGAGCGGTGGAGCTGTTGCTGCTGCAATCGCTGCCTTTCAGTAACACTGTAACCTGCCTCGCCTCTGGCTACAGTGTAGCAGCCCAGCTTCCTCTCACCCACATGCAAAGAAATGACTGCATGGATTTGAACAGAAACACACCACACTGATGTCTGTGTGTGTCTGCCCCACTCCCAGTAACACAAGCCACTCAGTCCCAAGTCTAGCTTTAGGGGCCGTACCGATTACCAAAATAGGACAACATCCAACCCGATGGCCGACTGCAGTACGCCAGGAGGAGGCGTCGAGGAGAGTGTGGCAAGACTTGTGCAAATACTCCACCACCAAACATGTACTGCGTGGGGGTTTTAAACATTCACGCACTGCTTCAAACGTTACCCTTCATTGCATCGCTTGTTACCCTGACAGAGTTACAAATTTGCAATTGGTTTGGATTATATCGTGTTAACATGCTAAGCCTCTGATAGTGAGTGAACTGTAACGCAGCCAGCCCGTCAATATTTGCACGAACTATTTGTGAAAGTTCCCACCCTTTCTGTGTTTTGGCCCGAATTCCTCAAGAGCTTCGTCAGCAAATCCTTGGTTATTTGCTTCCAAATTAAGACGATTTTCCCCATGCACCCGGCCCGACTTTATTCCTGCTGGAATCTCGCGTGTTGAACAAGTTTATTCAATCACGGGACATTACAGCACACCCACTGAATTTCCCCTTCCCTGACGCAAGAACACGATGGAGATTTTTAGGACCTCCAGTTGTCAGTCAGGATCAGGATCCAACTTGTGACCTTTCTCACTTCCATACTACCCTCTGCTGGGGAGAAAAATATCTATTCTTAATTTTTTACCCAGGTTATTATGGTCCTCTGACTTTATCCGGCATCTTTCTGCAGCCCATCTCTGGAGCAATTATCTCTTGATTCCACTTATATTAATCTCAATGCGTCTATTACTCCTCTGCCAGCGTGATTAGATCTGACATACCCCAGCCACATGCCAAAAACCTCTTTTCACGCAGAGTGGTTAGGGCTTGGAATGCACTGCCTGAGAGAGTGGTCAGGGTTGGAATGCCAAATTATGAGGTTCCAGAGCTCGAAACAAAATGTGTTAGTCATAGCATATATGTATTAATCATTTAATAATGAGTAAATAATAGTAATATTCCAGTAATAGTACTGAAGACTTATGCTCCAGAACTTGCCACACTCTTAGCCAAGCTGTTGCACTACAGCTAACTACCCAGCAATGTGGAAAATTGTCCAAGTATGTCCTGTACACAAAAAACAGGACAAATCCAACACAGCCAGTTACCATCCCATCAATCCACTCTCGATCACCAGTAAAGTGATGGAAGAGGTCATCAACAGTGCTCTCAAGTTTATTCAAAGTTACTGTGAAATGGCACTTACTCAGCAATAACCTGCTCACAGGTGCTTCATTTGGGTTTCACCAGGGTCACTCAGCTCCTGATCTCATTACAGTCCTTTTTCAAAAATGGACAAAAGAACTGAATTTCAGAGCTGGGGTGAGAATGACTGCCCTTAACATCAAGGCAGCATTTGACTGAGTCCTAGTAGCCCCAGCAAAACTGGAGTCAATGGGAATGAGAGGGAAAACTCTCCACTGGTTGGAGTCATACCTGGCACAAAGGAAGATGGTTGTGATTGTTGGAGGTCAATGATCTCAGGACCTCACTGCAGGAGTTCTTCAGGGTAGTGTCCTAGGCCCAACCATCTACAGCTTTTTCATCAATGACCTTCCTTCCATCATAAGTTCAGAAGTGGGGATGTTCACTGATGATTGTGCAATGTTCAGTATCATTCACAACTCCTCAGATATGGAACAGTCCGTGTCAAAATGCGGCAAGACCTGGACAATATCCAGGGTTGGGCTGATAAGTGGCAAGCAACATTCATGCCACATAAGTACCAGGCAATGACCATCTCCAACAAGAAAGAATCTAACCATCACCCCTTAATATTCAATGGCATTGCCATCACTTCATCCTCCTCTATCAACTCACCAAGGCTCCTTCGACAGGACAGTGACTGCTCCTGCCTAGAAAGGAAAGGCATGGGAACAACACCTGGAAGTTCCCTTCCAAGCCACATACCAACCTGACTTGCAAATATATCACCATTCCTTCACTGTTGCTTGGTCAATATCCTGGAACTCCCTTCCTAATAGCATTGTGGGTGTACCTACACCTCATGGACTGCAACGGTTCAGGAAGGCAATTCACCACCACGTTCTGAAGGACAATTAGGGATGAGCAATAAATGCTGGCCTAGCCAGCAATGCCCACATCCCATGAATTAATTTTTAAAACTGAGTTCCCAAAAGTCAGTAAAACTACACTTTTTAAATGAAAAATATTAGTGGCCCCACTGCCATCAGCCTCTTTCTCACATCTCGATGAGTCATAGGGCTTTACAGCACAGAAAGAGACTCTTCAGTCCAACAATCTCCTCCATCCCCAAACCTCCTTCCCATCCTGTCAGCCTGAAAGTTCTGATTTTTGTTAAAGGCTGTCTGTCAGGTCCTAGGCTCTGGCTGCTCAGAATGGATAATCAGAGCTGCGTGTAAAACACCAAGCCGGGCCTCCTGAGCTCTTCGACCCCAGTATTTGAGACTGTCTGCACTCCCAGTTCCTGATTGGAGATGTCCTGGTGCCACTCCAGCAGCACCGTACCTCTGGGTGTGGTGGAGACATTTGAAAGGGAACTCGACCATTACCTGAAAAAGAAAAATGTGCAGGATTACGGGGGGAAGACAGGAATGGCACTAAGTGAATTGACCTCTTTCTGCACCGTAAAAATGTAGCAATTCTGAGATCCATTCTTTGTCTCCTCCAGTGCACCATTTGCCTGCTACTCCTTGATGACATCTAGAAGCTTGGGGTCATCTTCCACACGTTAGCAACCATTACTTTCAAATTTTTGCCTTCTTCATTGATGCAAAGCTGTTGTTATACTGTTCAACCATTACCTGGAGATTAAGGCCAGGAAAAACAAATATTTACTCCACCTTGATGGCAGGAGAAATGAAGCCATCCTTTTTGAAGCCATAACTACTTTTGATGCTGTTCTTCCAGCCTAGATTCCTTCACTTGCCCAAGCTGCTGCCATAGGTTGAGGCACAGGCCTAGGTGTGCTGTTTGACCTGGGCTCAGCATCCATGTCACATTTCTTCTGTTACCAAGACCATTTCTTTCCCCTCTGCAACATCACCCATATCCAATCTCACCTTTCCTCTGGTGGCATAGTGGTGGGCACAGCTGCCTCACAGCACCAAGGTCCTGGGTTCAATTCCTGGCTTCAGTCACTGTCTATGCAGAGTCTGCGTGTTCTCCCCTTGTTTGTGTGGGTTTCCTCTGGGTGCTCTGGTTTCCTCTCACAGTCCAAAAGATGTGCTGGTTAGGTGCATTGGCCATGCTCAATTCTCCCTCAGTGTACCTGAAAGGTTGCTGGAGTGTAGCGACTACGGAATTAACAGAAGCTGGTTAAATCTCGTAAACATTTCAAGTCCAATATGACTTCTTTTAGGATTCTGGAAAAAGTAATTTGAACTCGAAATGTTAACTCGGTGTCGCTTCCCACAAATACTATCAGCCCTGCTAAGTATTTGCAGCATCCTCAGTATTTAGTATTATGCTGCTTCAGTGTGCACATCCTCCCCATGTCTCCATGGGTTTCCTCCAGGTGCTGTGGTTTCCTCCCACATTCTGAAAGACTTGCTGATTAGGTGCATTGACCATACTAAATTCTCCCTCAGTGTATCCAAACAGGCGCTGGAGTGTGGCAACTAGGGGATTGTCACAGTAATTTCATTGCAGTGTTAATTTAAGCATACTTGTGACTAATAAATAAACTTTAACTTTAAGGAGTTGAAACTTTAGGCCATATCACCTCAAAGCTTGGCTTCTATAATATTCTCCAACTTGTTTTCTTGCAGCTTATTAAAAATGTCGTAGCTTGTATTCTGATCCAGACATAGTCCCATCACCCTTCTCTACCTTGTATCCCTAAGAATGGACTTCAAAATTCTCAACCTTCTTTCAAATCCCTCAGTTGTTTTCACTCATTAATATCTTCCAACCCTGTTCCACACATAATCTCCATTTCTCTGATGCCAATTTACTCATTTATCCCACACTCCCTCTCTCTGCTCATTCAGACATTATAAGTCCTGTGCAACTTTGCTTTATGCCTTTAACTTCCACTGCTACTTTCAAAGTCCCAGACAAAATTCTTGTCCTCAAAACTATAACAATCACTTCCCTCAATCTTTCTACTACAATTATCTTCTACAATGAAGCTTTGCATTATCGAGATCTTATTTCTTGATTTCCCTTTGCTTCTCATTTACTGCTTTCAATATTGGTGTCATGCACTGCTCCTGTTCTCCGTTTTTTATTCAATTTTAACAAATTTCCTGTGAAATTCATGCACATCACTCTAATTTCAAACTGCCAACTATCAAATCACTATAACTGTTGTCTTTCCAATTCATAAATCGCTGATTTTTAAAAACGCACTGCATACCCAACAAGCAAAATGTATGATAAAAATAAAATACTGTGGATGCTGGAAATCTGAAACAAAAACAGAGAAAGCTGGAAAAACTCAACAGGTCTGGCAGCATCCGTAGGGAGAGAAAACAAGAGTTAACATTTCAAGTCTGCATGAACCTTCTTCAGAACTAAAGAGGGAAAAATGTATTGGATGATATATTGTATAAGAGTGGGTGGAAAAGCTGGAGCAGTGATTGGTGGAAGCTGGGAGAGATTGCAACAAAGATGTAGCAAAACTTAAGAACAAGATGGCCTGGGGGTGGGGAGGGGAGGAGAGTCTTTGTGATGTTTGGAATATAATAAAAAGAAAAGGTTAAGATGGAGGAGAAAGTCACAGTCTAAAGTTGTTGAACTCCATGTTAAATATGTCAAAGTAGTATATATTCATTTATTAACATTTCTCATACCTTTCTTGGACTAAGCTTTAACCATCCTTATTTTACACATATGCAAGTGGCAGGAGGCTCTACTTTAGAAGTTCCTATAAGCAAGAAACATAAGGTACTATAACTTTAAGACATAACTGTTTTGCTATTTTGAGCAACAATTATTTGTTCTCCTGCTCGGTTATGTAGAGCTGATAGATATTCACTTAATAATTTCATCTAGTTGGAGAGAACCCATGATAGTTAAGTTGTAGATGATCTTTTGGAAAGAACTGGGTTTTGTGGCCTGCATTGCCTTTCTCCTAGTTATATTTTGTTATCTTTGTGTAATAAAGAGGATTTTGGTGAATTTTATACATTTTAACCAAATGGTTAAGTATTTGTTTAAAAGCATGACAGGTCATATATATTCTAAAAAAAATGCAACAGCTCTTCTCTGCAATTGATTGTTTGACACGTTCATTTCATTGGGTTTGCAGCAAGAGAAAGAAGGATCATCTATTACATGTTAAATATTGATAACTGTAGACATCAAGTTCAATGGAGTAGTCTGTAATACATTGTGCTTAGTAGGCTTTGAAAACGCAGTTAAATTGAATGAAACTAACATTTTTCATTTATGAGGTTTGCTTCAGTTATACATAATTCCAACGTAAGTAGATGCTATGGAATGCATCCAAGCCCTCTCTTTAGCTAAGCTAAACTAAAAACGCCAACATAAAATGCAACTTGTGGCTGTAAGTAGGAAATTTAGCTGCATACCATCAAATCAATTGTCATTTTTTCCTCAGACCATAGTTGCCCTGTTTAAACAACCTCATATTTTTGTGTGTAGATGATTTGTAGGTTGTAAAAAGGCTAGAAGCTAGGCCCAGAATAACTGACATAAATGGGATGCTGAGTCAGATTTTAATCATTTTTAACATTCCATAACATAAAACAAATGATTCATGCTGTGCAATCCGAAAGAGGATGAGTATTTTGTGAACTATTGATAACCTTTCAAGAAATCCCACATATTTTCAACATTTAGTAAAATGAACTTTAAGAATTGCTGTCATCAGCTCATCTTCATTAGTGAAATAGCAGCATGGAAAAAAAACCTCATCTGTACCAGTGTATTCTTTGTTATTCACACATGCTCTATATATATCATGGATTATAATAAAAATTAAACAAATCTATGCAAAACATCTGATCTGCACCTAATTTCAACACTAAGTTAGTTACTGATCTCTTGTCTTTCTGTTTCCCAGTGCACCATTAGCACAATGTAAGAGCATGATTAACTGAATCCTGACAAATAAGACCATAAGACCAAGGAGCAGAATTAGGTCACTCGGCCCATTGAGTCTGCTCCGCCATTCAATCATGGCTGATTTTTTTCTCATCCCCATTCTCCTGCCTTTTCCCCATAACCCCTGATCCCCTTATTCATCAAGAACCTATCTATCTCTGTCTTAAAGGCACTCAATAACCTGGCCTCCACAGCCTTCTGCGGCAAAGAGTTGAACAGGTTCACCACTCTCTGGCTGAAAAAATTCCTCCTAATCTCTGTTTCAAAGGATCGTCCCTTTAGCCTGAGGTTGTGCCCTCTAATTCTAGTTTTTCCTACTACTAAACATCCTCTCCATGTCCACTCTATCCAGGCCTCGCAGTATCCTGAAAGTTTCAATAAGATCCCCCCTCATCCTTCTGAACTCCAATGAGTACCGACCCAGAGTCCTCAACCGTTTCTCATACGGACAAGCTCTTCATTCCAGGGATCATTCTTGTGAACCTCCTCTGGATCCTTTCCAAGGCCAGCACATCCTTCCTTAGATATGGGGCCCAAAACTGCTCACAATACTCCAAATGGGGTCTGACCAGAGCCTTATACAGCCTCAGAAGAACAAGAACATCCCTGCTCTTGTATTCTAGCCCTCTCGATGTGAATGCTAATATTGCATTTGCCTTCCTAACTGCAGACTGAACCTGCACATTAACCTTAAGAGAATCTTGAACAATGACTCCCAAGTCCCTTTGTGCTTCTGATTTCCTAAGCATTTTCCCATTTAGAAAATAGTCTATGCCTCCATTCCTCCTTCCAAAGTGCATAACCTCACACTTTTCCACATTGTATTCCATCTGCCACTTCTTTGCCCACTCTCCTAACCTGTCCAAGTCCTTCTGCAGCCCCCCTGCTTCCTCAATACTACCTGTTCCTCTACATATCTTTGTATCATCTGCAAACTTAGCAACAGTGCCTTCAGTTCCTTCCTCCAAATCGTTAATGTATATTGTGAAAAGTTGTGGTCCCAGCACTGACACCTGAGGCACACTACTAGTCATAATTTATGATTGTATATGTAATGAGCTAGTTCAGTGATTCCCAATTTTTTCTGGACCCCTTTGACCTCCCCAGAGTGCTGACGGAACTCTTAAGAAACATTCTTATTAAGTTGAATTAAACCACAAACAATTGATTGCTTTCATGCAGTAAGTACTACCATACAAAAACACATTTATAGAAGCTATTTCTATTTCTTATATATATACATTTATTATCATTAAAAGGTTCTCAAAACTCAGCAAAGTACTTAAGTCTTACCTTTTTTGTCATGTTTAATGGGAGGAGTGATAATGCTTTTAACATTCTAAACCTGTGACCTCT
This sequence comes from Mustelus asterias, assembly GCF_964213995.1. Lineage (NCBI taxonomy): Eukaryota > Metazoa > Chordata > Chondrichthyes > Carcharhiniformes > Triakidae > Mustelus > Mustelus asterias. Next base: position 51,224,264 of record NC_135805.1, read on the forward strand.
GGAAGCAGTATTTCTTTATTTACTCTAAAGTCCCTTCGGATTTTATGCAGCTCTATCAAATCTCATTGCCTTATCTACTGTAAGGGGAACATTCCTGGCTTTTACACAATTGTAACCTCTCAGCTCTGTGCCAATTCTGGTAAATCTCTTATGTGCTCTCTCCAAAGCCACCTTTTTCATGTGGGAGAACCACACAGTTATAAATGTATACAGCTAGATTTTCCAGCATGACACTATTCACATCAGGCAAAGCAATATAAACCTTGAGCCCTTGCCCGCTCTGCCTCCCGCTCCGAGGCTTGTTCTCCATATTGCTCCCGCTCCAAAGCCTGCTCACTCTCTCGTTCCAAGGCCTGCTCTCCCTCTTGCCCAGAAGCTTGTTCACTCCAGGGCCTGCTCGTGCTCTCGCTCCAAGGCCTGCTCGCACTCTCTTTCTCTCGCACCAAGTCCCACTCCCCCTATCATCCAGAGGCCCGCTAGCTCTCTTGCTCCAAGACCTGCTTCATCCCTTGCTCTGAGGCTTGATTTCCCTCTCGTTCGCTTTCCGAGGCCTGTTCTCCATTTGGTTTCCAATTAAGCAATTGCCACCCACCAACTGTAGCCCGAGAAGAGATCAGGTGCTCAGGCATTTTTTGTAATGTATCTTCACACCTTCACACTGTTTTACCCTTTGGGGAGTAGTTGGGAATGGATTCCCAAACTGATTATCAGCCCATTGGACCGTGTTATGAACACTCCTTCCATGGCCAACAATTCCAGTCATTGGACTCAAACCTGGAGCTTCTAGTCCAGCAGCAGGGGTGCTACCACTGTGTCACAAGGCCTCCTATTCAGTGAAAACCAAAAATGAAAGCTGAGCCATTTTAAACTTATTTTGCTTAATGCTACACAGAATTACTCACTGCACTCTAATGGAGCCCAGATATTTGTGCATATTATCAAATCAGAGTACATAACCAAGAAGAAAGGCAGAAAATCATCATCTGATCCTGACCTATCATCAAACTATGAATAAAATCATTACCACAAAAGAGAAGTGTATTTTACAGAACTGGCTTATAAAAAGAGAATTGTTCTGCCAAAGTGTCTTGGATTAATCAATCGACCCAAACATTATAGATTAATATACATGAATACTTAACGGTGTTTTTCAATCATTTCTGGTTCTGGTATTGAACTGATGCACAGAGGAGATCTGGCAGAAGACATTTTGTATGGAGTTTCCTCTTACGTGATACTGTCAATGAGGATATATAACCTCAGCTTATTATTCCTATTAGAGATGCCAGAGACATAGGACATATGAATAAAATAGTCATTCTAATTCTATCCGTTATCAACAGTTCTGAAGTATAAAGCATGGAAACTTACAGTGCTTTCATAATTATAGAACAATTAAGCAGGATATGTTGTCTCTAGAAATGACAAGTTTGGGATAAATTTAGGAACAACATTTAACCAATGACACTTATTGGCAGGATGAATCACAATGTTGAGCCACATCTCCTTTCACAGTGTCATATCAGAAAAAAAACATGTTTAAGTGTGGAAGTCTTTTGTTACAATATTTGCAATTATATGAAAACTGAGTTGAGTCCCCATTCATCTCCTTGAATTCTGTACAATGCATTTATAAAAAATTATGTAATAACTTACTGTGCCTTCTTTCTTTTCATTTTTCTTTTTTTTTGCTGTACATTCCCGGTAGTAACCATGCCACAGATTCAACTAACTGATAATGCCATGTTTAATTCATTGTATGTTCTTGAGCTTGTTTATGTTGGCTGATCACTTGGATGTTTTTGGCTGGCCATCCCAAGCCAACTGCAAATGCTAAGTGTATTCAGGCTGCTTGAGCGTTTAATCTCATGTTAAAAGCAGAATACCTGTTTTTACTACCAAACATGCAGGATGGATTTTTTGTTGTCAACTTAAGCACTTAACTAAAGCAAACTGTGATTAGCTATGGAGATAATAGTTTATCTAGACATAAAATGTGAAACTTCTCATTATGAGCATGCAACACATGTATCGTTTGATATTACTAAGCATTACGGGGGTAGATTTTAACTCCGCTCTGGCTCAGTTGACTGCACTCTTGCCTGCAGCAGTGACTGTGGGTTCAAGTCTGGATGTGTACAGGTGATTGCACAAAGTTCAGCACCATTCACGACTCCTAAGATACTGAAGCAGTCTGTGTCCATATGCAGCAAGACCTGGATAACTTCAGGCTTGGGTTGAAAGTGACAAGTAACATTTGTGCATCTACAACAAGAGAAAATCTAATTATCTATCCTTGACATTCAGTGACATTATCATCACTGAACTCCCTCACTATCAACATCCTGGGAGTTACTATTGACCAGAAACTGAGCTGGATCAGCCATATAACACTATGACTACAAGAGCAGGTCAGAGTTTGGGAATTCTGCGTAGAGTAACTCATCTCCAGACTCTCCAATGACTGTCCGCCATCTGCAAGGCACAAGTCAGGGGTGTGCTGGGACACTGTCCACTTGCTTGGATGAGTGCAGCACCAACAACACTCAGGAAGCTCAACACCATCCAGGACAAAGCAGCCTGTTTGATTGGCAGTCATCCTCCATGTTCAACAATCACTGAAGCAGCAGCATGCAATATCTACAAAATGCACTGCACCAACTTACCAAGGCTCCTTCAACAGCACCTTCCAAATCGGTGACCTCTACCACCAAGAAGGACAGGAGCAGCAGATGAGCCACCACCACCTGCAAGTTCTACTCCAAGCCACACATCATACTGGTTTGTAACCATTTCGGAATTCCTTCACCGTAGCTGGGTCAAAATCCTGTAATTCCCTTCCTATCAGCACTGTGGGTGTACCTACACCACATGGACTGCAGCAATTCAAGAGGGTGGCTCACTGCCACCTTCTCCAGGGCGATTAGAGATGGGCAATAAATGCTGACCTAGCCCATGACACCAACATCACATGAATGAAGAAACAAAAAAAACCTTCAGGACAAAATATAGGTACCTCTTGTGCTGCACTGTTGCACGTGCTGTCTTTCAGCTGTGATGTTAAACCAAGGCACCAGCTGTGCTGTCGAGTCGATGTAAAAGTTCCCATGGCATTATTTGAAAGGGTATAGCAGTTCTCCCTGGTTTCCTGACCAACATTTATCCCTCAACCAACATCAGACCATTATCTAATTAGGTTTTGGGGAACTTTACTATGTGCTAATTGGCTGCTGCACTTCCATACATCACAACAGGGGTTACACTTCAAAATTAAATGTAATTTACTGTAAAGCACTGGAGGAATTTGAATTCTATGCTAAACCCCAGAGTAAGAAAATTCTTGTTGAAGAACAACCACGTTGGTAAAAAGGCCAATCACTAATTTAGAATGTAATCTAACAATGTTTATTAGACAATGAAGATTGATATCCTTAACATTTCACTAGTTGAGGTATGATACAGTAAACAAATGCCGTCCTGACTTCCCCATGGATCTGGTCTTCTGGCGGTCTTCTCTTCTTGGTTCCTTTGAAGTGGGCTATAATCCTAGTGACTTTTTTGGGACTGTTCCAGATCAGGCATATTCCTCAGATGATCATTCTCACTCAAGATTGAGAAAGGCAGACCTCACAGACTCTTGAATGGAGCTAATGCAACTCTCCCAGAAATAAAGGAACCAGCAGAAACTATTGCTCATCGTCCAGGTAGCTTTTTAAACAAGTTTTAGCAAGAACATAACAACTCAGATATCATAAGAGTCTAGGCATCTCTCCACAATAATCTCTCCTCAGTGAAGAGTGGACAGAGGCAGGTTCTCGAGTTTGGATACAGGAGACTATATGAGACAATATGTTTTCTAATTTATTTAAAACCTATGAAAAAACTGAACATGCAATTCACATTTATTGGGAAAGTCAATCACAATGTTAATAGTGTGATGATACTGTGCTATTTTGATATATTTTATTTTAAGGTGGGATTGCTTTAAGAGGCAGTGTTTAGTTATGGGATTTGATTTGTCTGGCAAACATACAGTTGAAATGTTAGGAATGTGTTACTTTTGTATAGTTAATGGACCTTTTGTTTATTTAGGTTCTCCTGGGATTTTAGACCAGGCATGCAGAGTAATGTGAATTTTGATTCAGCTGATTGACAGGGACAAAATGATATGATTAATGGAAGGAGCTAAGCTTGCAGGAAAGCCAGTTTCATTTTCATTTAAAAATACAAGCGTTTGCTGCCTAGGCTGCCTGAAGAAAGCAGTGTATTTCTGTTTCTCTCTCTCTAAAGGTTTTCTGAAAACTCCTAACCTGGTAACTTAAGTTAAAGCAAGTATGCCTGTGTTTCGTTAACTAATTTTAAAGAGAGGTTTGAGTCTATAGGAGGAATATTCGTTCATTGGAACTCAGAGTGATAGGTTAGTAGTTAAGAGGATGGCATGGTGGCACAGTGGTTAGCACTGCTGCCTTGCAGTGCCAAGGATCTGGATTTGATTCCCGGCTTAAGTCACTGCCTGTGTATAGTTTGCACATTCTTCCCATATCTGCGTGGGTTTTCTTTGTGCGGGTTAGGTGGATTGGCCATGATAAATTGTCCACTGGTGTCAGAGGGATTAACAGGTTAAATATATGGAGTTAAAGGGATAGGGCCTGAGTGGGATCATTGTCGGTGCAGGCTCGATGGGTCGCATGGCCTCCTTCTAGGGATTCTACTCTAAGAATTGTGTTAAGTTAACCTAATTCATTTGTTATAATTAAAGTGTTTGATTAAATAAAGTTTGATTTGATAAAAGCTTCCCAGTATGTCAGTAGAATTCTGCTTGGTGCGAAACATCTTATCCTCACACTAATGCCAAAATAGAAAATTGTAGGGGTCCAGTCTGGTTTCATATAATATTGATGTGCAGATGCCGGCGTTGGACTGGGGTAAACACAGTAAGAAGTTTCACAACACCAGGTTAAAGCGGACAGGTTTATTTGGGAGCAAAAGCCACTAGCTTTCGAAGCGCTGCCCCTTCGTCAGGTAAGTGGGCTTACCTTACCTGACGAAGGGGCAGTGCTCCGAAAGCTAGTGATTTTTGCTACCAAATAAACCTGTTGGACTTTAACCTGGTGTTGTGAGACTTCTTACTTCATACAATATACCATGGGGTTTCTGATCTAACAGTAGTTCTAGGAAAAGAAAGTATGATTTTGTTTCTAATAGAGAATCCAAGTTTTAAATCTAAATATTTGTTATGGAAAAGTATTTTAGATATCCATCAGCAGTAAAAGTTGCATTTACCTTAAATCATCAAGTGAAAAGTTATGTTTAACCAAATATTTCTAACCAATTAAGGGGAGAACTATGGCCACAACAGTAGCAATTTCTTGACTATGAGAAATATTGGAGTGAATCCCATGAATCTTAAGATTCATTGTATGGTTCTAATATTGATACTGTTTCTAAGCCACATAACCTTTTGATTTACATACGGGGATGTTACCTCATTACAAATAGATTTGTTTCTTCTATTTCCCAAATAAGGCAATATGACTGTAATTTTTTAGTTTTGCAATTAAAATCCAAACTATCGAATTGATAGGAAAAGGCTGACCCAGCAGGGAGTTGTGAGCACTGGTCAACATCCTTAGAGCGAACAGGATGCCGAGAGGTGCAAATGGTGGTAACTTTCTAACCACACAACTCTGTCTTAAGATTAGAACTCAGTTTTCTGGATTCAGCTAACAGGTGATTTTAGGGGTATCCAGAGATAATAAAGTTATCCATTGTTAGATTGTGGTGACTTCATAGATCATAGATTTACAGTAATTATCTCTTAAATCTGTATTTGGTATTCCTTACTGAGGTGATGTATCCATGCTTTTCAAGAGCCAGTTCCTGTTTTACAGAAACGACCTTGCGTTAGGGGATGAGAGTGAGGGGATGAGAACAATAGGCCATAGGATGTTACAAGAATGCCCAAACATGTTTACAAATTTCTTTTACTCTTTCAGACAGGTGAACCTCATTTAAAAATTTTTAAACACTATCTCTTAAGAAAATTTTTAATCTTGTAACTCCTTATTACTGCTGGATTCCTTCACACCTTGAACCTGCTCTCTTGACTCATGACATCCTTTGAGATTGTAGCTTAGCCATTTCAAACAGAACATACATACAAATCCTTTTGCAGCTTTCAGACATCAACTTAAGTGGGCCCTTCCTCAATTTAGAGCTTTCCATCCACAGTAATTGCTGAGTGTTCTCTCTCTCTTAAGGCAAATTATTTTAGCCCTGGCAATCCTGTCTATATTGATCTCTAATACTGGATTCTTATGGCAGTCGTCAGCCCTGTGATAGTTACTTTGGTCACTAACTAGGCTTCATACTGGGTTCTTATGACAACCCCTCAGCGCATGACAATGTCTTAAATGCTAACTTCTAAGTAAGTGCCCTATTCCTATCTGCTTCTCAGGGAAATGTCCCCCAGCCAGAGTCCTGTGAATAAAATGCTAGGTGGGACACGCTGGCATAGTTGTTAGCACTGCTGCCTCACAGCACCAGGGACCCGAGTTCAATTCTAGCCTTGGAGTGTGGAGTTTACACGTTCTCCTCATGTCTGCATGGGTTTCCTCTGGGTGCTCCAGTTTTTCCCACAGTCCAAAGATGTTCAGGTTAGGTGGAATGGCCTTACTAAATTGGCCTTAGTGTCCAAGATGTATAGGTGAAGGGGATTAGCGGGTTAAATACATGGGGTTACAGAGATGTGGGGGGAGGGGTAGGGGGGGTGGGTTGGGGCTGGGTGAGATGCTCTGATGGAGATTGGGTGCAGACTTGATAGGCTGGATGCTCTCCTTCTGTACTGTAGGGATTCTATGATGATGATAACCCTTGGCAAATACGAACACTTCAGCAATGCATCCCTATTTTCATACCCATTATTGCAGGTGGCTTTGCAACATTTAGCCCAAGTATGTGCAATGAAGTTACTGTGAAAATCCCTTAGTCCCTGGCGCAGTGAGGCAGCAGTACTAACCACTGTGCCACTGTGTTTTAACCTAATATGTAACTTAGTTCCCAAATCACTATTTTATTCCCTACAGTTTAAAGAGACTGAATTTGCAATGTTACAAGTAAGTCACCAGGAATGATATACTTAATACTTTTGGAATGTAACATTTTAATGCAACATGAAACAGCTATGTATATCGCTTGCCAATGTTATACACAGTTTTTGGGAGCCACCCTCTGTCTCAACACAAATGTGTAACCTAAAAGGAATCACAAGTATGGTAAACATAAAATGGAGCTGATTAAAGCATTGCTAATGTTGTTGTGGATTTAAAGTTTAAGTTTTTAATGTTTAAAGTTTATTTATTAGTGTCACAAGTAGGCTTACATTTACACTGCAATGAAATTACTGTGAAAATCCCCTAGTCACCACACTCCAGCGCCTATTCGGGTACACGGGGGGAGAATTTAGCATGGCCAGTTCACTTAACCAGCACGCCCTTGAACGATATGATTATTTACAGCACCATCATCATTAACTACACCAAGTCATTAATTTAATTGTGGCAGGTGATTAGATAATGTATGTTCAAGAGTAAAGCTGGCATAATGTTAGTCAGTCTTTAGTCCACTTATGTGTATTCATAATATTCTGTACTATTAACATACCTTGTGGCATTGTGTGGTGGACCTCAGTTGTGCCTTTGTCCTATTTGGACCACCGTTGTGTGTGTTTGTCATACCTGGACACATCCCCTTCCGGTTTGGTTCCTCCCCATGGCACCTAGTATAAAGGTGGCTGTCTCCTCCCCCTTGTTCAGTCCAGGTCGGTTATTTGTTGGGATCTGCTCCTGATTCTGTTGTGAATAAAAGCCTACACTTGTATTGGCACACCGGTAGTCTTCCGCCTTATTGATAGCGCATCACATTGCTTGGAATTAGCCATGGGTTAAGCTGTTGTATCTCAGATTACACAAAATATTTTAGAGAAGCCATTGATTGGATAAACTTAATTTAATTTTATTAACTGCATATTTTGAATATTGTGGGAGTGTATCTTTAAGCTTTAATTCCATGATTGTGTGCATATTTATGCAACTTGCATTTCATGATATTGACAATACCACAATTCACGATTTCTATGTTTGAGGAGTATAACTTTTTAATGACTCAGCAAGCCTGACTGGCAATGAACGTGGTTAATTACAGCATATAAAGTAGAACCACTAATGTGCTGTACACACACTAGTCCCTGCCTGACATTGGACCTGACTTATAAAAAGCTCAGGTAATGTGTTCCAGCTGGGCAGACCACTGCCTGTTATCAGGGGAACTCATACTCAATGAGTAAATTGGTTCACAGTCTTACTTTTTTATGGGCTGCAGGCACCTGTTTCAATTCCAGAAGCAACTTTCATATCCCAGGAAATGTCAAGATCATGACTTATGCTGTTACAAAAATGCGGGTGAGCTTGCAGCAGAGGAATTTATTTTAAAAAAAAATACATTTCATTCATTAAATTTGTAAAGATATATTACATAACAGTTCAAATTTCATGACATAAATAGATCAGTTTCTGTCAACTTGGGATATGGCACTCTGAGATGCCTCACTAAACTTGATTGTTACAGGTTATATTTACAATATTAATTTCATGTCAAACCTACGGCCCAAGCGGTTTAACAAGGTTTCCAGCTCCTTGGTATCCTATTTTATTTGGACCTTAGACAGTGGCCTTTCCCATCGGGTCTTTGTGGAGCGTGCCCCAAGCTTTAGTGTGTCTCTAAGCACATAGTTCTGGAGCTTGGAGCTTGGAACATGCCCTGCACCAGGTTGTTGATGGATCTTTGCACTGGGAGACCTGCATGTTTTGGGCAGACCTAAGAGCACCTTTCACTGAGTTGATGGTCCTCTAGCAGCAGTTGGTGTTTATCTCGGTATGCGTCACTTTTGAGGCATCTGTGCTCCTCCAATTCTGGCTTCTTCTGTTGTCCCAGTTATAATTGCTCCACTGCTGGTAGCCCGGTCCCAAATTCTGGAATTCTCTGCCTACACCTCACCGCCTCGCTTTCCTCCTTTAAGACCATTGTGAAAGTGTCTGATTTCACCATTTCTATGTTTGAGGAGTAATGACTTTGCAATGACTCAGGAAGCCTGACTGGCAATGAATATAGTTAATTACAACATGTAAAGTAGAACCACTACAGTGGTGTACACAAACTGGTCTCTGCCTGGCACTGGGCCTGCCTTATAAAAGGCTCAGGTAATGAGTTCCAAGTGGGCGGGCCACTGCCTATTACCAGGGGAAGCTCATACTCAACGAGCCTGACACAAAGATCAATCAGTGATTTCCTCATGGACCTTGTGGGGGTTATCACAAACTTTTAGTTTGGGAATTGAAATTTTAAATCTAAGATAATGGAAACAGCTGGCTTGGGACACTGGTAAACGGACCTAAAGTAATTGCAATTCAAAGAATGGTCACTTCTTATTTAATAAGGTCAGAACTGGAAGCGGGAAAATATTGAACAATGGGTGGCCCCTTTGTGAGTTTCTTGTAGAGACAGGTTGTCTGGAGTTGTCTTCTTAAGAGGTTTCAATTATTCAAGTGCAAAGAACAATACAGCACAGGAACAGGCCCTTCGGCCCTCCAAGCCCACGCCGCTCCCTGGTCCAAACTAGACCATTCTTTTGTATCCCTCCATTCCCACTCCGTTCATATGGCTATCTAGATAAGTCTTAAACGTTCCCAGTGTGTCCGCCTCCACCACCTTGCCCGGCAGCGCATTCCAGGCCCCCACCACCCTCTGCGTAAAATACATCCTTCTGATATCCGTGTTAAACCTCCCCCCCCCCCTCACCTTGAACCTATGACCCCTCGTGAACGTCACCACCGATCTGGGAAAAAGCTTCCCACCGTTCACCCTATCTATGCCTTTCATAATTTTATACACCTCTATTAGGTCACCCCTCATCCTCCGTCTTTCCAGTGAGAACAACCCCAGTTTACCCAATCTCTCCTCATAACTAAGCCCTTCCATACCAGGCAACATCCTGGTAAACCTCCTCTGCATTCTCTCTAAAGCCTCCACGTGCGTTTCCAAGAAGTTTGTGAATGGGAAATAATGAGTTTGAATCATTATCTGAGACATTCCAGGATACCGCTTTGCTGAGGGGATAGGTTGCAGGGTGGTGCTTTTCTTGGTTTTGGTTTTATCTGTGTGATTTCGCACATAAACTCAACATAAACGTAGCAACTTTGAACAAGCAGAGAGAGAAATTTGCCAGGAGCTGTAGATTAGAGCAAAGGGCGACAGGAACTAAGGATGTTGTCTGATTTTGGAGTCACTGAGTGAGAAAGCCATGTGGCCCGTGCTTAGGTAAAGTGTCCACAATCATGAGGTGCTTAAGATAGCTGATACCACAGAGAATAGGAATGGTGAGTATCGAAGTGAATTCCTAAAAGCTGTGGCTCATCTTGGTTTAGTTCCAGAAGTGAAGGATTCAAGGAACTCTCAAGATCCTGTAAAAGGGAAATTCTTCGGTGGAAATAAAAACAGAACAGGGAGCGTACTGTTAAGATTTCTGGGCTTAAAGAATATGAGTTTACAAAATATCATGTTAGTATTACTTGCTTTGTTTTATTCTTATACAACAAAAGATTATATTTAAAACAGGAAACCTTGGGGCATAATTCTTTCAGTTAATAGCTAAGAGTTTGATTTTCTTTTTAAAAGTTACTGGCCGCTTCTTAAAACCTATCTCTTTGACCATGCCTTTGGTCATAAACAAAACCTTATGAGACATTTCACTTTGGGGAGATGATGGCATAGTGGTAATGTCACTGGACTGGTAATCCAGAGCCCCAGCTAATGTTCTGGGTACCGGGGCTCAAATCCCATCATGGCAGCTGATGGAATTTAAATTCTATTCATAAATCGGGAATATAGAGCTGGTCTCAGTAAATATTGACCGTAAACTATCATCGATTGTTATAAACATCCATCTAAATCACGAATGTATTTTAGGGATGGAAATCTACCATCCTCATGCAGGCCTGCATGTGACTCCAGATTCACAGCAATTTGGTTGACTCTTTGCTGTCCTCTGAAATGGCCTGCCAAGCCACTCAATTCAATGGCAATGCAGTCCATGTCCAAATGCAGCAAGACTGAGACAATATCCAGGCTTGGGATGATAAGTAACAAGTGACAAGTAACCTTTGCACCACACAAGTGCGATGCAATGACAATCTCCAACAAGAGAGAATCTAATCATCACCCCATGACATTTAATGATATTACCATCGCTGAATTCCACTATCAACATCCTGGGGGTTACCATTGAACAGTGACTGAACTAGGCTGGTCATATAAATACTGTGGCTATTCCCTGATTCCCAGAGCCTGTTCACCATCAACAAGGCACAAGTCAGGAATGTGATGGAATACTCTCAATTTGCTTGGATGAGTGCAACTCCATCAACACTCAAGTTCGATACCATCCAGGACAAAGCAGCCCACTTCCACAAACATTCACTCCCCACCAGTGACACACACTGACAGCAGTATGCACCATCTACAAGATGCACTGCAAGAATTCACTAATAATTCTTCAATAGAATCTTCCAAACTCATGATTGCTATCATCTGGAAGGACAAGGACAGCATAGGCATAGGAACATCACTCCCTGCAAGTTTCCCTCTCAGCCACACACAATCCTGACTTGAAACTATGGCCGGAATTTTACCGGCATGCCCGCTCCGAAACAGGGTGGGTGCAGCTCACGGAACGGAATTCTCCGTTGGCCTCGGGTGGGATTTTACGAGCCTTGCCCGAGCGAGGTCGTAAAATACCAGCCTAGATCTCTGTTCTTTCACTGTTGCTGGGTCAAAATTCTGGAATTCCCTCTCAAACAGCAGTGTGGTTTTAACTACACTACATGAACTCTAATGGTTCAAGAAGGCAACTCACCATTACCTTCTCAAAGGCAATTGGGGATTGTCAATAAATGATGGCCTAGCCATCAACACCCATATTTCAAGAAAGAATAATAAAGAAAAAGGAATGCAAGGCAATTTTGCTGAAATATGAGATTCTGAGGGAGCAGGACAGGGTAGATGCTGTGAGAATATTTCCCCTCATGGGAGAATCTAGAACAAGGGGACACAGTTTCAAAATAAGAGTTCTCCCATTTAAGAAGATGAGAAGAAATTTCTTCTCCAGAGGGTCAATATGAACATACAAAATAGGAGCAGAGGTAGGCCACTTGGCCCCTTGAAGCTGCTCGGCCATTCAATAAGATCATGGCTGATTTGTTTGTGTTTCGAGTTCCACATTTCCACCCGACAACTTTTGATTCCCTTGCCTAACAAGAACTTACCTAACTCCATCTTCAAATTATACAATGGCCTAGTTTCTAGAATCTTCTGAGGCAGAAAATTCCAAAGACACACAAACCTCTGAGAGAAAAAGGTTTCTCTTAATTTCTGTCCTGAAAAGGTGACCCCTAAAACAATGCCCTCTATTTCTGGACTCACCCACATCCACTGTATCAAGACCATTCAGGATCTTATATACTTCAATTAAACCACTCCCAGGGGCAGCATGGTGGCACACTGGTTAGCATTGCTGCCTCACAGCGCCAGAGACCTGGGTTCAATTCCTGGCTTGGGTCACTTTGTGCGGAGTCTGCATGTTCTCCCTGTGGCTGCGTGGGTTTCCTCGGTGCTCCGGTTTCCTCCCACAGTCTGAAAGATGTGCTGGTTAGGTGCATTGACCATGCTAAATTCTCCCTCCGTATACCCGAACAGGTGCTGGAGTGGCAACTAGGGAATTTTCACAGTAACTTCACTGCAGTGTTAATGTAAGCCTACTTGTGACACTAATAAATAAACTGAAAAAACCATCTCCAGTGGTAACAAGAGCAGTGTATTCATCCTCTCCTCATAAGACAACCCGCTCATTTCAGCTATCAATCTAATAAACCATGTCTCAACTGCTTCCAACACATTTACATCCTTCCAAAAGTAACTACATTAGAATTAGTTACCAGAGAAAGCTCCCACAAATCTTCCATTTCTAAGTATGAAATAAAAAAAACAGCAGTTAGTTTTGTGGTTCAATGTTGCAGTAGGTTCCTCATTGTTCGAGTATGTTCAAGCTGTAAATGATTTAGTTCAATAATAAGATTCTGTTGACAGACTATTTTCAGGTGTCATCGAGCAGCAGCTCATTGTCACAACACAAAGTTACTGAGAAAACCAGCAACTTCCTGCAAGTTAATTGAGGCATTGCTGTGCATTGTGGGATTTGTAGCCACAGGCACACAGACTTAAATGGCAAATAATATTTCCCAACAGAAATTACAAGTAATGGGAACAGTTAGTTGACACTGAATTCTAAAGCTCATCATTTTGATTTTAACAACCACTGAGAATATTTTATGAATGTGCATTTGTTGAGCAAGAAGCTAGAAACTGCAGCTGCTTGTTATAAAACAGACTCAGTCCAGCCTATTTCCTGCTGTGTATATTGGGAGTTGTGGTCTCCAAGCTTGTAACTGTGTTCACTTGTGTTAATAGCAAATTTACAGAAGCACAGGTGGTATAAAAATTCAGAATTAAATATTCAATAAGAGGGCGGCACGGTATCACAGTGGTTAGCACTGCTGCTTCACAGCGCCAGACACCCAGGTTCGATTCCCAGCTTGGGTCACTGTCTGTGTGGAGTTTGCATGTTCTCCTTGTGTCTGTGTGGGTTCCCTCTGGGTGTTCCGGTTTCCTTCCACATTCTGAAATAATGTGCTGGTTAGGTGCATTGATCCAAACAGGTGCTGGACTGTGGCGACTAGGGGAATTTCATAGTAACTCCATTGCAGTGGTAATGTAAGCCTTACTTGTGACTAATAAATAAACTTTAAATTGTAAGAAAAGTACTTTAAATGTAAAATTTTTGCTCTATGTTGTTATGTTTTACTGATGAGGATTACACCAATTTACAATGTAACATCCTGATGCATCGTGTTGTGGCTCAGTAGGTGGTGTCCCTGTCTCTGAGCCAGAAGCTCCACATTCAGATCCCACTCCAGGACTTGATGCCCGAAGAAGCTGCCTCCATAACACAACCAAGCAGGCTGACTATCAACTTGTAAATCCTTCCAACATACGCCAATGGCAATGATAAGACCAGGAGAGATTCTTGGTCAGTCATGAGATGGAATTATCTCTATCCCTAGCTCCAGGCTGCAACATGCACGTAAAGGTGTATGTTGCCCCAGCATAGTCCCTCTTTGCTGATGTTAGCATTGGGAATCCCCAAGTATTCTACTGGCATGTAAATAGTAAAAGGTTCTTTCTTGGTCTTTTGGCTAAGATCAAGCGTCAGATCAAGCCCAAGATGGGGTGCAATGCCTTATCTTCTGAGCTTGGATCTTGGTTGTCTCCCTTACAGGGTTCATGAATTAGATTCAACCGGAATTTGAATTTGGTTTTTGGAGCAAGCAAGGAATGGATTTGTGTTTGCCTGGTCCATTCTGATCATTGGATTTATAAATTTAAGGATGGAGTAATTTTTTTAAAAGTAAAAGGGTAGTAAAAGGATTAGGGCTGATTGGGGACCAAAAAGGGGATTTACACATGGAGACAGAGGGCACAGCTGAGATATTAAATGAATACTTTGCAACTTTCTTTACCAAGGAAGAAGATGCTACCCAGGCCATGGTGAAAGAGGAGGTAATTCAGGCACAAGAAGGGTTCAAAATTGATCAGAAATAGTCTGTATTTAAAATGGACACCTCATGAGGTGAGGAGAAACTTCTTCATCCAGAGGGTGGTGAATGTGTGGAATTCACTACCACCAAATGTAGGTGAGGCCAAAACATTGTCTGATTTCAAGAAGAAATTAAATATAGCTCTTGGGGCTAAAAGAATCAAGGGATGGGGGATGGTGGGGAAGAGGGATCAGGATATTGAATTTGATGATCAGCTGTGATCAAAATAAATAGTGGAGCAGGCTGGAAGAGCCGAATAGCTTATTCCTGCTTCTAGTTTCTATGTAAGGCACCAGCTCCAGATGCAGTGGCACTGGCCATAATTTTTCAGTTTTCCTTAGACTCAGGAAAGGTGCCAGAGGACAGGAGAATTGCATATGTTACATTCCTGTTCAGAAAAGGGTGTAAAGATGAGCCCATCAATGACGGGCCAGGTTAACTTCGATGGTGGGGAAACCTCTAGAAACAATAATTCAGGTCAAAATTAATAGTCACACAGCCAAATGCAGATTGAGCCAGCATGGATTTCTGCAGTGAAAATCATGTTTAACTAACTTGCTTGAATGTTTTTGAAGAGCTAACAGCTGAGAGGGTTGATGAGGGCAATGCTGTTGATGTAGTGTCCATGGACTTCCAAGACATTTGATGCAGTGCTGCACAATCGACTTGTGAGCAAAATTATAGCTTGTGGAATAAAAGAGACAGTAGCATCACGGACACAAAACTGGCTCAATGACAGGAGACAGAAAGTAGTGGCTAATGAATGTTTTTTTGGGCTGGAGGAAGGTTTGCAGTGGAAGTTCCCCAGGGGTCAGTGTTGCTTTTCCTGATATATCTTAATGACCCAGATCTTGGTTTACAGGGTACAACGTCAAAATTTGCAGATGATACAAAATTTGGAAGGATTATGAACTGTGAAGTGGTTAGTGCAGAACTTCAAAAGGACATAGACAAGTTGGTGAAATAGACAGAAAGATGGCAGAAGTGCATTGTGGAGAAATGTGAAGTGATTCATTTTGATAGGAAGAATTTGGAAAGACAAAATAAAATAAGGGATAAAATGCTTAAGGGGTTAGGATTAGAGGGACGGACATGGGTGCAGATGTAGGTCATTTAAGATGGCAGGACAGGTTGAGAGCGGGGTTAAAGTATATAGTATCCTGGACTTTATTAGTACGGTCAAAGAGTACAAGAACAGAGAGTTCTTGCATTTTGAATGGCTTCAGCTGGAATATTGAGTCCAGTCTGGGTGCCTCACTTTCGGAAGGATATAAAAGCTTTGGAGAGATGCATACAAGGTTCATGAGAATGGTTCCAGGGATGAGGAACGTCAAATATGAAGACAGATTGGAGAAGTTAAGACTGTCTTTTTTGAAGAAGATTGAGAGGAGATTTGAAAAGTCAAAATCATTAAGGCATCTGGACAGAGTGGGTAGGGGGAGCTATTCTCACTCATGAAGGGATGAGAGGGCACAGATTTAAAGTAATTGGAAATAAAGCAAAAACAATATGAGCAAAAAAAAAAATTCATGCAGTGAGTGGTTAAGGCCCAGAATGCACTACCCGAGTGTGGTAGAAGGAATTGAAAATGGAATTAAATGGCTATCTGACAAGAACAAAAGAACAAAGAACAATACAGCACAGGAACAGGCCCTTCGGCCCTCCAAGCCCGCGCCGCTCCCTGGTCCAAACTAGACCATTCTTTTGTATCCCTCCATTCCCACTCCGTTCATATGGCTATCTAGATAAGTCTTAAACGTTCCCAGTGTGTCCGCCTCCATCACCTTGCCCGGCAGCGCATTCCAGGCCCCCACCACCCTCTGTGTAAAATATGTCCGTCTGATATCTGTGTTAAACCTCCCCCCCTTCACCTTGAACCTATGACCCCTCGTGAACGTCACCACCGACCTGGGGAAAAGCTTCCCACCGTTCACCCTATCTATGCCTTTCATAATTTTATACACCTCTATTAAGTCTCCCCTCATCCTCCGTCTTTCCAGGGAGAACAACCCCAGTTTACCCAATCTCTCCTCATAACTAAGCCCCTCCATACCAGGCAACATCCTGGTAAACCTCCTCTGTACTCTCTCCAAAGCCTCCACGTCCTTCTGGTAGTGTGGCGACCAGAACTGGACGCAGTATTACAGATGCGGCCGAACCAACGTTCTATACAACCGCAACATCAGACCCCAACTTTTATACTCTATGCCCCGTCCTATAAAGGCAAGCATGCTATATGCCTTCTTCACCACCTTCTCCACCTGTGACGTCACTTTCAAGGATCTGTGGACTTGCACACCCAGGTCCCTCTGCGTATCTACACCCTTTATGGTTCTGCCATTTATCATATAGCTCCTCCCTACATTATTTCTACCAAAATGCATCACTTCGCATTCATCAGGATTGAACTCCATCTGCCATTTCTTTGCCCAAATTTCCAGCCTATCTATATCCTTCTGTAGCTTCTGACAATGCTCCTCACTATCTGCAAGTCCTGCCAATTTTGTGTCGTCCGCAAACTTACTGATCACCCCAGTTACACCTTCTTCCAGATCATTTATATAAATCACAAACAGCAGAGGTCCCAATACAGAGCCCTGCGGAACACCACAAGTCACAGGCCTCCAGCCGGAAAAAGACCCTTCCACTACCACCCTCTGTCTTCTGTGACCAAGCCAGTTCTCCACCCATCGAGCGACCTCCCCCTTTATCCCATGAGATCCAACCTTTTTCACCAGCCTACCATGAGGGACTTTGTCAAATGCTTTACTAAAGTCCATATAGACGACATCCACGGCCCTTCCCTCGTCAACCATTTTGGTCACTTCTTCAAAAACCTCCACCAGGTTAGTGAGGCATGACCTCCCTCTCACAAAACCATGCTGACTATCGTTAATGAGTTTATTCCTTTCTAAATGCGCATACATCCTATCTCTAAGAATCTTCTCCAACAACTTCCCCACCACGGACGTCAAGCTCACCGGCCTATAATTACCCGGGTTATCCTTCCTACCCTTCTTAAATAACGGGAAATAAAGGAGGAGTGTGCAGATTTACAGAGAGGAAGGAGAATGGCACTAAGTGAATTGTTCATTGGAAGAGCAGGTTCAGACACGATGGGTTAAATGGCCTTCTGTGCTGTAACAGCTCAGCCTTTTGGTTAAGATCAAGTGTAGTTTTGGCATCCTGCACTTGGTGGAAGTCATGAGGTTACACTGAGGCTTCATTTGAAGCAATTTTGTAAAGGGCATCTAGGCCTTTTGGCTAAGATGCAAATGAGATCAAGCCTTGGAGAAGGTGCAATGTCTGCTCGGATCATATAGATCAAGCCCAAGACAAGAAGTGGGATGCCTGTCTTGTCAGCTTGGATCTAGAATGTCTCACTTAGTGAGACTGATTGGATATGAACAAATAAAACACTGTGATTTCACTACTTTTTGGCAATAGGTCCCTGGCATATTTAGTTTATTAAAACAATCCACCCACTGAGTATAATAGGTGGTGCAGGTTGTAGCTCTCCAAGATTTAATTAGATAGATGCCAAACAGCAGTAATAGTTCAGAGAAATGACTTATAGCCCGGTTAAAAATTGTAAATTGATTGTTTTGGGGCAAGTGTTTCAGGGCTGAGATGGCAGTGCGGAATGGGGTGTAGAGGGAGTTGGCAAGACTGAGGCCGGAATTGGGAAATTTATATATAGTCATTTATATAAAGAAATACACAAAGTGAAATGCCGAATCAGGCCGGATATAAAGCAGCTGTATAAAAGGGTATGGTGCAACGTGGTCAAGAAAATACTTGGAAATGATTAATGGGATTCAGCACTTGATGTTCGAGAGAATCTTGAATTGAGGGAAACCTGGCAAGAACAAATGGGGGAAAAACAA
This sequence comes from Mustelus asterias, assembly GCF_964213995.1. Classification (NCBI taxonomy): domain Eukaryota; kingdom Metazoa; phylum Chordata; class Chondrichthyes; order Carcharhiniformes; family Triakidae; genus Mustelus; species Mustelus asterias. Next base: position 51,242,916 of record NC_135805.1, read on the forward strand.
AGCTGGTTAAATCTCCTTAACATTTCGAGTGTAATATGACTTCTTTAGGATTCTGGAGGAAGCCACTTGTGTGTGGCTTCCCACAGACACCGTGAGCCCTGCTGAGTATTTGCAGCATCCGCAGTATTTATTATGATGCTATTTCATTCTCGCTTAATTCCACCTTAGTGTGAATAAATGTAACTTGTTGTGGTTGAACCTTGCTGCAGCAAACTCTAAAGGAGCAGAGAGTCTGCTGCAATCATTAATTAACCGGCACCATCAGTTTTGCTTTGTAAAGACAACGCCAACCACCGGGGCAGCTCGCGGGCCCCCAGGGCTGGGGTTCCATCCGCGCCGCTCGCGCGAGGGCCCCGGGGCTGGGGTTCCATCCGCGCCGCTCGCGGGGCCCCAGGGCTCGGGTTCCAGTCTCACGAGGGCCCTGGGTTCGGGTTCTATCCGCTCGCGAGGGCCCTGCGCTCGGGTTCCTTCGCGCGCGGGCCCCGGGCTCAGGTTCCATCGCGCGCGGGCCCCGGGCTCGGGTTCTAGCCGCTCGCGGGGGCCCCGGGCTCGGGTTCTAGCCGCTCGCGAGGGCCCCGGGCTCAGGTTCCATCGCGCGCGGGGCTCGGGTTCTAGCCGCTCGCGAGGGCCCCGGGCTCAGGTTCCGTCGCGCGCGGGCCTCGGGCTCGGCTTCCGCGGCATTTCCGGGTGAGCGCGGGCGCCAGCACAGCGATGCAGCCTCCTCCCCTTCCGCGGGTCAAACGGCTGGCCAGACGGTGCGAGACGCAGAGTCCGCCGGCCGCCTCTCTCTGCACGCTGTGAGAATGGTGGACAGCGCCTCGGTTAAGACTCTCCGAGTGCCCGCGCGACACGGTTATGCTGTGGAGCTCTCTCCTTATTTCCCCTCCAGACTGGCCTGCGCTACCTCCCAGTATTACGGAATAGCAGGTACCGTGCTGGGCACTGAACAGGCCTTAAACTGTGTCAGGGAGATGCTGGGGACGTTGGTGACCAGCACCGCAGCTCAGTGGGGCAAACAGACCAATAACATCAAATCAATAATGAGTTTATCAATTCAGAAGGAGCGGCATTAGGCAGGACATTGCACGTGGGACCATAATAATATGCACTGCTGAAGAAAGCACTTGTTTTGGACCTTGAACGTTTTCATAACACACAATCAGGGTGACTAATTAACTGTCGCGGAGACATTTATGGGGCAATCTGGCATTAGAGCGGGGGCAAAGGGAGGAGACAATTTCTCTAAAGGACGGTGGGTTGTTATTTTTTTAGGGACGAAAACATTGCACTTTGAACCACATTCCATAGTTTGACAGTTTGACCAATGCAAACTAAACCGCCACTGACTAGGTTCGGTCTCATTGGGAATGCAGTTATGTGAATTTCTTAATTCAATTAGTATAGAAATAGATTATGTCTGTTTCCATAAATTGGAAATAAACGCATTTTAGACTCAAACATGTTGGAGCTTCATCAAATATACAGGGCATATGATTGCAATGAGACAGAGAGTGTGACAACCTGGGATATATATTCATATAACACATAATTCCAAGTGCTTCATGAATAATATATTATTAGGTAGGGATTAGATAGGGTGGATAGTGAGAGCCTTTTTCCTCGGATGGTGATAGCACGAGGGGACATAGCTTTAAATTGAGGGGTGATAGATATAGGACAGATGTCGGAGGTAGGTTCTTCACTCAGAGTGGTAAGGGCGTGGAATGCCCTGCCTGCAGCAGAAGTGGACATTAAGGGCATTTAAATGGTCATTGGATAAACATATGGATGATATTGGAATAGTGTAGGTTAGATGGGCTTTAGATTGGTTTCACTGGTCGGTGCAACATTGAGGGCCGAAGGGCCTGTACTGCGTTGTAATGTTCTATGTTCTATATAACATTCCTCTTTTACACAATGTCACTGTATCATTGCCGTTCCAATAATTACCATTTTTCTAAAGTAATGAAGATCAACTTTTATTAATAAACTGAACCCTATAATAGCCTTTTATAGCTAATTTTCTTTTCTCAAAATATTATTCACAGTATCGCTTAGCTGCTAGAATGTTGTGTCTCCATCTTGTACATTTGGCATTCATCGCTCTCAGTGCTGAGGCTACAGAGGTGATGTGTGTGTTGCCCCTGGTGTTATAGGAATTGGGTTTGATGTTGCTGCTGATGTGTTGCTTGTTGGTGATATTGCTGGTGTTGTTAATGATTGCATTTGCTCTCCCAGCTCAGTTATTGGTCCAAGATGGGCTCTGTTCCTTCCCACTTTCTTACTGGTTTCAGTCTTAATGATGTCTGACATTGGAGTCTCGGCTTCACGAACAATTTTGCTGGGTTCCAGGTTTTCATGACTGGCTTCTGTACATGCACAGTTTATACTTTCAGCAATCCAGGCAGGGCTTTGACAAGCTTGCTCAAGTGTCGACTTCTTTCTGCCTGTGCATCAGTGAGTTGTTGCCTTACTTCCTCCTGGTCACTTGGAGGAATTATCTTGCTTGGCGAAGTTGTCGTATATTTTCTTCTAGTCAACAGCTCTGCAGGCAATTTCATGCCTGGGTAGACCGGAATAACAATAAGGTTAGATTTGGGTCCTTTGTCTCTTGTTGTTTCATGATTGTTCTCTTAATCATCTGGGCATATCATTCTGTAAACCAGTGTCCCCTTGGTAACGTAGTGATGATGTTGAACCCATACTGTACAGCAAATTTCTTCAATTCTTTGGTGGTGAATTGGGTTTCATTGTCACATATTATTGTTTCAGGGATCTCTTGCCCAGTGAACAGAACTTGCACAGCTGAGATGATTGTTATGGCTCTCAAGCCTTTCACCTTCTAAATAAAAGGGAACTTGAGCAGCAGACTGCAACTATGAGATACTATGCTTGATTGTGTGTAAATAAATTGGCTCCCAGAAAATGCCATAGTCTGAGTGGTACTTCAGTATCTATCATCTCTCTTTGCTGTGTATTTCTATAATTTTGGCATTAATCATATGCAGACACCATTCTTTCAATGTCTTTTTAGATGCCTGTCCAGCACAGAATTAATTGATCTAGTTTGGACCTTGCACTTCCTTCATTTATCTGCTGAAGAATTTCTTTCTACTTCATTTTGTGTATGATTATCCCAGATCCGGCTGGCAAAACATCATTTTCTAATGAGATGTCATCTCTGATGGATCAATACTGCCATATTGCTGATTGTATTTTCTGTATATTGTCAGGGCATCCCTGGATCACTTCATGAGACAGCATCTGTAACTCTTCATCTTTGCTGGTGTCATCTACAATTTTTGATTCAATTTTGGTGGTGTTACATTTACTCAGTGATGGATCTTTATACCTAGATCTTTTATTTCATGTTTGTTCTGTGGCGATGATCAAGATAGAGCAGCAATATATCTCTTCCTGTCTTGAGTTTCAGAGTGAAATTGTCATTCTGAAGCCCCGGAGTAACCTTTGCAGCAGTGAGAGGCAACGAAGGCTGGTGAGTGGGCTGCAGGAGAGGCCTCCCCTTCATCTCAGTGGGCTACAAGATTGAAATCGCTGTGCTCATTAACCATGACCTCATGATTAAAATTGAATATATTTAATACATGCCAAATATTTCATAATGAGTTACAAAAAATGCTTAATCATTCATACATTTATAGAACTGTCATCAACTTCAAATGGTTAAAAACAAAATAAATATTTACGCTTTGATTGGACACAGAGGGAGCATAGCGCTTTCACAGTCAATTTTGTGTATAGTCAGCATGCATTTCACTTCATGTGCCCTTGCTTTACATGTGCATCACTTTCATAGAATCCCTACAGTGCAGGAGGAGGCCATTTGGCTCATCGAGTCTGCACCGACCACAATCCCACCCAGGCCCTACTCCAGTAACCTCATATATTTACCCTGCTAATCCCCTGACACTAGGGTCAATTTAGCATGGCCAAATCAACCTAACCCACACATCTTTGGACTGCGGGAGGAAAACGGAGCACCCGGAGGAAACCCACACAGACAGTGACCCGAGGACGGAATTGAACCTGGGTCCCTGGCGCTGAGAGGCAGCAGTGCTAACCACTGTGCCACCGTACCGCCCCTTTTTAAAATGAGGCCATTTTATGGCCCATATTTTACACTGAGAATAAGGGTAAGGCCATTAATGCTCACTATTGTTTGAGGTAATTCAGGCAGGAATGTCCACATGCACAGTTCATAGAATCCCTACAGTGCAGAAGGAGACCATTCAGCCCAATTCGGTATGGCTTTATTCATAGTGGTAGGGGAAAAAAACTACACGGATGGAAAACAGCAGAATGTGGCAACCCTGCGTGTGGGCAACAGTCAACAAAATGTCTCGTGGGCCACAGTCAGACCCTGATTGGCCGAATGTGGCCCCTGAGCTGCAGGTTGCCCACCACTATGCAGTTTTGCTGGTGCTTTACACAGATTTTTCTTGTAGATCTACTCCAGTGGGTGATGATCACTCTCCATTATGAATTTACTCCCATAAAGATATGCTTGGAATTTCTCCTATCCATCCATGACTACCAAAAGCTCTCTTTCTATGTTGGCACACTTTTAAAGTTTAAGTTTATTTATTAGTGTCACAAATACATTAACACTGCAATGAAGTTACTGTGAAAATCCCCTAGTTGCCACTCTCTGGCGACTGCACTGACAGGAGCAAATATTTTCAGCAAGCTCAATGCTGGAACTGGTTACTAGAACATGAAGTTCGAGAGGAGACTTCGCTGTTGACTATATTCAACACCCCCTTTGATCAATATAAATTCCTGTACCTACCACTTGGCCTTAATGTGAGACACAATGTGTTCCATCAGAAAATAGACAGGAGGGTGTAAAGGAGCAGTTGGCATAGCTGATGATATCCAGATCTATTATGTAGATGAAAAAGACCATGACCACCATCCATGTGAACCCATGGAGGGAACCAGTAAAGTTGGGTCCAACTGAATGCAGACAAATAGATTGTAAAAGTGACTCAACTTTACTGGTTCTCTCCCATGGGTTCATGTGGATGGTGGTCATGGTTTTTTTCATCTACACAATAGATCGGGATATCATCAGCTATGGCAACTGCTCCTTTACATCCTCTTGCCTATTTTAAAGAACAAAGAACAATACAGCACAGGAACAGGCCCATCGGCCCTCCAAGCCCGCGCCGCTCCCTGGTCCAAACGAGACCATTCTTTTGTATCCCTCCATTCCCACTCCGTTCATGTGGCTATCTAGATAAGTCTTAAACGTTCCCAGTGTGTCCGCCTCCACTACCTTGCCCGGCAGCGCATTCCAGGCCCCCACCACCCTCTGTGTAAAATACGTCCTTCTGATATCCGTGTTAAACCTCCCCCCCTCTTCACCTTGAACCTATGACCCCTCGTGAATGTCACCACCGACCTGGGAAAAAGCTTCCCACCGTTCACCCTATCTATGCCTTTCATAATTTTATACACCTCTATTAGGTCACCCCTCATCCTCCGTCTTTCCAGTGAGAACAACCCCAGTTTACCCAATCTCTCCTCATAACTAAGCCCTTCCATACCAGGCAGCATCCTGGTAAACCTCCTCTGCACTCTCTCTAAAGCCTCCACGTCCTTCTGGTAGTGTGGCGACCAGAACTGGGCGCAGTATTCCAAATGCGGCCGAACCAACGTTCCATACAACCGCAACATCAGACCCCAACTTTTATACTCTATGCCCCCTCCTATAAAGGCAAGCATGCCATATACCGTCTTCACTACCTTCTCGACCTGTGCCGTCACCTTCAAGGATCTGTGGACTTGCACACCGAGGTTCCTCTGCGTATCTACCTTTATGGTTCTGCCATTTATCGTATAGCTCCCCCCTTCGTTAGTTCTACCAAAATGCATCACTTCGCATTTATCTGGATTGAACTCCATCTGCCATTTCTTTGCCCAAATTTCCAGCCTATCTATATCCTTCTGTAGCCTCTGACAATGTTCCTCACTATCTGCAAGTTCAGCCATTTTCGTGTCGTCCGCAAACTTACTGATCACCCCAGTTACACCTTCTTCCAGATCGTTTATATAAATCACGAACAGCAGAGGTCCCAAAACAGAGCCCTGTGGAACACCACTAGTCACAGGCATCCAGCCGGAAAAAGACCCTTCCACTACCACCCTCTGTCTTCTGTGACCAAGCCAGTTCTCCACCCATCTAGCCACCTCCCCCTTTATGCCATGAGATCCAACCTTTTGCACCAACCTACCATGAGGGACTTTGTCAAATGCTTTACTAAAGTCCATATAGACGACATCCACGGCCCTTCCCTCGTCAACTATTCTAGTCACTTCTTCAAAAAACTCCACCAGGTTAGTGAGGCATGACCTCCCTCTCTCAAAACCATGCTGACTATCGTTAATGAGTTTATTCCTTTCTAAATGCGCATACATCCTATCTCTAAGAATCCTCTCCAACAACTTCCCGACCACGGACGTCAAGCTCACCGGCCTATAATTACCCTGGTTATCCTTCCTACCCTTCTTAAATAACAGGACCACATTAGCTATCCTCCAATCCTCTGGGACCTCACCTGTGTCCAGTGACGAGACAAAGATTTGCGTCAGAGGCCCAGCGATTTAATCTCTCGTCTCCCTGAGCAGCCTGGGATAGATTCCATCAGGCCCTGGGGATTTGTCAGTCTTTATATTCCCTAAAAAACCTAACACTTTCTCCCTTGTAATGGAGATTTTCTCTAATGGGTCAACACTCCCCTCCGAGACATTCCCAGTCAACACATCCCTCTCCTTTGTGAATACCGACGCAAAGTATTCATTTAGGATCTCCCCTACTTCTTTGGGCTCTAAGCATAATTCCCCACATTTGTCCTTGCAGGAATACAATCTGGCTCACTTTAAGGCCAGGTGGGTAGGTACAGGAATTCATATTGACTAAAGGGGTTGTTGAATGTAGTCAACAGCGAAGTCTCCTCTCGAACTTCATGTTCCAGTAGCCATTTCTGGCATTGAGCTTGCTAAAAAGATTTGCTCCTGTCAGTGCAGGTTGGGATAGGGTAATGATTCTTCTTTATTGCTTGTTTAAGAACTTTGGGATTTAGGTGAGTTCTTAGCCACCCATTTGGCTTCTCCCAATCTGTAAGTTCTGGTGATCATCATCTTTTGGAGTTTTCCTTTATGTTCTATTCGTACTTTATGTGGGGGAACACTCTGGGTATATTTGTGCCAGATCTATCTGATCGGAGGATGCTTTTCAATGGGTGTACCATCTTCAACTCTCAGTGTCACCTCCTTTACCTCGTGGTTTACTGAAATAATCTGTAGGTCTTCAGAACTGCTCAACCCCAGGCATGTCTTTTCCTTCTGATTGGTTTTAACACAGGCTCTACAATTTGATCCACTTGGGGGGGGGGGGGGGGGGCGGGGACAGACACTTCCTTCTGTCTGTGCACTCATAGTCATCCACAGTTGTCACACGTCTTTCTCTGTCTGATGTATATTCTTTTGTTGCTGTTTCACTGCATCAACCCTGTTGTCTTTCTGTTGACTTAATTAAAAACTGGACATTTGGATAGTCAGCATCTTCATCTGCCGACTCGTATCTTCATGTATTCAGATAGTTGTAGTATTGTGAGCTTGTCCTTTCCGAGTCAGTTATTTTGTACACTGGGGTGTACAGAGCTCCAAATGAGCTAATCTAGCAGCCTTTCATCAGTGTCCTGACGTTTACCTTTTCTGGTGAATGTTTGTGTCTTGTACAAAATTCTCATCAGGCTAACCTGATTCCTGCCTTAAGTCATGAAATTCATATGGGTAGCTCGGATGATTTGACTTATCCTAGAGGATTTTCACAGTAACTTCATTGCAGCGTTAATAATGTAAACCTACTTGTGACACTAATCAATAAACTAAAACTTTGGCAGAAAATGTGTGCTGAATCTTTCAAAGGATTTTGTCTGAGTTTTTGCTGTCATCTTCACTTGGTCTATTAAATAAATTTAACGTAGCAATTAGTTCCTACCCTTTACAGAAAGTATAACACAGGCCACTCGACATGTCAATGTTTATAAACTGCTAATTACACAAACCTCAGTCTCTCCCCTCCCCTGTCTTTGCCCCATCTCCCTATTCCTTTCTTCCTCCTGCATGCATCAAGCCTCCTTTAAGGAATGTCAATGCTAACCACTCTGTGGCTTGGATTGGAAATTTTCCTAATTCTATAAACTCCCATGGAAAGTATCTTGCAGTGAAATAAAATGGACAATGCAACTTTTATTACTTGACAATCAATGCAGGATTTATTTTTTTCTTCAAATACAAATCCTCACATTTTCGCATTTAAAAAATTAATTCAAGAGATGTGGACATCACTGACTAGGCCAGCATTTCTTGCCCATCTATAATTGCCCTTGACCAGGTGATTGTGATGCCTTCTTGAACCGCTGCTGTCCATGTGGTGTAGGTACACCCACAGTGCTGTGAGGGAGGGAGTTCCAGGATTTTGACCCAGTGATTCTGAAGGAATGACAATATATTTTCAAGTCAGGATGGTGAGTGACTTGGGGGGGAAATTGCATGTGGTGGTGTTATCATGCATCTGCTGACCTTGTCCTTCTAGATGGTAGTGGTTGTGGGTTTGGAAGGTTGTTTCGAAGGGGTCTTGGTGAGTTCCTGCAATGCATCTTCTAGATGGTGCAGCTGCTACTGTCCATCAGTAGTAGGGGGAGTGAATGTTTGTGGAAGGGGTGTCAAACAGGTAGGCTGTTTGTCCTGGACGGTGTCAAGTTTCTTGAGTGTTGTTAGAGCTGCACTCATCCATGCAAGGATAATGTGTTCCATCACACTCCTGACATGTGCATTGTAGATGGTGGACAGACTTTGGGGAGTTGGGAGGTGAGTTACTCGCCCCAGGATTCCTAGCTTCTGACGCTCTCATGTAGTCACAAAATTTATATGACTAGTCCAGTTGAGTTTCTGGTCAATGGTAACTCTTAGGATGTTGAAAGCGAGTCGGTGATGCTAATGCCATTTAATGTCAAGGGGAGATTGTTAGATTTTCTCTTGTTGGAGATGGTCATTGTCTGGCACTTGTGTGGTGTGATTGTTACTTGCCACTTGTCAGCCCAAACCTGGATATTGTCCAGGTCTTGTTGAGTTTGGACATGGCATGCTGTAGTATCTGAGGAGTGATACTGAACATTGTGCAATTGTCAGCGAACATCCACACTTCTGACCATATGATGGAAAAAAGGACATTGATAAAGCAGCTGAAGATGGTCGGGCCTAGGACACTAACCTGAGAAACCCCTGCAGTGATGTCCTGGAACTGAAATGATTGACCTCCAACCACCACAAATGTCTTCCTTTGTGCTAGGTATGACTTCAACCAGCGAAGCGTTTCTCCCTCTCTTGCCCCTGATTCTCATTGGCTCCAGTTTTGCTGGGGTTTCTTGTTGCTACACTTGGTCAAATGCTGCCTTGGTATCAAGGGCAGTCATTCTCACTTCACCTCTGGAATTCAGCTCTTTTGTCCATGTTTGAACCAAGGCTGTAATTGAGGAGTTGAGTGACCCAAATTGAGCATCAGTGAGCAGGTTATTGTTAACTGAGTGCTGCTTGATAGCACTGTTGATGACCTGTCCATCACTTCACTGATAATCAAGACTAGACTGATGGGTCGGTAATTGGCTGAGTTGGAGCTGTCTTGCTTTTTGTGTATGGGGCATATATGGGCAATTTTCCACATTGCTGGGTAGCACAGTGGTTAGCACTGCTGCTTCACAGTTCCAGGGACCTGGGTTCGATTCCCAGCTTGGGTCACTGTCTGTGTGGAGTTGCACATTGTCCTTGTGTCTGCGTGGGTTTCCTCCGGATGCTCCGGTTTCCTCCCACAGTCCAAAGATGTGCGGGTTAGGTTGATTGGCCATGCTAAAATTGCCCCTTAGTGTCCTGAGATGCGTAGGTTAGAGGGATTAGTGGGTAAATATGTAGGGATATGGGAGTAGGGCCTGGGTGGGATTGTGGTCGGTGCAGACTCGATGGGCCAAATGGCCTCTTTCTGCACTGTAGGGTTTCTATAAAAATTCTATAATACCAATGTTGAAGCTGTACTGGAACAGCTTGGCTAGGGGCATGGCATTTTTGTCAACTTTTCCAGTAGAAGCTATAATTAAAACTGGAATTGGTGCCAAGTGGCTCATTTTGAGGACATTGTTTGTTTTTCACCTAGGTGAACAGAATTCTAAAATATTGTCAAATCTGATCATGCTAAAATAAAGAAGATAGTGGAGGTAAAATAGAGGAAAATAGCCTTGCATTTATGTAATGTATGACCAGAGGATAGATATTCCAATGTAATTTACAACCCATTAAGTCCTTTTTGAAGTTTAGTTACTGTAGTAATATAGGAAATGCACATCAATGAGATAATGATCAGATATTGTAATATTTTTCTTTACTAAGGTTGGCAGAGTAACAAATCCTGATTAGGACATCAGAGAACTTCCTTAGTTTTTAGAAGTTACTATGGGATCAGAGGATGTAGCAATGATTTGCAGAAGAATTTATCTTGGTTACGCAATCGAGTTAACATTTGTTAAAAATGTTGATAATTGTGAAATATTGCACATTTGCTGAAATATATCCTAATTACGCAGTGAATAAGTCGGTTGGCTTTGGAGTGATAATGGACTCTGGACTCAAACTCTACTTCAATTCTCATGGTGCTTTTGATTGCTTCAACATGTTGAATAAGATGAGAAGGTATAATTTGCAGTACAATGGTTCAGTTTCAATTTTGGACGTCACACCACAGAAAAACTGGGACTATGAGCTTAGGCTGATAAGTGGCAAATTGCATTCACGTCACACAAGTGCCAGTGAATGACCATCTCCATTTAGAGAGAATCTGATCCCCTTCCCTTGACATTTAATGATGAGGTTAGGGTGACTGCTTGACATCAAAGCAGCATTTGACTGATTGGGGCATCAAGGAGCCCTAATAAAATTGAAGTCAATGGTAATCAGGTGGAAAATGCTCCTTGATTGCAGGCAGTTTGGGTGAGTAAGGGAATGTTGATCTCTTCGTGAAAATCTTATTTTGTTTGTATTTAGCATTTAACTGAAATTTACTGTTGCTACAAGAGCAATCAGAGCTTGGGAATTCAGCAGTTAGTAACTCACCTCCTGATATCTCAAGGTCTGTTCACCATCTATAAAGCAGTTACCTGAATGAGTGCAACTTCAACCACACGAACACTCAAGAAACTCGACACCATCCAGGACAAAGCAGCCTGTTTGATTGGCACTCCACCTAACATCTTCAACATTCACTCCCTTCACTTCCTATGCACAATGACAGCAACACACCATTTACAAGATGCACTGCAGCAACTCACCAAAGCTCACCTCTCTACGACCGCAACCTCTCCCACCTAAAAGGCCAAGGGCAGCAGATGCATGGGGACACCACTGCCTGCTAGGTCCTCTCCAAGTCACTCACCATCCTGACTTGGAACTATATCGCTGTTCCTTCACTGTTGCTGTGTCAGAATCCTGGAACTCCCTTTCTAGCAGCACTGTGGGTGTACCTACACCACGTGCCCTTCAGCAGTTCAGGAAGGTGTGTCACAACCACCTTCTTGAGGGCAGTTTGAGATGGGCAATAAATGCCCAGGTCAGGGTATCAACACCCACACCCTACGAAAGAAAAATAAAAATTAATGGATTGGAGAGGGTAGTCACCTGAATCCATGCTTGCTGCTGATAATTAACTTTGTACAGACATTTGTGCAGCCTACAACCAGTTCATTCTATTATTTACATTGGAATGAAAAGACTAACGTTTCTCCAGTTATTGTGAAAAATATGTTGCTCTTTTCAAATAAAATTCTGTGTTAACCAATTTGCTAGTTGTGATTGGAGGAACCCCTGAAGCTCGAACCACAGATGCCTGGCCATTTTACTACAGTTTCTTGTTGCTTTATTTCTCTCCCCACATTCTTCATTTGGTTTTGGAGAAAAGCAACAACATGAGCAGCTCAAAGGACCTCATGGTGGGTCTGCTCCTGGGGCTAGTAAAATCTGTGCAAGATGTGAAAGATCGACAGAGACAGCCTCGCCACTTGTTTGCCTGTCTTTCAAACTAGTGTGACTATGAAGCCATTTGTAAACAGTGGACAGCGTGGAATAGCAGCTGTCTTCAATGACAGGAATGTTATTTAAACTTATCAGCGTGAATTTTTTAATGATTTTTGTTTTGTTAATGATGCACTAGCAGATGCTCTCTCCCTAAATCCACTCATGTTGCTACTCTCCAGAAAAAAAACAAAAGAATGCGAGGAGAGAAATGAATCCAACTATTCAGTGGCAGCCCCTTTAGCTGATTGAAAGACGTGCTGCAGACGCGGCCTCGGGGTGGAATTACGGAATGGAGTTTTTTCTGGACTGTGTGTCCATTGTGTGGACTCGCCGAGGTACTGATTTGGGGCCACTGCACTTCAGGCCCCAGTGAACAAAGAACAGTACAGCACAGGAAACAGGCCCTTCGGCCCTCCAAGCCTGTGCCGCTCCTTGGTCCAACTAGACCAATCGTTTGTATCCCTCCATTCCCAGGCTGCTCATGTGACTATCCAGGTAAGTCTTAAACGATGTCAGCGTGCCTGCCTCCACCACCCTACTTGGCAGCGCATTCCAGGCCCCCACCACCCTCTGTGTAAAAAACATCCCTCTAATATCTGAGTTATACTTCGCCCCTCTCACCTTGAGCCCGTGACCCCTCGTGAACGTCACTTCTGATCTGGGAAAAAGCTTCCCACCGTTCACCCTCATAATCTTGTACACCTCTATTAGATCTCCCCTCATTCTCCGTCTTCCTAGGGAGAACAACCCCAGTTTACCCAATCTTTCCTCATAGCTAAGACCCTCCATACCAGGCAACATCCTGGTAAACCTTCTCTGCACTCTCTCTAACGCCTCCATGTCCTTCTGGTAGTGCGGCGACCAGAACTGGACGCAGTACTCCAAATGTGGCCTAACCAGCGTTCTATACAGCTGCATCCTCAGACTCCAGCTTTTATACTCTATACCCCGTCCTATAAAGGCAAGCATACCATATGCCTTCTTCACCACCTTCTCCACCTGTGTTGCCACCTTCAAGGATTTGTGGACTTGCACACCTAGGTCCCTCTGTGTTTCAATACTCCTGATGACTCTGCCATTTATTGTATAACTCCTCCCTACATTATTTCTTCCAAAATGCATCACTTCGCATTTATCCGGATTAAATTCCATCTGCCACCTCTCCGCCCAATTTTCCAGCCTATCTATATCCTGCTGTATTGCCCGACAATGCTCTTCACTATCCGCAAGTCCAGCCATCTTCGTGTCATCCGCAAACTTGCTGATTACACCAGTTACACCTTCTTCCAAATCATTTATATATATCACAAATAGCAGAGGTCCCAGTACAGAGCCCTGCGGAACACCACTGGTCACAGATCTCCAGCCGGAAAAAGACTCTTCGACCACTACCCTCTGTCTCCTATGGCCAAGCCAGTTCTCCTTGTATCCCATGAGTCTTAACCAACCTGCCATGTGGGACTTTGTCAAATGCCTTACTGAAATCCATATAGACGACATCCACGGCCCTTCCTTCATCAACCGTTTTTGTCACTTCCTCAAAAAACTCCACCAAATTTGTAAGGCACGACTCCCTCTTACAAAACCATGCTGTCTGTCACTAATGAGATTGTTCCTTTCTAAATGCACATACATCCTGTCTCTAAGAATCCTCTCCAACAACTTCCCTACCACGGACGTCAAGCTCACCGGCCTATAATTACCTGGGTTATCCCTGCTACCCTTCTTAAACAACGGGACCACATTCGCTATCCTCCAATCCTCAGGGAGCTCACTCGTGTCCAAAGAAGCGACAAAGATTTCCGTCAGAGGCCCAGCAATTTCATCTCTCGTCTCCCTGAGCAGTCGAGGATAGATGCCATCAGGCCCTGGGGCTTTGTCAGTTTTAATGTTCCCTAAAAAACCTAACACTTCCTCTCTTGTAATGGAGATTTTCTCTAACGGGTCAACACCTCCCTCCGAGACACTCCCGGTTAACACGCCCCTCTCCTTCGTGAATACCGATGCAAAGTATTCATTTAGGATCTCCCCTATTCCCTTGGGTTCTAAGCATAATTCCCCTCCTTTGTCCCCGAGAGGTCCGACTTTCTCCCTGACAACTCTTTTGTTCCTAACGTATGAATAGAATGCCTTCGGATTCTCCTTAATCCTGCCTGCCAAGAACATCTCGTGACCTCTTTTTGCCCTTCTAACTCCCCGTTTGAGTTCTTTCCTACTCTCTCTGTATTCCTCCAGATCTCCATCTGTTTTCTGTTGCCTGGACTTAACGTACGCCTCCCTTTTCATTTTAATCAGATCCTCAATTTCCCTGGTTATCCACGGCTCTCGAATCCTACCTTTCCTATCTTTCCTTTTGACAGGCACATGCCTATCCTGCAGCCTTATCAATAGTTCCTTAAAAGACTCCCACATGCCAGACGCGGACTTACCCTCGAACATCCTCTCCCAATCAACATCCACAAATTCCTGCCTAATCCGGCTATAGTTAGCCTTCCCCCAATTTAGCACTCTGCCCGTAGGACAGCACTCATCCTTGTCCATTATTATCCTAAAGTTAACAGAGTTGTGGTCACTATTTGCCACATGTTCCCCTACCGAAACTTTGACGACCTGACCGGGCTCATTTCCCAGAACTAGGTTCAGTATAGCCCCCTCTCTAGTCGGGCTATCTACATACTGTTCCAAAGAACCTTCCAGTACGCATTTTACAAATTCCTCCCTGTCTGGACCCCCAGCTCTAAGCACTTTCCAGTCTGTGCCAGGGAAATTAAAGTCCCCCACTACAACAACCCTATTTTTTCTGCACCTATCCAGAATCTCCTGACATATCCTTTCCTCCACTTCCCGTGGGCTGTTGGGTGGTCTGTAGTACACCCCCAGCATAGTGACTGCACCCTTCCTGTTTCTGAGTTCCACCCACAGCGACTCAGTACATGACCCCTCTAAGTTGTCTACCCTCTGCACCGCGGTAATATGCTCCTTAACTAATATCGCTACTCCCCCACCTTTTTTAGCCCCTCCTCTGTCTCGCCTAAAACACTTATACCCCGGAATATTCAGCTGCCAGTCCTGTCCTTTTAACCAAGTTTCCGTCACCGCAACTTAGAAAGACCCCGAACTTAGAAAGACCCCGGAATCGAGAGCCTTCAGTGTGGATACTCCTAGTTGAGGGGATATTCTGCTAGGACGTAACCTGGAAAGGAGGAAATGCAGAGTGTGCCGCAGAAACAAATTGAGGAAACACCTCCAGCAGAATGGAATGAGAAGGAGAGAATTTCTATGAGCTGGAGCCATAAGGCAGAGTTGCCTGAAAGGAGTTTCTAGGCTCTTGTGCCAAAATCCAATTCTGTCCCAGCAGGTGGATGGAACATTGAAGCTGCCTCAATTCACATAGTTGAGTTGGGTGAGCATAAGAGTTGATTTTCTAAACGGCTTTGATTGAAGGATGGAGGCAACACCAAGCTATCTGGGCGACTGATGATTCTTGTGAGATCCACTCCATCCCATTACCATTTAGCAATCTCTGAACTTGGTGATCTTTATAAACTAAGGCTCATCTCTTTGACCCATTTGGTATTCAAGGTAGCGAAACATGGGAATGGCTGAACAGGTGTTGCGACATCCTTGGTTGGAAAAGCATTCTTCATAGAGTCGTACAGCAGAGAAACAGGCCCTTCGGCCCACCATGTCTATGCCGACCATCAAATACCAATCTATACTAATGCCATTTACCAGCACAAGGACCATAGCTTACTGTGCCTTGGTGTTTTAAGTGCTCGTCCAGATGCTTCTTAAATGCAGTGAGAGTACCTCCACCACCTTCTCAGGCAGCATGTTCAATATTTCCACCACCTCTGAGTGAAAAAAATGCTTCCTCAAATACCCTCTAAACCACTTACTCCTCACCTTAAACCTGTGCCCTCTGCCTTGGGGAAAAGATTCTTACGATCTACCCCATCTATGCCTCTCATAATTTTGTATATCTCTATCAGACCTCCATTAACCTCCTCCACGCCAACGAAAACAAACCCAGCCTATCCAGTTTCTCCTCACAGCTGAAAATTTCCACCCCAGGCAACGTTCTGGTGAATTTCCTGACTCACCTGATGAAGGGGCAGCGCTCCGAAAGCTAGTGGCTTGTGCTACCAAATAAACCTGTTGGACTTTAACCTGGTGTTGTGAGACTTCTTACTGTGTTTACCCTAGTCCAACGCCAGCATCTCCACATCAGAATTTCCTGTGCACAGTCTCCAATGCAATCATGTCCTTCAGATAGTGTGGCAACCAGACTGCACCCAAGCGGCCTACCAATGTTTAATGAACATGTACCAAGACCTCCCTTCTCCTATCTTCTATGCTCTGGCTAATGAAGGCAAGTATTCTGTTTGCTTTCTTCATTACCCTATTTACCTGTGCTGCCACCTTCAGGGATCTACGTACTTGTACACCGAGGTCCTTTTGTTCGTCAATATTCTGCATTGTGTATATCCTACCCTTATTAGACCTCCCAAAATGCATCACCTCACACTTACCTGGATTAAATTCCATCTGCCCATTTACTAGCTGATCATTACCAGTCTGTCGCCTCAGACTATCCTCCTCACTACCAACAACACTACCAATTTTTTTGTCATCTGCAAACTTACTAATTATACCTTTTACATTCATATTCAAGTCATTAATGTATATAACAAACAGCAAAGGTTGGTCACACGCTTCCAATCACAAAAGCAGCCCTTTGCCTCCTTTTAACAATCCAATTTTGGATCCAGTTCGCGAGCTTGCCTCAGATCCCATGGGCTCTAACCCTTTGGACCAGCATTCCATGTGGGACCTTGTCAAAAGCTATGTCAGTCATATCAACTGCACTGGAAGACTTTCAAAAATTCCTGTTTGAAAAGAGAATCATCACTCTCAATTTGGTGTAACTTGTAGTAGTTTAGGCCATGCAGCTGCCAAAAAAGATACCAGTCAGCACTGAGGGTTCTTGATATAGATTTCATAGAAACCCTACAGTACAGAAAGAAGCCATTTGGCCCATCGAGTCTGCACCGACCACAATCCCACCCAGGCCCTACCCCCATATCCCTACAGATTTATCCGCTAATCCCTCTAACCTACGCATCTCAGGACACTCAGGGCAATTTTTTTCTGGCATGGCCAATCAACCTAACCCGCACAAATTTTGGACTGTGGGAGGAAACCGGAGCACCCGGAGGAAACCCACGCAGACACGAGGAGAATGTGCAAACTCCACACAGACACTCTGATATGCTGACAACTTGGGTAGATTGCATTGAATTCTGCAATCATTTAAAAATGTGTATGCCTGACCTATATTATATTGTTTTGTAATAGAAAACAACTGATAATTTCTGTTACTGCCTCTAAGTTATACAACGTCTTTCGGAACTTCTACATTAGGTAACTGCCAAAATGAATTTTCATGATTTTCTTTTATTGCTTGACAATTTTTGTATGTGCTACTTTTCAGGTTGTGGAACATTAGTGGTGCTGGAGCAGACAGAAGCTGGCATTGTCCCTTTCAGGAGGTACTGTATAATCAACAAGGACTCTTTAGTTTTCTTTAATATCAAGTACTGTTCTGGAATGTTAGCAGAAAAAACAGTGATTAAAGTTGGGTTTCTGAATTTGTAAAATGTTATTTAATCAGTTAGTTATTGTTCATTGCTGTGGATTTTTCTTTCCATTTGTAAAAATTAACTTGTCGATATTGTGATTCTAACACAAAATTTGTGATTCGAGTAATAAAAAAGTGGCTACTGGCATAAAAATAAACAAAGTAATTATTTCTTTAGAGGTTCCATTTAATCCTCAGCTTTGAAGCAGTGTAAGACCTCGCCATCCAGCACACAGTGGAGATTATGCACTCTTAGGAAAATTAGGCAAAGGGCTATTTTAAATAAGCTTTTCTTGTGTTTAGTTTTGACTGGAATGATAGTCTCTTTGACGTTACCTGGAGTGAGAGCAATGAACATGTCCTGGTCACTGGTAGTGGCGATGGATCTCTGCAGATCTGGGACACTGCAAACCCTACTGGTCCCCTCCAAGTCTTCAAAGAACACACTCAAGAGGTAAAAAAAAAAAGGTTACTGATAAAATTGAAATGGTGAATTACCATAGAAAGAATCATAGAAACCCTACAGTGCAGAAGGAGGCCATTCGGCCCATCGAGTCTGCACCGACCACAATCCCACCCAGGCCCTACCCCCACACATTTTACCAGTTTGAATGAACTGTAGACTTTACTCAGGGAGTTTATTTGATTTGAAGAGATTTCAGATTATAAAAGGTCCGACCTGTGATTTAAAAGTTTTATATTATTTGTCAGAGTTCAATGGTTCAGAAATTGTTGCAGTGGCAGGTTTGGCCAAGAATTATGCTAATTAGGCTTTTGTGTTTAGCATTAAATACTTTGGACAATGTTTGAGCTGAAAATTGCTGGATGTGGGCTGTTAACAACGCACTGATGTCAGTGTCACACCTGGGACCCCGTGGTGACGTTTTGCAAAATTGTCTTTATCACCTTAACCAATGCAATAATAGGATAAAGAAACTGCAAACAGTAGCAAAGAAACCGCGGTTAATGAATAGGATAAAGAAACTGCAAACAATAGCAAAGAAACCGCGGTTAATGAATAGGATAAAGAAACTGTCAACAATGGCAAAGGAGCTGAGTACATGAAGTTTAAAAAAATAAAGATACAGAAAGAGCAATAGAGAGAAGCAAATGTGAGCAGAGAAAATAATATTTTTAATAAAGAGACAAAATAAAACTTAAAAAAAGGATTGTAAAAGAAGAAGCCTAAGAAGAGACTGTTGTAATCCAGTTAGCATCAGAGAATGATTACAGAACATAAGGTGGCTTCTCAACTTGTTGTGTTGCGCTATCCCTCTACAGGAGCAATTTACCTAGTGCCACTCCCCTTTTTAAAATTAATTTACACAAGATGTGGGTGTCATTGGCTAGGCCAGCATTTATTGCCTGTCCCTAGTTGCCCTTGAGAAGGTGGTGGTCAGCTGTCTTCTTGAACCACTCAGTCCCTGAGGTGCAGGTACACTCACAGTGCTGTTGGGAAGGAGTTTCAGCATTTTGATCCAGCGATAGTGAAGGAATGGTGTTATATTTCCAAGTTGGGATGGTGACTTCCCCAAACCCCTGCAAGTAATGATCCAGCTCCCTTTTGAATACCTTGATTGACCCTCCAACACACTTTCAGGCTGTGCATTCCAAATCCTAACCACTTGCTGAGTAAAAAAAAAACCTTTTTCTTCATGCCGTCATTGCTGATTTTTCCAATTACCTTCAATCTTGTATAACCTCATTTTTAATTCTTGCACCAGTGGGAACAGTTTCTTCCTTTCCACTCTGTCCAGACCCCTCATGATTTTGAACATCTCTATTAAATTTCCCCTCAACTTTCTTTTCAAGGAACACAGTCCCAGCTTCTCTGCCTGCTGTCTCACAGGGCCAGGGACCTAGGTTTGATTCCAGCCTTGGGTGACTGTCTGTGTGGAGTTACACATTCTCACCATTTCTGTGTGGGTTTCCTCTGGGTACTCTAGTTTCCTCCCACCGTCCAACAATGTGCAGGTTAGGTGGATTGGCCATGCTAAATTGCCCCTTCATGTCCAAAGATGTATAGCTAAGGAGGATTTACAGGGTTAATGTGTGGGGTTATGGGGATAAGGCTTGGGTAAGATACTCTTTCAGAGAGCTTATGCAGACTTGATGGGCATAATGGCCACTTTCTGCACTGAAGGGTTTTAATGATTCTATGATCCTCCACTATATCTATGTAACCAAAGTTTCTCATCCCTGAAACTATTCCCATGAATCTTTCCTGCACTCTTGCAACTGCCTTCACATTCATCCTGACGAATGGTGCTGGGAACTGCACACAGTATTCCAGTTGGGGCTCAACTAGTGTTTATACAAGTTTAACAAAACGTCCTTGTTTTTGTACTCTGCGCCAATTTATAAAGCCCAGGATGCTGTACGCTTTATTAACTGCTCTCTCAACCTGTTCTGTCACATTCAATGATTTGTGCGTGTGTACGCTCAGGTCCTTCTGCACCTTCTTTAGAATTGTATTCTTTATTTGTGTTATCTCTCTCCTTTCATCTTACCAAAATGAATCAGTTCACACTTTTTCTCTGAATTAAATTTCATCTGCCATTTGTCTGCCCATTCCACCAATCTGTCGATGTCCTTTTTAATATATTTCAGAAAGAACAGGGATCCTAACACTGCCCCTTGGGAACTCAAGTATAAACCTTCCTTCACTCTGAAATAAAAACTTCAGCCTGAGATAAAAATAAAAGCTGCTCTCCCAGCATGTGAGCTACATTCCCTCCAAACATACTGACTACTTGTAGAAAAAAAAACTGACTTTTAAAACTTTCCCCTTAAACATTAAAAAAAATCTATAGCAACTACTATCACCAAAATGGTTTGTTGATTATGTTAAAGATGCACAGGTGTTGGGCATTAATTGATTAAGGATTGGTTCACACATGAAAGCATTGGGGAGATGGTTGTCTTGTGGTCATGTCACTGGGCTTGTAACTCCCACTTATCTGACGAAGGAGCAGCGCTCCGAAAGCTAGTGGCTTTTGCTACCAAATAAACCTGTCGGACTTTAACCTGGTGTTGTGAGACTTCTTACTGTGTTTACCCCAGTCCAACGCTGGCATCTCCACATCATGACTGGGCTTGTAAACCAGAGACCATAGCGAGTACTCTGAGTGCATGTGTTCAAATCTCACCATGGCCACTGGTGGAATTTATTGCTCCACCAGAAGCTGTCACCCTTGTAACTTTTGTTTAATTTATTGATATTTTTGTTCTATTTGAAAGAGTAGAATCATAGAATCCTACAGTGCAAAAGGAGGCCTTCGGCCCATCGAGTCTGCACCGACCACAATCCCACCTAGGTCCTATCCCCATAACCCCATGCATTTCCCCATGCCAGTCCTCCTGACCCTAAGGGGCAATTTAGCATGGCCAGTCCACCTAACCGCACATCTTTGGACTGTGGGAGGAAACCAGAACACCCGGAGGAAACCCATGCAGACACGGGGAGAATGTGCAAACTCCACACAGACAATGACCCGAAGCTGGAATTGAACCCTGGCCCCTGACGCTGTGCCAGCCCCCTACTAGAACTAGGGGATCCCACCAGGTGCTGTTGTCACCCCCATGACAACTTGTTTCCATTTAACAATGTGCAAGCATTAAAACCAGTAAGCCTGTTGATCATGATCGAGAGCAACGATGCTCTGTGGGTTCACTATTGCAGTGCTTAAAAAGGAACGTCGGAATTGCTACACAAAGACAATTTGACTTGCAATGTTCCGGTGGTCCAATGATACAGTGAAGTGGTTGACTAATAACAGTCAATCTCTATCACTTGGTCTGCAACAGACCCAGAAATGGCAGTAAGGTAAGTCGCTGAAGTTTAAAACCCTAAGAAACAAAATTTTAAAAGTTCACAATGTGCATTGGACTCCATGAAGATGTTTACAGTTACCAACCAATTCACTACTGTACCCACAGATATCTAAATACTGAAAGATAATGAACAGCGGAGAAGAGTCAAGTCAAACAAATTGCATTAATTCTGCTCACAACATTTTCCAAAGAAGCATATAAATATGCTTGCAAACTAACCTTTCTCCCTTGCAAAATGTCAAACAGCAGATCCCCACGAGCAAGATCAGTTTTGGGATGTGATTTGGGTGTTTCCTATGAAGCTGTCTAAATGAACTCTCTGTGAGAGATTGTCTTGTCAAAAAATAATTCAGTTTTATACGTAAAGGCCAATTGCAGGTTAATTATCGAACGTCTAATGAAATAAATCTGTCACAAAATAATAAGCTGTGCAAGTTCCACTTACCCTCTACAATCTACGGGTAAATTATCTAATTTTATTCTGTTAACGAGAGGGTCTTTTCTGTTTCCCTGCCATTATAGGTTTACAGTGTTGATTGGAGCCAGACACGAGGAGAACATCTGGTATTATCTGGTTCATGGGATCAAACAATAAAAATTGTAAGTTTATTCTGTTTTTCTTTAAAAAAAAAGCAAATAATAGAGAACATCAGTTTTTTTAGCTTTTGTTTTGAACATCACAAAAATGGAAATATAATTAAGGGACCCTTTGTGTAAAAAAAAGCATAGTAAAGCCCCGTTACTTACAGAGCTCATCGACAACACTTGTTGAACAGAACACCGGACTTTCTCTAAATCCCTAATAAGTTTTTGAAATTAGAAGTAAATTTGAAGAATGTTGTTGTGGTTCCAGCCACTCACCTCCTATTACGATAATAAGAACAAAAAAAAGTACAACACAGGAACAGGCCCTTCAGCCCTCCAAGCCGGTGCCGATCATGATGCCCTTACTAAAACAAAACCTGCCCTTACTCAGTCCATATTCCCCTATTTCCTTCCTATTCATGTACCCATCCAGATGCGTCTTAAACGTTGCTACTGTGCCTACTTCCACCACATCCTCTGGCAGCGCATTCCTGGGCACGCCCTGCGTGAAAAACTCCCCCCGCACATCTCCCTTAAACTTTCCCCCTCTCACATTGAACCTGTGCCCTCTTGTAACTGACACTTCCACCCTGGGAAAAAGCCTCTGACTATCCACTCTGTCTATGCCTCTCATAATTTTTTAGACCTCTATCAGGTCTCCCCTCAGCTTCTGCCTTTCCAGTGAAAACAATCCTAGTTTGTTCAACCTCAACCTCTCCTCATAGCCAACACCCTCGAGACCAGGCAACATCCTGGTGAACCTTCTTTGCACTCCCTTCAAAGCTTCCACATCCTTCTGATAATGTGGTGACCACAACTGCGCGCAATACTCCAAATGCGACAATGGGATAATATTCCTGAGGAATAGTTATGATCTTGGTTTTTATGCAAACGATGCCTTTGTGTTTGACCTTCGTTGGCCTGTGACTGATGACCTCAGTTCAGAAGGTAATTATGCCAGTGTATAGCTGTCCTTGCTCCATACTTTGTTGGGAATTAAAACCAGATTTGTTACAACATGAACAACAATGTTCTAACTGAAGATGGATGCCATGGATGCTTTCTGATATGAGGAAGTGCAAATGTGAAGAAAAAGTTGAAAAATTGAACCTATTTTAGAACAGAGGAGATTATGGAATGATTAACTGGCATCCTGGCTAATATTTATCCCATAATCAGCATCATGAAAAACTGGTTATCTGGTCGTTATCACATTGTTATTTGTTAAAGTTTGCTGTGAACAAATTGGCTACCACATTTCCGACATTACAACACTTTGCGGTATGGTGGCACAGTGATTAGCACTGCTGCCTCACAGCGCCCGGGACCTGGATTCGATTCCCAGTTTGGATCACTGTGCGGAGTCTGTACGTTCTTCCTGTGTCTGTGTGGGTTTCCTCTGGGTGATCGTGGGTTTCCTCCCACAGTCCGAAAGATGTTCTGGTTAGGTGTATTGGCTATGCTAAATTCTCCCTCAGCGTACCCGAACAATCGCCAGAGTGTGGTGACTAGGGGATTTTCACAGTAACTTCATTGGAATGTTAAAGTAGCCTACTTGTGACACTAATAAATAAAAAACAAAACTTTCAAAAGTGTTTCATTAGCTGTGAAGTGACATAAGAAAAAATGATATAAATGTGAAGTCATTATTTCTACTTGAAAAAGCTGTTTAAATTATGAAGGCATGGGACAAGGTAGATAGGTACAGACTTTCCGATAATTAAGTGGCCTGCAGAGAAGAGACATGGATAGAAGATTAAATGTAAGATATTTTGGAGAGCAAGCAGGAGAACATTTGTCTGGCAAAGGAAGGCGCTGAAGCCAGTCTATCTTCAGTATAAGTTTATTCACAAAACTCAGTATAACATAAGTGCAGACTACTACTCCCTTTCACATAGTCAGCCCACTTAAGTGGAAGGATAGATACATTTTTGAACAGTAAAGGAACTAAGGGCTATGGTGAGTGGGCAGGTAAGTGGAGCTGAGTCCACGAAAAGATCAGCCATGATCTTATTGAATGGCGGAGCAGGCTCGAGGGGCCAGATGGCCTACTCCTGCTCCTAGTTCTTAGGAATCACTTCTATATGTGGCCTAACCTTTCCCCAATTAGTTTCAACTGCTCTGAATCACAACTAGAGCATGCACTCAATTATTTGCAACATAAACACCTGAAACAAAGGTTAAATATTAACATGATTGAATCAAAAGGTCTGTTCTGTTTTGTAATTCTGTATTCCAGTTTTCTTACCTAAAAGTATATGTAAATTATGCAGCCTTTGCTTGTTTTCCTGCCACAAATTGGGCCTGCACATATGCAGCATGAAGCAAAGATGCGATGCATATTCATCTGCAGACATTTCAATACAAAAGCCATGGGAAATTAAAACAAATCTTAGAATTGATTGGTAAAGATTGGTACAAAACTGATTCTAATCCTATTCTATATTGCATAGCTGCGTGGCTGTTTACAGTGGCATTACCTTTACTCCTCTGCTTTTACGGACACTTAGTTGACACAGTTAAGTAATAATTCTATTTAGGACATCAAGAAAGCATTCAATACATTACAAACACTGAATCTGACAGGGTCATTTACAGAGTACATATTTTCACGTTTAAGTAAACAGGCAAGGCTGTGGAAAGACTTTTGTGCAGTATCCATTTAGAGCAATTCATTTTTGCAGTAAATGAGTGGAAAGTAATGTACCTATTTGATCAGTTGTGAGATTTTCATATATAAAAATCAGAGGCTCTTTCAACTTCTTAAAGGCTCATTCTTTCATTTTCATAGACACTATTTTGTCCCATTGAAACATTGGAGTTCAGAATAAAAAACAGACTATAAAACCTTAACAGCACTGAACTCTTTACATGTGGCAAGGATTCCAGTATCTACTTCAGCGTGTCAATAATGGAGCCTTTTAAAGAAGAAGAAATATGCCTGATTTTTTTCTGAACTTATGGGAATTGAGCAGAAGATTGTACACTTCACCAGGCAATGTGGCATGCTCTCTGGGGGGGAAAAAGGATGAATAAAAATGCAGTACTGCCATTAGCCTTATTTGCATTTTAAAAGTCATCTGAGAAAGAGTTTGAAATGAATTATTTTTAATTACAAAGCTTTCTGACATATAAGAACATAAGAAATAGGAGCAGGAGTAGGCCATCTAGCCCCTCGAGCCTGCCCCGCCATTCAATAAGATCATGGCTGATCTGACGTGGATCAGTACCACTTACCCGCCTGATCCCCATAACCCTTAATTCCCTTACCGCTCAGGAATCCATCCATCCGCGCTTTAAACATATTCAGCGAGGTAGCCTCCACCACCTCAGTGGGCAGAGAATTCCAGAGATTCACCACCCTCTGGGAGAAGAAGTTCCTCCTCAACTCTGTCTTAAACCGACCCCCCTTTATTTTGAGGCTGTGTCCTCTAGTTTTAACTTCCTTACTAAGTGGAAAGAATCTCTCCGCCTCCACCCTATCCAGCCCCCGCATTATCTTATAAGTCTCCATAAGATCCCCCCTCATCCTTCTAAACTCCAACGAGTACAAACCCAATCTCCTCAGCCTCTCCTCATAATCCAAACCCCTCATCTCCGGTATCAACCTGGTGAACCTTCTCTGCACTCCCTCCAATGCCAATATATCCTTCCTCATATAAGGGGACCAATACTGCACACAGTATTCCAGCTGCGGCCTCACCAATGCCCTGTACAGGTGCATCAAGACATCCCTGCTTTTATATTCTATCCCCCTCGCAATATAGGCCAACATCCCATTTGCCTTCTTGATCACCTG
This sequence comes from Mustelus asterias, assembly GCF_964213995.1. NCBI lineage: Eukaryota > Metazoa > Chordata > Chondrichthyes > Carcharhiniformes > Triakidae > Mustelus > Mustelus asterias. Next base: position 51,268,919 of record NC_135805.1, read on the forward strand.
TTGTACCTGCAGACTGGGCTTTTGCGTCTCATGCACAAGGACCCCCAGGTCCCTTTGCACGGTAGCATGTTTTAATTTGTTTCCATTGAGATAGTAATCCCATTTGTTATTATTTCCTCCAAAGTGTATAACCTCGCATTTATCAACGTTATACTCCATTTGCCATATCCTCGCCCACTCACTCAGCCTGTCCAAATCTCTCTGCAGATCTTCTCCGTCCTCCACACGATTCACTTTTCCACTTATCTTTGTGTCGTCTGCAAACTTCGTTACCCTACACTCCGTCCCCTCCTCCAGATCATCTATATAAATGGTAAACAGTTGCGGCCCGAGTACCGATCCCTGCGGCACGCCACTAGTTACCTTCCTCCAACCGGAAAAACACCCATTTATTCCGACTCTTTGCTTCCTGTCGGATAGCCAGTCCCCAATCCACTTTAACACACTACCCCCAACTCGGTGTGCCCTAATCTTCTTCAGCAGCCTTTTATGGGGCACCTTATCAAACGCCTTTTGGAAATCCAAAAACACCGCATCCACCGGTTCTCCTCCATCAACCGCCCTCGTCACATCTTCATAAAAATCCAACATGTTCGTCAAGCACGACTTTCCCCTCATGAATCCATGCTGCGTCTGATTGATCGAACCATTTCTATCCAGATGCCCTGCTATCTCCTCCTTAATAATGGATTCCAGCATTTTCCCTACTACATAAGTTAGCATTTAATGTGGTAGCGAATTTTGATTTTGTGGAGCACTTGGATACCCCTTCTGATGCCTCCATTGAACAAAGAGCAAGTGGTTGAACAATGAATTGTGAATCTAATACACCAGTTTTCAGGACAATTGAAATTAAGATAATAAGGAAACGTGAGAAAATAAATGGACGATATTAGGAAACTAATGTTTTAGCATTAACAAAGCAATGTTAAAAATCATTTTATGAAGTGACTGGAGAGAAGTCATACTGTAAGGAAAATAACAATGTGGAGATGGTAATCGATGGAAACAAAAATGAAGAGCAAAAGTAGAGGATCTTAGACAAGTCAGTGAACTTAAAGTTACTTTGAACCTAAGTATTGATAAACCCTAGGATCCTTTTATAAATGAGAAACGTAATAGGACAGAAGAGACAACTTTGTGGAAAATCGTTTGAATTATTTTTCCACAACATTCGTAACTATAAACCGCATCACTCTCATTTCCAAACAAATTTAAGTAGCTTGGGCTCATCTGTATAAAATAAACTAAATAGACATAAAAGTGTGTTGAGTCCTGGGAAATACATGAAATGTCGGATGGAAAATTAATGAATTATTTAATGTTTGTGAAGTGCTTTGAGACATCCCTCTACAATAAGTCACAGTATTATTTTCTGAACCTCACTGTCACCAATCTGGGTGGGATCTGAGGACTACCAATCTCCAGGTAAAGGTTAGTGAAATCCAGGGACGTAATGGGAGAAGCTGTACTCTATACATAATCCATCTGAATATGCTATGTGCTGCCCTGTGAATTACCCATGATTTCTGATACACAGTTAATTGCATAAATACTCGTATCAAATCGAAACACTGGCTTTGGACCAATAAGCGGTTTTACCCACCAGATTGAACAAACAATAAGCAGTGCAACGCAATGGATTATATAATTCACTTCTGGCCTGGACACAACCATTTGATTTCTCCCTAAAGATAACTGCCAAGCGAAGGATTTACCTTCCAGAGCCAGAATCTAAGTTACCCTTTCAAAAGCTGTTATTCACATTTTAGAACTCTCGGCCCAATGGCTGAAAGTATCATTTACAGCCACTCCATGAAAACTCATGCTGTGGATTGTCATATGATTCTGTAAGATGAAATCTCTGTCTCCGAAAGCTGTTTGTCACAGATGCCTCACTCCGATCAATGAACCTACACTTTTCTTATAAAGTTCTTAAAGTATCCGTCAAATTCAGCATATGAAATGAAGGCCTATCATTCGAACCGTGATTAGATAGCTTGTGAATAGCCCACAGATAGCCTGAAAGAGGTGTTTATTTGATGTATGAACTTTACTTTTATCTTGGGCATGGCTTTACCCGCAGAGAAGGTGATCAGTACTTTTGTTTCTCGTAGTGGGATCCGGTGGTAAAAGATTCAGTCTCTACGTTCCGTGGCCATGAAAGTGTCATTTACAGCACTATCTGGTCACCACATATCCCAGGTTGCTTTGCTTCAGCCTCAGGTACATTTTATTTCATTACAAGTTGATTTATTGAAATACTATTTTGCAGTACAAAAATTGTTAAGTGATTCTTGATCCTACCACTTCACCAAAACTCTTCAAATATTTTCAAATTATTCAGGAAAGCTACAATTACACTTGGGTGTATAAAATTTGACACTTACCTGGCAGGGGAGAGTCTATGGTCAGGCAGGTTGATCTCCCAGGCTAGGGTAGAGTAAAGGACCAGGGTAGCCAATGAGGTTCAACTGAGACCGAGCCTGATGCAATTTTCAAAGCCATTTTGGCCTTTTGTCCAAGATGAAGTGTTAGATCAAGCCCAGGAGGGGGTGCAATGCCTTATCCTGTCAGCTTGAATCTTGTTTGTCCCTCTCGAGGGGGGGCCATGAATTGGATCCAATGTGAACTTGGTTTTTTGGATGGAATAACATTTTTTTTTAAAGTATAAAATTTGACACTATGTTTCCCTGTAATGTGTAGTTAACTTTGTTCTATGAGTTTCATGATAATGACATTGCAGTCTGAACTTACAGGGCTCATTAACGAAGATCTGGAGTGAAAGCCTTAACCTTTACAGATTTTATTTAAAGTTGCAAAAAATTCCTAAATCTGGCTGCATTCAAACTCATTTTGATGATGAGTAACTTCTTGAGACTTTGTCCGAGTTTATTATATCCTCTAAACCATTTGTAGATTGTACTGCACCTTTTTAAATTTACTTTTGAGGAGTCATAGTCATAGAGGTTTACAGCATGGAAACAGGCCCTTCGGCCCAACTTGTCCATGCCGCCCTTTTTTTTAAAAAACCCCTAAGCTAATCCCTTGCCCGCATTTGGCCCATATCCCTCTATACCCATCGTACCCATGTAACTATCTAAATGCTTTTTAAAAGACAAAATTGTACCCGCCTCTACTACTACCTCTGGCAGCTTGTTCCAGACACTCACCGCCCTCTGTGTGAAAAAATTGCCCCTCTGGACACTTTTGTATCTCTCTCCTCTCACCTTGAATCTATGCCCTCTAGTTTTACACTCCCCTTCCTTTGGGAAAAGATATTGACTATCTAGCTGATCTGTGCCCCTCATTATTTTATAGACCTCTATAAGGCCACCGCTCAGCCTCCTACGCTCCAGAGAAAAAAGTCCCAGCCTCTCCTTATAACTCAATCCATCAAGTCCCGGTAGCATCCTAGTAAATCTTTTCTGCACTCTTTCTAGTTTAATAATATCCTTTCTATAATAGGGTGACCAGAATTGCACACAGTATTCCAAGTGTGGCCTTACCAATGTCTTGTACAACTTCAACAAGATGTCCCAATTCCTGTATTCAATGCTCTGACTAATGAAACCAAGCATGCCGAATGCCTTCTTCACCACTCTGTCCACCTGTGACTCCACTTTCAAGGAGCTATGAACATGTACCCCTAGATCTCTTAGTTCTGTAACTCTCCCTAATGCCCTATCATTAACTGAGTAAGTCCTGCCCTGGTTCAATCTACCAAAATGCATCATCTCGCATTTGTCTAAATTAAACTCCATCTGCCATTCGTCAGCCCACTAGCCCAATTGATCAAGATCCCGTTGCAATTGGAGATAACTTTCTTCACTGTCCACTATGCCACCAATCTTAGTGTCATCTGCAAACTTACTAACCATGCTTCCTATATTCTCATCCAAATCATTAATATAAATGACAAATAACAGTGGACCCAGCACTGATCCCTGAGGCACACCGCTGGTCACAGGCCTCCAGTTTGAAAAGCAACTCTCTACAACCACACTCTGGCTTCTGTCAAGAAGCCAATTTTGTATCCATTTAGATACCTCACCCTGGATCCCGTGAGATTTAACCTTATGCAACAACCTACCAGAAGGTTATAGTCATGTATGCCGAACAAAACCATTGCATATTTTGATAATGCAATGCTTTTGAGAGAATGTTTGGATGCTTAATGAGAAGACTACATTGTACGGTAACTCTTCTGGAAGGATTCACATGAGCTTTCCTTGTGCCCACCCCACAGATTGAAGACAGATGATGAGTGAATAATTAAGTTGTACCTTTGTAACTTTGTGGTTAGATTTTATGCAAGTTCTGTACACTTCTCAGGGCATTGTAAGTTTTCTACCAGATAGCTTTTTTTGCACAATTATGGAGAAATTACCTTGAACTGCAAGTTGAAAATAGCAAACCTTTACTCAGTGTGATTTACTTTGAATTTCCGTGAAGGACGACACCAGCACTTCTCATGACCAGAATTCCATTAGCAGAATTATTGTAGCAGCAGTAAAGTCTGTTTTGTTCTCGCAATGATCCTTGGCACAACTATTAGAAATGTTCCTTTTGCTACTTATTTTGCATATTGACATATAAAATTCGAAGTTAATGCTTTCCAGGTTGTTATGGAGATTTTCTGCAGACTAACTTACTGTGTTTGCCTGGTTGGTGGAGCAGCTGTCAAATGTTAAAAAAAACTGCACGGAAAAATTGCAATGTATTAATTTTCAAACACGTTAGATGGTTCCTCACCATTCATTGCTATCTCTTAGCTTCCTTTTCCTCCTGCATTGTTTTCTCATCTACCATCTTTATCTCTCTTTCTCCTTGGCGGATTTCTTTCTCCCATTTCCTGTTTCTGTGCTTTACCGTTCTCTTTGTGTCTGTGCCCAACATCCCTTTCTGAAAGAATGAACATGATCAGAGCTGATTACCATGAAACTGAGCTTGTGTTTTGCCATGCAGTAACTGCTTGAGTTTGTACTGCATCATTAATGTAGAAAAAATAATCACCCAGAAATACTTTGCAAAGTCGTAATCAAAAGATGGACACAGCCAAAGAACCAGAGGGTTTTAAGAAGAAGAGGCAAAGCAGTTTGGAGGAGATGCACAAGAGGACTAGCTCATAAGAATGGAGAGTTAGGAAGAGGAGGTGTTTAGGCTGTGTGGATTGTGGATACAGGGGAGTGGGGGGGGGGGGGGGGGGGGGGGGGCGCGAGTGGTGAGACCACAAAGAGATTTCAGTATTGAGATGGAAACTTGACCTTGGCTACCAGTTCTTCAATGCCGCCTGTGTAACTTGATGAGTAACTTGATCACTTGTAACTTGATCATAACTTGATGAGGACAGTGGGAATGGGTGAATGGACACTTTGGTGATGGATGCAGGCAACATAATTCTGATGGACAGATATTTCGGGAAGGTAGCGGATGGGAGGTTGATCAGAAGAGAATTGGATTATTTGATGGTGAGTGGTAAAAAGCATTGATGAGGCTTTCTGCATCACTCCGGTGTTGTAAGGGTGGTATAAGTAGATGGCCTATGTGTTGGAGGTGAAATGGGATCTGGATATATGTGGTTGGATACACAGAAGATTGTTTGCTCTGGCTCCACTCTGAAGACTTGAGCACAGAATCCAGGCTGGCACTTCAGTGCAGTACTGAACGTGTGTTAGGGGGCTCCCTTTTTGAGCTGAGACATTTAACTGAACCCCATCTCTCCTCCCGGGCAAGTGTAATCGCTTCTCAATCTTTTGGCTAAGATCAAGCATCAGATCAAGCCCAAGATCAGATGCAATGCCTTTTCTTGTCAGCTTGGATCTTGTATATCTCTCTTGTGGGGACCATGAATTGGATTCAATTTCAATTGTTTTTTGGAGCAAGCAAGGAGATGAATTAAGGGCTTGCCCTGTCCATTCTGCGCATTGGCTTTGTAACTTTAAGATTGGAGCAAAAATTTTTTTTAAAAGATCCCAGGATGCTACTTTAACCTTGCCTATTTACCTTTTGTGTGGCGCCTTAACTAATGTAAGAAGTCTCACAACACCAGGTTAAAGTCCAACAGATTTACCCCAGTCCCAATGCCGGCATCTCCGCATCATGCCTTAACTAATGCCTTTTGGAAATCCGTATACACAACGGATCTACCCTACTAATTACATCCTCAAAAATCCTAATAAATTTGACAAACAGGATTTCCCCTTCATGAAACCAAGCTGACTTTTCTGATTGTACTTTCTAAGTGCACTAAGTCACTCAAAGAGATAGGACAGGTGACCAAAAGCTTTGTTAAAGGCAGTAGATTTTAGGAGTGATTTTAAAGGAGATAAGCAGAGAGAGATTTAGGGAGGGAATTCCAGAGTTTGTAGCCTAGCCTGCTGAAAGCACTGCTGTCAATAGCGAAGCAAAGGAAATCTGGGGTCTGCAGAGATCTGAATTGGAGGAGCTCAAAGATCTTGTACTGAACAAGGAAAGGCTATTTTAATCTGCCTTTTGAAGCTCACACACTGACCATCATAAACAAACAAGATCAGTGCAGAAGGAGGATCCTTACATCCTGCTGAGAGGAAAAAGGTGAGTAAGTGCAATATATTTTTATATATATATACAAATATATATATATATAAAACTTTCACAATAACTTCATTGCGGTGTTAATGTAACTTGTGATACTAATAAATAAACTTTATTTTAATTGAGTTTTGCACACAAATTGTAATATCCATCAAGTCAACTAAATGGAGCGGCACGATGGCACAGTGGTTAGCACTGCTGCTTCACAACGCCAGGGAGCTGGGTTCGATTCCCAGCTTGCCTTACTGTATGTGTGGAGTTTGCACGTTCTTCCCCCTGCGTGGGTTTTCCGGGTGCTCCCACAGTCTGAAAGACGTGCTGGTACATTGACCCGAACGGGCACCGGAGTGTGGCGACTAGGGGAATTTCCACAGTAACTTCATTGCAGTGTTAATGTAAGCCTTACTTGTGACAAATAAATAAACTTTAAATATGCACTGTCGCACCGGAAACTGGTTTTATCATCTTGGAACTTTGTGGCTATTAACCCCCTGATTTTGAATTGGATGGAGTCAATGATAAAGTTCCCTGAAGTTGACCTGATGACACTATTTAAATGCAAATTCTCCTTGCTTGACTTTTGGGGTGCATTATTTATGTGATACCACATGGTGGCGCCAGCTCTGCACCTTTAGTCCCAAATGCGTTTTTAAGAGGCTACCTAACTGTTGTGTGTGAATACAAACAACATTTCAAGCATGCATGTTTCATGCTCTTTGGCAATGATTTTGAATAACAAAGCATTATTTTCTCTTAGCATTAATTTACTCTTGAATTTTTCTTGGTTTCCTGAAAGGAAAGAGAAATAGCCCCGATTAATTGAAAAGCTTACGTGGTTTTAGACGTTTGTAATTAGTGTTGTATGTTTAATTCCAAGCACATAGATTCGCAGAGTATCTTAAGTTATACAAAGTCAAAGCTTTCTGATGTGTTGCCTAGGGTTCTCCACATAGAATTATCCACAAACCCCTTCACAGGATGGCACGGTAGCACAGTGGTTAGCACTGTTGCCTCACAGCGCCAGGGGCCTGGGTTTGATTCCCGGCTTGGGACATTGTCTGTGTGGAGTTTGAACGTTCTCCCTGTGTCTGCGTGGGTTTCCTCCGAGTGCTCCGGTTTCCTCCTGCCGTCTGAAAGACGTGCTGGTTAGGTGCATTGGCCATGCTAAATTCTCTCTCAGTGTACCCGAACAGGTGCCGGAGTGTGACGACTAGGGGGTTTTCACAGTAACTTCATTGCAGTGTTAATGTAAGCCTACTTGTGATACTGTTTTAAAAAAAAACCTCTCAGAACTTAAGACATTTGTGGAAAAGATGTTTTTTGGATAAATAAAATGCATACAGGTTATCGACAAATGTAGAAGTAAACTTTTCAGAATTAGCAAGTGGATCTCCTACAATATTTGCTCCTTGAATCAATGCATACGTTTCCACTGATGATAGCAAAGATGGTAAGAGAGATTAGAAACGTAAAAGACATATTGATGATCCAAAGAATGTGCAAATAGTTAAGGCAGGTTATTTAAGTTTCAGAAAGTTCAAGGGTGAAATGAAGGGAATATCTGTTTTGCGTTGGGCTTGCGTAGGAAATAGCAGACCTATCAAATACAGGGAGTGAGGAAGTGGGAAATGACTGGTAGGGAGACCTATTATGAGTGGAAGTGTGGAAATGAGAGATCAAGTTGAGGTTTTTGTCTGCCTCAGTAGAGGGGAATCCTTGGCTGAGACGAATAAAGCCTTTTCCGTAGCTCTGGTGTGGAAGGTAATATTGTCAGAGGAGAGATGACAGAGACTGAGAAAGTGGGAGAAGTGAATATTGTCCTTCTATGGAATCAGTCTCCTTCTTAAGCACTGCAGAGTGACTTTCCCTGTGACACCCGATTCCTCTCTGCCTAAATCCCTAACGGTAGTCATGATGTGGAGATACCAGCGTTGGACTGGGGTAAATACAGTAAGAAGTACTTTGAGACTTGATTACCTGTAAAGACTCGCATTCCAACCATTATATTGTAAATTGAGTTGTGTCTTTATATGCCCTGTTTGTGAACTGAAATCCCTCTCACCTGATGAAGGAGCAGCGCTCCGAAAGCTAGTGGCTTTTGCTACCAAATAAACCTTTGGACTTTAACCTGGTGTTGAGAGACTTCTTACTGTGTAAATCCCTAATATCAGGGATGGGCAATTTACTTTCTTGGAACTGTTCCTTGCGAGCACAGTAAATGTAATGCTTAGCGATTCGCTTCCTCTCACACCAGTGTCCAGGGTTCCAAACACTTCTTTGAGTGAGGCAGCAATTTAATTACTCCTCCATCAATCCAGTGTGTTGTATTCAGTGCTCATGGTGCAGCCTCCTTTACACTGGGGAGGGCCAAACATCAATTGGCTGTTTGATTTGCTCCCCACTTCCATGCTGTCTGCAAATGCCACTTGCCATTTTAATCTTCCATTACATTCCTTTACACTCCCACTCTGGCCTTGGGTGACCCCTGGTGATTGTTAGCCTGTGGAACAACAGTTCTTCTTTCTAGCCAGCACGGTGCGGCACAGCGGTTAGCACTGCTGCCTCACAGCGCCAGCGACCCAGGTTCAATTCCGGTCACTGTCTGTGTGGAGTTTGCACATGCGGGTTAGGTTGATTGGCCGTGCTAAATTGCCTCTTAGTATCAGGACTAGCAGGGTAAATATGTGGGGTTATAAGGATAGGGCCTGGGTGGGATTGTGGTCGGTGCAGGTTCGATGTGCCAAATGGCCTCCTCCTACACTGTAGGGATTTTATGATCAGGCCTTCATATTGACTTGCTTAACGCTTTAGATCTTAATTACAGCTCTCACTTTCTCTCTGACAGTCGCTACTGGTGATGTAGGATGGGTATACCAGTGCTTCCAGGAATGGAGAAAGGAAGGTTGGAAATTCTTCCATTGAAACAGCCAGCAGGGTCGTCTACAGTCTGACCTCGACTGGCTTTTTCCTTTTACCTGACACTTAGGCCACTGGTACCTGTTTTGCTTCACCAGGTTTCAGTACTCACTTCTTTCACCATAGTGAATCTGATTTACCTATTTTCGCATTGTCTCGCTTTTGGCTATTTCTCTCAAATTTTCTTACCTTGGCTTTTGATTTGTACTGTTATCACTCATGTTGTCTTCTCATGTTCTCCACCTAAGGTCTCACAGTGGTTAGCACTGCTGCCTCACAGAGCCAGGGACCTGGGTTCGATACCCGGCTTGGGTCACTGTCTGTGTGGAGTTTGCACATCCTCCATGTGTCTGCATGTGCTTCCTCCGGGTGCTCCGGTTTCCACCCACACTCTAAAGATGTGTGGGTTAGGTTGATTAGCCATGCAAAAATTGTCAGAGGGATTAGCAGGGTAAGTATGTGGGATTAAGAGGATAGGGCCTGGCTGTGATTGTTGTCAGTGCAGGCTCAATGAGCCGAATGCACTGTAGGGATTCTATAATTCTAAGCACTTTGCGATTCATTTGTATTCCTGTATATGTGTGTTGCTGTACCCCTACCCTTCTTCACTTCCTTCTAATAAACTCCTTATCTGTAATATCGTCTAGTTCCGATGCAGGAATGTCAACATTTTCCAATTTTATGGAAGTGGGCGAACTTACTTCCAGCCATTTGTTTTTGTTTGAGATTTGCAGCATTTCCAGTATTGTATTTTAGGAAGAGGGGTTATTTTTGGATTTAAACCGTTTTTAGAGCTTGAAAGTAATTATTTTTCTCTCTGAAGCTAAAAATCTGGAAATGAATATTAATCAAGCAGCTTTTATATTTAAGTTTATTTATTTGTGTTACAAGTAGGGTGACACCAACATTGCAATGAAGTAACTGTGAAAATCCCCTCGTCACCACACTCCGGCGCCTGTTCGGGTACAGTGAGGGAGAATTTATCATGGCCAATGCACCTAACCAGCACGTCTTTCAGACTGTGGGAGAACATGCAGACACCGCACAGACAGTGACCCAAACCAGGAATCGAACCTGGACCCCCAGCGCTGTGAGGCAGCAGTGTTGACCACTGTGCCACCTTGTTGGCCATAAGTTACAGAGATTTATGCCATAAATATAAGACGATATAAAAGTCTTGAGGGCAGAGATTTAAATACAGGAAGCAACTGGCAATGGGAAAGATGGTGTGAGGTCTGACTGTACTGAAGGAGCACACTTGGAGGTGAAGCTGACCAGCAAGATCGTGGCAAAAGGAAACGGCTCAAAAGGGACTAAGGCCATTTTGTCATTCATTACCCTGAGTCCCCCTTCCCATTGAACCCCAGGAACTCTCCAAAACCTCTTCCCTTCTTTCCTCAATGCTTCTGGATCTCAGGACCATCTCCCCTCCCAGTGCTCAGAAACCTTTGGCCGTCCAGTGCTTACAAATGCTGAGACCACTAATGTCCTTTAGGAAAGGAAATCTGCTGTCCTTACTTGGTCTGGCCTATATGTGACTCCAGAGCCACAGCACTGTGGTTGACTCTCAACTGCCCTCCAACGGCAACTAGGGATGGGCAACAAATGCTGGCCAGCCAGCGAAGCCCATGTCCCACGAATGAATTTTTTAAAAAAGACCACCCTCGCCTCCACACTCCCCACCTTCTGTGGTTCCGTTTGCCCACGATGCCTCAGCCAACGATTAATGTCCTGTTACTGAATACATTCCTCGTGGAATCTTTCTCTGTAATGCTCATACACCCTAGGAGCCCCGCAATGTGCTGCTAAATCCTGAGACCCTTTCTCATCAGGAAACTACCTTTCCAGGTCCTGTGCTGTACCCAGTGCGTTGTTTATCAATTCTCTGGTTCAGCGTGAGCTTCTTCCAATCTTTTAGGCTTCTCCCATTTTACTTGGAGTCACCACAATGCTAATTGATCACCTTCTCCATCTCCTCCTGTCAGTCACCCATTCCTCTTCCAATGCCACTGCATTTAATTCTCTCACCACCCGGACCACTGCATCTTTTCATCCAGTCAGGTAAATCGTATTTTTTATGTGAAGGGATCAAAAAAACAGCACAGGCCGGAGCGGCAGCACACATGCTGTCCCAACCCACGTTACATGATCATGTCCCAAGCTAAAATTGGGGAAACTGTCCTTTTTCCTATTTTCCTACTGTCTCCTTTCCCATGCACTTGTCACTCCTGGCACTGGGAGAAGACTGCATCGTTAAGCTATTTCATAGACATTTCATAGAATCCCTACAGTGCAGAAAGAGGCCATTCAGCCCATTGAGCCTGCACCAACAACAACCCCACCCAGGCCCTATCCCCGTATCTCAAGTATTCGCCCTGTGCATCCCCCCGACACTAAGGGGCAATTTAGCATGGCCAATCCGCCTAACCCGCACATCTTTGTAGTGCGGGAGGAAACCGGAGCACCTGGAGAAAACCCACGCAGACACGGGGAGAATGTGCAAACTCCACACAGACAGTGACCCAAGCTGGGAATCGAACCCAGGGTCCCCGGCGCTGTGTTCTCCAAAAAATATAAAAATCAAGGGGTGGAGTTAGGGTTGTCCTTTGATCCCCAAAAAGCAAGTTCTTCTGGTGATGGAAAACTCTGAAAGATGCTTCGTATGTCTCCTGCTGGCACAGAACAAAATCCAAATTTAGCTGAATGGAACATTGATGTGTTCCTTCAACACTTGAAAAGTAATTCCACTTTGGCTCAGTCTTTAACAAAACGTCGGGTAAACCTTTCTTGTCAAAGCTGCCAGTGTGTAGCTTTAATAGGAAGTGCATGACTTTTAGCACATGTAGATCGAAATGACATTATCAGTTCCACTGGAAGCTGTATCGTCAAAAGTGTAGTTAAATTGCCAGAGTACCACTTATCACTGAGCTTATCCGTAATCGCAAGGGGAAAACGCAGCATTACAAACTCCCAGCCTCTGTTCAGTTGTGATCTTACATTTTGTTTAATTATAACAGGACTAGGCAGGGTAGATGCAGGGAGGATGTTTCCAATGGTGGGGAAGTCCAAAACCAGGGTTTACAGTCTGAGGATTCGGGGTAGACCATTTAGGACGGAGGTGAGGAGACATTTCTTCACCCAAAGAATGGTGAGCCTGTGGAATTCATTACCACAGGAAGTAGTTGATGTCAAAACATTGAATGTATTCAAGAGGCAGCTGGAAATAGTACTTGGGGCGAATGGGATCAAAGGTTATGGGGAAAAGCAGGATTCGGCTATTGAGTTGGATGATCAGCCAAGATCGTAATGAATGGCGGAGCAGGCTCGAAGGGCCACATGGCCTCCTCCTGCTCCTATCTTCTATGTTTTCTGAGGTGAGTGAGAATTTCTTAATCCTGCGGCGGTCATGATGCACTCGATGAGCTCCAGCTTCTGGAAGATAAACAGAGGATGGAGAAAAATGTTCAAACTGGAAAAGAAACACGATGAGAGGAATGAGACCAGAAACACATTTCACCCTGGGGACTGAAATGATGTCAGGGGCCAGTTTTATTTATAGGCCAGGACTGGGTTGTTTGGCCGAAGGTGCCATTTTCTTTTGTTTGCTTTTAAATCAATCTCCCGGTAAAGTGGTGATAAAATCACAAACGCAGAGGGGCCATGCCAAATGCAATGTAATTACATTATCAGCTAACAGCATCATGAGTGCAAAATATCAATAGGATAACTTAAATTGAATGAAAATCAGTCGTTCCACTGCACCAGATTACAGATCTGCAGTGAAGACAGATATTTTCTCCTTGATCTCCTGTGGCTGAATAGTTTATATAAAAGGAAAAAAAACTAAGAGGTGCAGGACTTGCACTTGTAACTTTACACGTCTTCCCTAACTTTGTTTTTTGTGATTCTCAGTCCACGTCTTCTGAAACTTTCCTTTGAGGACCCGTTATCGCATCACGTTTTTTTCGTCAACTCTGCTGTACTTTTTGTTATTTTGTTCTCTAACTGGTTAACATTTTTTTGCCCTAGATCTATTACCAATGCTTTTCAGTCTGTATCTTCTGCTTGACCATTCTGGTATCACATCCAGAACTTTGCACATAATAATAAAACCTAGGGTGATTTTACTGTCAAATCACTAGAAAGCAATTTTGAGCGACTAGTAACTTGAGTATTAGGTCAGAGCAGGCTAAAGACAAGCTTTGTGAAAACCCCTTGAAAGGGTTGCCAAGAGAGCTTTGAGCATCCCTCCCGCCCCCACCGCCCCTCTCCCACCCCCAACCACCTCCAGTTTGATGTGAAGATTTATTCTAAAAGTGTTTCGTTCATCTTTTGGAAATACGTAAGTAAAAAAAAAAAAATTAGAGGTTCAGTTCATTAGAATCCAGGAGTTTATGAAGCGATTGAGTTGAACAGAATAGATAGAAACAGACTGTTACAAATTCCTGAGCCGTCAAGGTGGTAGAGACTTTGATGTCATATTAAAGATAAGAAATTCAGGACAGGGAGAAGAAGAAACCTTTTTTTTTACTGACAATGCAGGAACAGAAGAAATAGGAGCAGAAATACAGCCTATTTTGCCGTTCGGTAACCACATGTCTGAACTTCTATATTAAATAGTTCCACATTCCCGCCCCAATGAATAAGAGCAAAACATTAACTCCACACTAGAGGTAGTCACCTTAGCCTACCACATTGCACAGAATTAGCAAACCCTTCCTACAAATCTATTTCTTGTGTATCTTAATTTTAAAAAAATGCTTGCAATGTGTTTTAATTCCAATATGAGAAAATAATGAGAAAATAAATCTTTGTGGAAGATTTAAAAGAACAACAGACCAGAAATTAATGTTAGAATAGAATCCATACGGTACAGAAAGAGGCTAATTGGTCCATCGTGTCTACACTGGCACTCAGATAGAGCATCTTACACAATTCCAAGGTGCAGAGGGTGTTCTAGATGTCCTAGTGCACAATTAAGGCAGCTCATGGAATGCTTTACTGCCCTCTGAAATGGCCTAGCAAGCTACTTGGGTCAAGGGCAATTAAGGATGGGGAACAAATGTTTGCCTTGCCAGTGACAGCCACATCCCATGAAAGACTAGAACACACATTATGAAGCTGGATAGTTTTCCCCCTCCCTGGTGATCAAGTCTGGTCTGAGCAACTGACTGTGCTCTAATTAGACAGTCAGCTGTTAGAACTTGCAGAAATTCACGTTAAAGCACTGAAGAGTGAATTGTGAAAGTGTATGTTTTCCTGATTGTAAATACTGAAACAATAAAATATGTAGACATCTAAATATTTTGTGCACGGAAAAAAATGACCCTTTGCAGGCTGCACAGCTTCTAGTTTTAAGTGATTTCACCAAGGCCTTCAGTCAGAGTAGTGATAATGTGGAACCCGCCACCACATGGAGTAGTTGAAGTGGTCAGCACAGATGCAATTAGGGAGATAAATACACATTGGAGAAAAGGAAAACCACAGCACTGCCCTCTGAAATAGCCTAGCAAACCACTCAGTTCAAGGGCAATCAGAGATAGGCAATAATTGCTGGCCTACACAGTGACACCCACATTCCCTGAACAAATAAAAATAAACACACACACTCAAGTCCCTTAGAACATTCACACTTTCAAGCTTCTCGCCTTTTAAAAAATATTTTGTTTTCTTATTCTTACAACCAAAGTGAATAATTTCCTTATATTATGCTCCATCTGACATCTGGTTGACCACTCATCTAATCTCTATATTTCTTTGCAGCCTCTCTGTGTCCTTCCCACAGCTTCCACTTAGCTTGGTATCTTAGATACAATACTCTCTGTCTCTTCAGCTAAGTCATTAATATAGTCTGTAAGTGGCTAAGACCTCAGCACTGTTCCTTGTGACACTTCACCATTCATTACCTGGTAACTTGAAAAAGCCCTATTAATGCCCACACTCTGTTTTCTATCATTTAACCGTTCTGTTATCCATGCTAATATATTACCCCCAATTCCATGAGCCTTTATGTTGCCTATTAACATTTTGTGTGGCACCTTATCAAATACCTTTTGGAAATCTAGGTACCCTGCATCTACTGCTTCCTCTTTATCTACCCTACTAGCTACATCCTCAAATCTGCCAAACAGCATTTCCCTTTGGTAAAACCATATTGACTGGTTCTAATCATACTGTGCTTTTCTGAGTGCATTGTTAAAACTTCTTTGAAAATAGATTCTGGCATTTTCCCAGCAACTGATTGAGCCACCAATTAGACTAACTGGCTGTTGTTCACTGTTTTCTCTCTCCCTCCTTCCTTGAAAAGCAATGTTATACTTGTCAACTTCCAATCTAGTGGGACCGCTCCTGAATCCAGGGAATTTTGGAAAATCGTAGCCAGCACATCCACTATTTTTGCAGCTATCTCTTTTAGAAACATAAGACATAGGCCATCATGTGCTGGGATTTGTCAGATTTTAGTCCCTTAAGCTTCTTCAGCACTTTATCGCTGCTGATATTAACTTGCCTGATTTCCTCACTCTTTCTAGCCCCTATCCAGCCTACAAGCCTATAATTTTAAAAGGAATTGCACAGCTGCTGCTTGTTGGGATGGCTCTGTCTCCATAGTTACTCTTAATCTGCAGGAAAGGCAGAGGAAATATTGGAAAATCTTACAACCAGGTGGGCTATGGAAGAAGAAAGGAGTGGAAAGAAGAAAGGAAGAACACATCAATGTCTCCAAGTAACAGATGCAGCTTGCTGTTTTCCGCTTTGGTTATGGCTTTGCTTACATCTGGAAATTACACTCCACGGATTTGTCCGATATTGGAAGCTCGGATTATTTAACCATAACCAGTTGGAATCAGTAGACGACATTTCCATGGTTCCAGCTGCAGAGGAAACATCATGTTTTGTGGAAAATGTGATCTTTGTCTCCACTTATCCTTGTAGCGTTCAGCTCTGTTCCTTCTGGATATTTTGGAGCAGGGGAAGTAATAAATGTTTAAGAAAAAACAAATCACGCAGGCCGAACATAATCTTACAAACCACTTTATGACTTTATTTTCTTCTCCCACAAACAAACACCCAATTTCCACTCAACGACCCAGTTAAGTTCAGGAATTTATGTGAAGGAATCACAGTAGAAACAAACCTATATCATAGGCAGAGCAGATTGATTTATTGATATGGTGAACCAGATCAGTGTACATAGCATGTTTATATTCTTTCATTCCTTCACTGCTAACCAAAACCTTCAGGCTTGAAAAAAAAATGCTCACATGATTAGCTAGTGGCCCATAAAGAATTGATGCAAATGATCTTTAAATATGTTTTGCAGCTTAGTGGTTTGACAGGACATTTAAATTCAATCGAGGTGATTAGAAGTTTATTCATTAGTCACAATTAAGGCTTACATAAACATTGCAATGAGGTTACTGTGAAAATCCCCTAGTTGCCACAATCCGGCACATGTTCAGGTCAATGCACCTAACCAGCACATCTTTCAGACTGTGGGAGGAAACCGGAGCACTCGGAGGAAACCCACGCAGACACGGGGAGAACGTGCAAACTCCACACAGACAGTGACCCAAGCTGGGAATCGAACCTAGTTCTCTGGCGCTGTGAGGCAGCAGTGCCAACCATTGCGCCGCCCGTACATGGGTGACTTTATGGGGCTTTATTGACCAAAAAGTAAAAAGCTGCCTTTTTGTCAGGATGGGAATCAGGTTTGAGGAGTCTGAAGTGAGTGATTACTTATTCGACTCCCCTGGATACAAGTTCAAAGCTCCTGAACTGCATTTGAATGTCATCTTTTCAATGCCGAATTCAGGAAAGTGGGGCAGAGGAACCATTTTTGCTCTCTTTTGTTGCTGAGAATTTCCTGGACAGGGGTGTGTTATGTAGGTGCAGCTCATTGCGGTGCTGTAAGTAAAGTGGGAGAAAGGTGTTCTGGTTTCCCTGTAACATTTTCCAATTCATCTGACTGTTGATTGCTACTGCATTGGGAGCACCTTGGAAAATCCTGATGCAATGCACGCCCTTAGATCCGAGGAGCCATGGGGGTTGCTGGGGATCCTAGGCTAATGTGCTTATGATATTTGACTTTGTATATTTCTAGGCATTCTTTGATAGATTTTAGTCCCTTAAGATTCTTCAGCACTTTATTGCCGCAATATTAGAACATAGAAACCCTACAGTGCAGTAAGAGGCCATTCGGCCCATCGAGTCTGCACCGACCACAATCCCACCCAGGCCCTACCCCCATATCCCTACATATTTTACCCGCTAATCCCTCTAACCTACACATCTCAGGACACTAAGGGGCAATTTTAGCATGGCCAATCAACCTAACCCGCACATCTTTGGACTGTGGGAGGAAACCGGAGCACCCAGAGGAAACCCATGCAGACACGAGGAGAATGTTTCCATGGTTAACTTGCCTAGTTTCCTCACTCTTTCTAGCCCCTATCCAGCCTATAATTTTAAAAGGAATTGCACAGCTGCTGCTTCTTGGGATGGCTCTGTCTCCATCGTTTCTCTTAGTCTGCTGGAAAGGCAGAGAAAATATTTGAAAATCTTACAACCAGGTGGGCTATGAAGGAAGAAAAGAGTGGAGAGAAGAAAGGAAGAACACATCAATGTCTCCAAGTAACAGATGCAACTTGCTGTTTTCCGCTTTGGTTATGGCTTTGCTTACATCTGGAAATCACACTCCGTGGATTTGTCTGATGTTGGAAGCTCGGATTATTTAACCATAACCAGTTGGAATCAGTAGACGACATTTCCATGGTTCCAGCTGCAGAGGAAACATCATGTTTTGTGGAAAATGTGATCTTTGTCTCCACTTATCCTTGTCGCGTTCAGCTCTGTCCCTTCTGGATATTTTGGAGCAGGGGAAGTAATAAGAAATGTTTAAAAAAAACAAATCACGCAGACCGAACATAATCTTACAAACCACTTTATGACTTTATTTTCTTCTCCCACAAATAAACACCCAATTTCCACTCAACGACCCAGTTAAGTTCAGGAATTTATGTGAAGGAATCACAGTAGAAACAAACCTATATCATAGGCAGAGCAGATTGATTTATTGATATGGTGAACCAGATCAGTGTACATAGCATGTTTATACTCTTTCATTCCTTCACTGCTAACCAAAACCTTCAGGCTTGAAAAAAAAATGCTCACATGATTAGCTAGTGGCCCATAAAGAATTGATGCAAATGATCTTTAAATATGTTTTGCAGCTTAATGGTTTGACAGAACATTTAAATTCAATCTAGGTGATTGTGGGGCTTTACTGACCAAAAAGTAAAAGGCTGCCTTTTTGTCAGGGTGGAAATCAGGTTTGAGGGGTCTGAAGCGAGTGATTACTTATTCAACACCACTGGATACGAGTTAAAAGCTCCTGAACTGAATTTGAATGCTGTCTTTTCAATGCCGAATTCAGGAAGGTGGGGCACAGGAACTATTTTTGCTCTCTTTTGTTGCTGAGAATTTCCTGGACAGGGATGCAGCCCATTTGATTTGATTTCATTTATTATTATTGTCACATCTATTAGTCTTCAGTGAAAAGTATTGTTTCTTGCGCACAGACAAAGCATACCATACATAGAGATGGAATGGACAGGGTGCAGAAGGCAGTGTTACAGTCATATCTAGGGTGTAGAGAAAGATCAACTTAATATGAGGTAGGGCCATTCAAAAGTCTGACAGCAGCAGGGAAGAAGCTGTTCTTGAGTCGGTTGGTACGTGACCTCAGACTTTTGTATCTTTTTCCTGACGGAAGAAGGTGGAAGAAAACATCTCCGGGGTGCATGGGGTCTCTGATTATGCTGGCTACTTTTCCGAAGCAGTTAGAAATGTAGACAGATTCAATGGATGGGAGGATGGTTTGTGTGATGGACTGGGCTTCATTCAACCATTCAACACAACCCTTTGTAGTTTCTTACGGTCTTGGACAGAGCAGCAGCCATACCAAGCTGTGATACAACCAGAAAGGATGCTTTCTAAGGTGCATCTGTAAAAGTTGGTGAGAGTCATAGTGGACATGCCAACTTTCCTTAGCCTCCTGAGAAAGTAGAGGCGTTGGTGGGCTTTCTTAACTATAATGTTGGTGTGGAGTGACCAGGACAGGTTGTTGGTGATCTGAACACCTAGAAACTTGAAGCTCTCGACTATTATCACTTAATCCCTGTTGATGTAGGCAAGGCACGTCCTCCACTACGCATCGCGGTGCTGTAAGTACAAAGAACAAAGAACAATACAGCACAGGAACAGGCCCTTCAGCCCTCCAAGCCTGTGCCGCTCATGTGCCCAACTAGACCATTCGTTTGTATCCCTCTATTCCCAGTCTGTTCATGTGGCTATCTAGATAAGTCTTAAACGATCCCAGCGTGTCCACCTCAATCACCTTGCTTGGGAGTGCATTCCAGGCCCCCACCACCCTCTGTGTAAAATACGTCCCCCTGACATCTGTGTTGAACCTTGCCCCCCTCACCTTGAACCTGTGACCCCTTGTGTTCGTCACCTCCGACCTGGGAGAAAGCTTCCCACTGTTCACCCTATCTATGCCCTTCATAGTTTTATACACCTCTATTAGGTCGCCCCTCATCCTCCGTCTTTCCAGGGAGAACATCCCCAGTTTACCCAATCTCTCCTCATAGCTAACCCCTCCATACCAGGCAACATCCTGGTAAACCTTCTCTGTACTCTCTCCAAAGCCTCCACGTCCTTCTGGTAGTGTGGCGACCAGAACTGGACGCAGTATTCCAAATGTGGCCTAACCAACGTTCTATACAGCCGCAACATCATATGCCATCTTTTATATTCTATGCCCCATCCAATAAAGGCAAGCATGCCATATGCCTTCTTTAGCACCCTCTCCACCTGTGCTGCCACCTTTAAGGATCTGTGGACTTGTACACCCAGGTCCCTCTGTGTGTCTATACTCCTGATGGTTCTGCCATTTATTGTATAGCTCCCCCTTACATTAGATCTACCGAAATGCATCACTTCGCATTTATCTGGATTAAATTCCATCTGCCATTTCTCTGCCCAATGTTCCAGCCTATCTATATTCTCTGTAAATGTTCATCACTATCCGCAACTCCAGCAATCTTCGTGTCGTCCGCAAACTTACTGATCACACCAGCTACATCTTCCTCCAAATCATTTCTATATATCACAAACAGCAGAGGTCCCAGTACAGAGCCCTGCGGAACTCCACTAGTCACAGACCTTCAACCAGAAAAAGACCCCTCCAGTGTTACCCTCTGTCTTCTATGGCTAAGCCAGTTCTCCACCCATCTAACTAGCTCACCTTTTATACGATGAGATTTAACCTTTTGCACCAGCCTGCCATGAGGGACCTTGTCAAACGCTTTACTAAAATCCATATAGGCGACATCCACGGCCCTTCCCTCGTCAATCGTTTTTGTCACCTCCTCAAAAACCTCAACCAAATTTGTGAGGCATGACCTCCCTCGTACAAAACCATGCTGTCTATTGCTAATGAGATTATTCAGTTCTAAATACGCATATATCCTATCTCTAAGAATCTTCTCCAACAATTTCCCTACCACGGACGTCAAGCTCACCGGTCTATAATTACCCGGGTTATCCTTGCTACCCTTCTTAAATAACGGGACCACATTTGCTATCCTCCAATCCTCTGGGACCTCACCTGTGTCCAGTGAAGAGACAAAGATTTCTGTTAGAGGCCCAGCAATTTCATCTCTTGCCTCCCTGAGGAGTCTAGGATAGATGCCATCCGGCCCTGGGGATTTGTCTGTCTTAATGTTTCCTAAAATATCTAACACTTCCTCCCTTGTAATTGAGATTTTTTCTAACGGGTCAACACATCTCTCTGAGACACTACCAGTCAACATGTCCCTCTCCTTTGTGAATACTGATGCAAAGTATTCGTTCAGGAATCCTGCTGGAGGTTGGTGGGAAGCTGATTTTCATCCTGCCAGTGGGATACGGAATCAATCCCCCCCCCCCATGCTCGATTCTCCGCGACACCAGCAGAAAAACATCCCGGTCCTGAACATGACTGGATAATGGTGGTATGCTGAAGTCGGGGCTGCCTCCGGAGTTCGGGTTGGAGGCTGCCAGTGATCCTGGAACCTTGAGCTCCACAGCAGTGAACATAATCTTTCAAACCGCTTTGTGACTTTATTTTCTTCTCTCACAAATATACACCCAATTTCCACTCAATGATTCAATTAAGTTCAGAAATTTGTGTGAAGCAATCACAGTAGAAACAAGCCTATATCATATTGCTGTGTGGCACAGCAGATTGATATGTTGAACCAGGCCATCGTACATAGCATGTTTATACTCTTTCTCACTACAAACCAAAGCCTTCAGGCTTGTAAAGGCTTGAAAAACATGTTCATGTGATTTGCACATCTATCAGTTGGATCTTCCACCTTCATTGTCTTTGAGAAGGTCCATCTTCCAGCCTCAGAATGTTCCTGGAGGTCCATCTTCTTTCTTCAGGAGGTCCACCTTCCTTCATAAATGGTGGATCAGAGATGTCAGGGGCCTTTCATATGTGCCACCTCGATATGACAGCGAGACGAGTGTCATCAAGAGATCTAATTGAGGTATATAAGGTGCTAAAGGGGATTGACAGGTTAGACATAGAGCAAATGTTTCCTTTTGTTGGACACTCTAGAACGAGAGGCCATAATTCTAGGCTAAGGGGTGGCAGATTTAGAACAGAAATTATGAGGAATTACTTCAAGGGTTGAATTACATTCAAAGGATTATGAATCTATGGAATTCTATACCCCAGAGTATAGTGGATTCTGGAACACCAAACAAATTTAAGGAGCTGATGGATGTGTTTTTAATTAGTGGCAGGATGAAGGGTTATGGGGAGCGAGCAGGAAGGTGGAGAGGAGGCCGAGATGAGACCAGCCATGATTTGATTTGATTTGATTTATTATTGTCACATGTATTAGTATACAGTGAAACGTATTGTTTCTTGTGTGCTATATAGACAAAGCATACCGTTCATAGAGAAGGAAAGGAGCGGGTATGGAATGCAGTATTACAGTCATAGCTAGGTTGTAGAGAAAAATCAACTTAATATAAGGTAGGTCCCTTGAAAAATCTGATGGCAGCAAGGAAGAAGCTGCTCTTGAGTTGGTTGGTACGTGACCTCGGACTTTTGCATCTTGTGGACGAGAGTATGTCCGGGTTGCATAAGGGCCTTGATTATGCTTATGATCTTATTGAATGGCGGAGCAGGCTTGTGGGGCTGAATTGCCTATTCCTGCTCCTAATATTGATGTTCTTACCAAGCCCACCCCACCACAGAATAGGGCACAAAGCCTCCAGATGCATAAATAACTACGCCAGGGATGGAAGATGTGGCGTCGTTTCCTGTTGATGTCTGCAGTGGGAAACATTCCCTATCTCCGCCACAGGACTTAGTCCCGGATGGGAGAATTCCACCTCTGGTGTCTTGTTCAGTTTTCTGCCCTCTTCAAGTGATCTGTGTTGTAAGTGGACAGGAAAAGCAACATCAAAGTTAAACCAGTCAGTTTGGAGAATCATTACAGAGATGCACAACATTCAAACCAGGAAGTATAAAGCAAGAAATATAAGTTTGATTTAAGTGATGCATAGAAAGCGAAATAAAGATGGAATTAAGGGCAAGCAATAAAAGGCAAACAGAAAAAGTACATTTTAAAACATTTCCAAAGTCATTTCCTTCTGAAGAAATGAGACTTTCAAAATTGCTTTTCAGGGCCAGAGAGATTATTCAGAAGTAATAATCATCTGTTGCAACGTAAAAAATTCACTCCTGAATGCATCAGCCCTAACCTTTCTCAGCCGGTTTAATCTCAAAGTTGTTGGACAACTACAGCAAGTCCACACCGTAATAACCATCTCAGTGCTGAGTCTTTTGGTGAAGATTGCAACAGCACATCCTATAGAGGAACAGGGTATCTCTGACAACAGGGTATCTCTGACTGCAACTGCTGAATTTCTAAGTTTAACCTTGAGTTTAGAAATGTAAGAAGTGACTTGATTGAAACATATAACCGCCTGACGGCTTTTGATGGGGTCGATGTGGAGAGGATGTTTCTTCTTGTGGGACAATCTTGTACTCGGGTCACTGTTTAAAAAATAAGGGATTCCCCATTCAGGATAAAGATGAAAATAATTTTTTTCTCTGAGGATTGTGAGTCTCTGGAACTCTTTTCCTGAAAAGACAGTGCAAGCAGGTACTTTGAACATTTTGAAGGCAGAGGTAGGTAGATTCTTGAGAAACAAAGGATTGAAAGGTTATCTGGGGATAGGCAGGAATATGGAGTTGAATTTACAATCAGATGAAATATTGAATGGCAGAACTGACTCGAGGGGATCATTAACCTGCTGCTCCTAATTTGGATGTTCATAACTGTGCATCAGTGGACTTCAGGTGTATTTCAGATTTCTTCCATTATAATGGCGAGCGTTGATAGCCTTACCGTTATTTATATTGAAAATTCCAGGCCAATGTAACAAGAAACAGTGAGGAACTGTCCAGTAAAGTGCATATATTTAATAAGCTGACTTACTAATTCAAATAAGGAATGCAGGATAAGAAATTATATGTATTATCATGAAATGAGAAGCTATACCTTGATCTCTTATTGAATGTAATAAGCCAAACTCCACCTTAATAACTAACAGTAAAATAGGACATTTGCTACTCTACCCTATTATCAAAAAGATAATTGGAGAAAACTTCATAATGAACACACTAAACTTCTAATTTCTAGTTAATGTTAAATATTACTATCATTAGAACAGTACAGTTGTGTATGGCAGCATTGAAGGTATTTATTTAAGTGGAAGCAATATGGGTAGTTTTGATTATTTAGCTATTCAAAGAAAACTTTTGACAGTGTAATTGATGACTTTATTGGCAAGTAGCTATTAACCACTGTTTGGTTTCATTTAGAGCTGCCTAAATATTACAGTTGAAGGAAGGTGTCTGTTTGAGATGCCTGGCTCCGGTATAATACTTGCGCAACAGTAATGTGCAGGGCACAATTTTACATGTTTAAACATCAGTGACTGGAATTTTCCTCTGGGTGGAACCTGCAATTTAGACCTAAAAATTCACCAATTCTGTGTTCATTCTGCTGTTGTCAAGTTCTAGCATTTCAATAATGTCAATGGAGCCAAATCAACATAAACAATCAGGTCAAGGAAACTGCAAAATCTACCCCACATAGTTCCTCTTAATTGTGAAAATTAAAGTCTCAGCTCATTCATGCACAAATAGGCACAACGTATTTAGGAGTCTGCAATTGCAAAAGCTTTTCAGTTTTTAAAATGCGTTATACATATACCATAAAAATAATAAAAGAAACTGAACATTTAGTTCACATCTCATCAGGGATCATAAAGCTAAAAAAATTACAATAAATTAAGAGAAACATGGCCCTTTCTTTTCTGCAGCTGAATACTGGGTTGTAATCTCAAGAGAGACTCTGAGGGGAGGTGATGGCCTGAGTGGTATTGTCGCAAGACTATTAATCCAGAAACTCAGCTAATGTTCTGGGGACCCAGGTTCAAACATTCCTCCATGGCAGATGGTGGAATTTGAATTCAATAAAAATACCTGGAATTAAAAATCTACTGATGACCATGAAACCATTGTCGATTGTTGTAAAAACCCAATTGGTTCACTAACGTCCTTTAGGGAAAGAAATCTGCCATCCTTACTTGGTCTGGCCTACATGTGTCTCCAGAGCCACAGCAATGTGGTTGACTCTCAACTGCCCTTGGGCAACTAGGGATGGGCAATAAATGCTGGCCAGCCAGCGAAGCCCATGCCCCATGAATCAATAAAGAAAATGTGCAGGAATCTTGAGTATAAAGTTTATTTATTGGTGTCAAAAGTTCTGTCACAGGCTCTGTAGCTTGGGGATGGGGCTGTTACCACAGACAAGGATGCATTTGGACAGAGAACTTTTGTTAAAATATCAAGGCAATTTCAGTGTGTTGTACTTTATGTGTAACTTATATAAATAATGTGAGTTACTTGTGCAAGTAACTCCCTCCCAAGACATCCGAGAATGTTTTGGGCTTCGTGGTTGATTTGTGTCCAGCTTGTACCTGAAGGATAGCATCAAGGATAAAGTAAAGGAAATTTTATCAAAACCTTACCTTACCTATAATTTAGAACACAGTAAGAGTTTTAACAACACCAGGTTAAAGTCCAACAGGTTTATTTGGTAGCAAATACCATTAGCTTTCGGAGCGCTGCTCCTTCGTCAGATGGAGTGGAAATGTGCTCATCACATTTCCACATTTCCACTCCATCTGATGAAGGAGCAGTGCTCCGAAAGCTAATGGTATTTGCTACCAAATAAACCTGTTGGACTTTAACCTGGTGTTGTTAAAACTCTTACTGTGTTCACCCCAGTCCAACGCCGGCTTCTCCACATTATAATTTAGAAGGCAGATGGTAGAATTTGAATTCAATGTGTAAAAGAAATCTGGAATTAAGAACCTACTAATGACCATAAAACCATTGTCAATTGTCGGAAAAACCCATCTGGTTCATTCTGGTCCTTTAGGGAAGGAAATCTGCCGTCCTTACCTGGTCTGGCCGACATGTGACTCCAGAGCCACAGCAATGTAGTTGACTCTCAACTGCCATCTGAAACGACCTAGCAAGTCACTCAGTTCAAGGGCAACTAGGGATGGGTAACAAATGCTGGCCAGCCAGCGGTGCCCGTGACCTATGAATGAATTTT
This sequence comes from Mustelus asterias, assembly GCF_964213995.1. Lineage (NCBI taxonomy): Eukaryota > Metazoa > Chordata > Chondrichthyes > Carcharhiniformes > Triakidae > Mustelus > Mustelus asterias. The sequence continues at coordinate 51,295,168 of NC_135805.1, forward strand.
TAAAAAATGACCTCTCTTTTCTCTCCCTGCAGATCGAGCCCGACTTGCTGAATTTTCCCATCTTACTCTGTTTTTATTTCAGGTTCCCACATCTGCAGTATTCTGCTTTTATTTTAGATGATTAAAGTTGGTTGGAGGTCAATCAAATCATTTCCAGGACATCAATTCAGGAGTTCCTCAGGGTAGTGTCCTAGACCCAACCACCTCCAGTTGCTTCACCACTGAGCTTCCTTCTATCATAAAGTCAGAAGTGGGGATGTTCGCTGTTGGCTGCACAATGTTCAGCACTATTCGTGACTCCTCAGACACAGAAGCAATCCATGTCCAAATGCAGCAAAACCCGCACAATATCCAGCTTGAACTGAGAAATGGTAAATAATATTCATGCCACACAAGTAACAGGAAATTACCATCCCCAGCAAGAGAAAATTTATCCATTGCCCCTTGACATTCAATGGCAATACCATTGCTGAATCCCCCACTATCAACATCTTGGGGGTTGTCATCAAGCAGAACTGGGCTAGCCATATAAATACTATAGCTACAAGAGCAGGTCAGAGTCCAGGAATTCTGCAGCAAGTAACTCACCTCCTGACTCCCCAAAGTCTGTCCACCATCTACAAGGCACAAGTCAGAAGTGTGATGGAATACTCTCCTCTTGCCTGGATGAGGGCCGCTTCAACAACATTCAAGAAGCTCAACACACCAGCATCACCTGAAGGTTCCTCTCCAAGCCACTCACCATCCTGACTTGGAAATTTATCATGTTCCTTTACTGGCGCTGGGTCAAAATCCTGGAACTCCCTCCCTAACAGCACCATGTGTGCATCTACACTTTAGGGACTGCACTGGTTCAGGAAGGCAGCTCACCACCACTTTCTCCAGGGCAACTAGGGATGGGAGATAAATGTTGGCTTAGCCAGCAATGTCCACATCCCACAAAAATGAATCGAAATAAAGAATCTGCAAAGGGTAGGTAAAAATCATTGCAAAGTGCCCAACGTATAATCATTTGTTGTCATTGCAGATTAAAGTTTTGAGGTCATGGTTGGGTATTGGACATATACTGCAGCTGATAAATGGTTTTCCCTCCCAGAAAACACTCTGCAGCTTCCTCACAAGAATTATAGTCTCTCATTTGGCTCACTGAGATTAGATTTATTAAAGATCTATTTCTTTCCCTTGTCCATTGTCATCTGCTATACAGCTGATAAAATGCTGATAATTTAATATAATGTATATTGAATTAAGCAATTTGATTTGAACATTCAGAATAAACAAAAATATTTTGTTGGAAGTTACTTTCTAAAGAAAACCAACCACTTTCTCAAATGGTCAAATAAACTCATTTTCCAAATAATGCTCAGAGGCGGAAGTAGTTCAAGCAATAGACCTCCTTCATAACAATGACCGTAGCATTTTTGGAGTACGGGAAATGGGTCTTTTATTTCAATGCATCCGGGTGAAATCCGATCAGATCCTGGCATCCACATTATAAAAGATAACTATCTTGTATAAGACCAAATAGAGATATGCAAACACTAGAGTTCATCAGGCAAGGCCATCCATTGTGAAGAGTCACCAGTTTGAACTCTCAGCAGTTTTGTTGTATGCTGATTAGGGAGCAGAAATCTGACCATTTCTTTTTCTCCTGAGCATAGGATGATGCCGAGGCTGATTGGCAATACTGCTTCATTAGTGACAATGGCTAATATATCATAAATTATCAGGAACCTTCCTGGTTTTTATGCCGCAGTACCATTGTCAATACAACTGGGGCGTTTGCCATTCAGCCATTCCTAACATTGTAAATATTACCCCAAGAGATGCTCACCAAAATTAATCTGTTGATTAATTCTTCATAGACTTTAATGTAGTCAGATTGATGTCTGAGACCGTGACTGTGAGAGGTGAGGTGAAATTTCTTCATCCAGAGAGTGGTGAATGTGTGGAATTCACAGCTGTTGTGGGAAAAATCCACTAGTAGTCAGACTTCGAGATTCAGAAAATACGATTTATTAAACGGAGCTCCGTGGAGACAAGGCACATGTCTGTAGCAAACCTTCTCTCAATAGTATGTCGGGAGCGGTTCATTTTTATACCCTTTACACAATGGGTAAACCGGTGATTCGAACATTATCACATTGTTTAAGTGAGTACAAGTATTTAACATTTTATGAATGGGTACATTTCCTCATGTTTACAAAAGTACAAACAGGTATAGACATTTAGCATTTTATGAATGGGTACATCTCCTTATGTCTGTATCTATCAATGGCTAGTTTCGTCTCGTTCAGGTGCTAATCGGTTCCCTCGCATTCATATTTCCCGCGTTCCTTTAACATTAATCTAAGCTCTTTGTTTTGGGGTTTCCTTATCTTAAAAAGATGTTTTGACCCTTGGCTTTGGCTTCCTGAGGTGTTTGTTTGCTATGAGTCACTGTCTGTACTTTGGAAGTGGCTTGTCTGTTAGGTTTTGGTTTGACGTGATTTCTGAACAGCGGGAGCCTGTGTCTGCTTTTCTGGCTTCTTTCCCAGTTAACCCTGTATGTGCCAGGCAGCCATTTTAGAGTGTGCTGTATTGCCATTTTAAAGTGTGCCCCCCCCTGTATTTTCCCCTTTACAACAGCCACAAAATGTAGTTGAGGAAAAAACATTTTGTGATTTCAAGAAGAAATTAGATATAGCTCTTGGGGCTAAAGGGATCAAGGGATATGGGAGGAATGTGGGATCAGGATATTGAATTTGATTATCGGCCACGATCATAATGAATGGCAGAGCAGGCTCGAAGCGCCGAATGGCCTACTCCTATTTTCTATGTATGTTTCTATGTGTGTCTTATTTTGGAACCAGTTTTGTACCCTTCTACAAGTGGAAACATCTTTTCTACATTTACTCTATTGAAACCCTTCATAATTTTAAATATCTCCATTAGGTCATTCTTCTGTTATGTAGAGAGAGGAGCGCCTAGTTATTCAGTCTCTCCTAATCATTATAACTAGTAGGTATCATCCTTGCAAATCATTTTTGGACCTTCTCTGATACTTCTAAATTTTTTTTTAACATGGAGACTAGAACTTTCTCTGTATTCTAAGTGCAATCTAACCAAGATTCTGTGTACATTTAGTTTAACTTCCTTATTTTTCAATGTAATACTCCCAGAAATGAACTCCATTCCACCTGTCAATACTACATCAAGTCCTATGTGAGCTCAGCAGCAGGAACATCTGTAACTTAGAATCCCTGCCTCTGTTTCCACCCCTTCACTCTGCTAGGTGGACATTTGCCTTGTAAGGGATGTACATAATTTCTGTTTCTTTGGCAATCTAGAAATTTTTGCAACCCCATGTAACCAGTTTCTCAACAGTACCTTAGAGTTACAATGGAAGGCCAGTAGAATCCCATGGAATTCGATGGCCAACAAATTGAGCATGATTGTGATTTGATTTGATTTATTATTGTCACATGTATTAGCATACAGTGAAAAGTATTGTTTCTTGCATGCTATACAGACAAAGCATACTGTTCATAGAGAAGGAAAGGTGAGAGTGCAGAATGTAGTGTTACAGTCATAGCGAGGGTGCAGAGAAAGATCAACTTAGTGCGAGGTAGGTCCATTCAAAGGTCTGATGGCAGCAGGGAAGAAGCTGTTCTTGAGTCGGTTGGTAGGTGACCTCAGACTTTTATATCTTTTTCCTGATGGAAGAAGGTAGAAGAGATTATGTACAGGGTGCGTGGGGTCCTTGATTATGCTGGCTGCTTTTCTGAAGCAGTGGGAAGTATAGACAGAGTCAATGGATGGAAGGCTGGTTTGCGTGATGGACAGGGCTTCACTCACGACCCTTGGTAGTTTCTTGCAATCTTGGGCAGAGCAGGAGCCATCCCAAGCTGTGATACAACCAGAAAGAATGCTTTCTATGGTGCATCTGTAAAAGTTGGTGAGAGTTGTAGCTAACATGCCAAATTTCCTTAGTCTTCTGAGAAAGTCGAAGCGATGGTAGGCTTTCTTAACTATAGTGTCGGCATGGGGGGACCAGGACAGGTTGTTGGTCATCTGGACACCTAAAAACCTGAAGCTCCCAAACACTTCTACTTGATGTTTCTGATAAGAAATGAGCATTGCTAGAATCTGTTCTGATTGTACAGAGGTTGAGCTGGCTCATCTGTTTTTCCAAGTGTAAATTTGAGAAGCTGACTTGAATTGAAGAAATGAAAGACCTAAGAGTGTACTCCATTTAATTTCAGGTGACAACACTCTACGAATCTGGGATATAAAGACAGCAGGAGCCAGAATAATCATTCCTGCTCATCAAGCAGAGATACTGAGCTGTGACTGGAGTAAATATGATCAGGTAACGATTTAAAATCATAGAATCCCTGCAGTGCGGGAGGAGGCAATTCAGCCCATCGAGTCTGCACCGTACTATTTTTAGAGATCAATTAATTGAATAAACCCATTCCAGTTTGATGGTTGTTGATATTGGGATTAAAAGTAAAAATGGAAAAATAATATAAAGAATAAAATTGTGTTATATTTAATTTAGAATGTGCTCGTGACTGGAGCAGTTGACTGCACCTTAAGGTGTTGGGACCTGAGAAATATCCGACAGCCAGTACATCATCTCGCTGGCCATACTTATGCTATACGAAGGGTGAAAGTAAGTTACTGTTTCTGGCTTGTAGCTTATCACTGGTGATTGAATTTTTTTTAATGGTTTAAACTTGTGATTCTCAGTGTTCTGAGAAGTATCAGCTCAGGAGATTTAGCTCACTTAATTCTACTATGCTCATGTTACGCGTAACCTTTTTATTTCAGGATTTCACCAGTTCCAGTTGTGTAAAGGTTAAGAAGCTGACCAGTTTGTAGATTGGTGGCTCTTGCAGATACTTTAAAAATTGTACACACCAGGAAAGGGATAGTAAATATTACACTTTATTACTTTGTACAATCAATGAGAAGATCTACCCATCCCTGATTGTTAGTAATGGTTTTCAGCTTGGCTGTTTCACTGGTGATTTCCTTATGTTTGTTGTTGCTGTTTATTGCTTTTATTCAACCTTGACTACTTTGATGATTCACTGCTTATTACCTTGGACATCTCCAAAGTCCTTGGTAGGAGCCAGACACTTCTGAACAATATGCCATCATAAGGTTTCCACCAACACTGTGCACATCCATGATCAAAATGAAGGCTCAAAGGGCCAAATGGCCTACTCCTGCCACTAGTTTCTATGTTTCTACATGGCAAGCCAGCTTTCTATTACGTTGCTGTGGTGGACCTCAGTTGTGCCTTTGTCCTATATGGACCACCGTTGTGTGTGTTTGTCATACCTGGACACATCCCCTTCCAGTTTGGTTCCTCCCCTCAGCACCTAGTATAAAGGTGGCTGTCTCCTCCCCCTTGTTCAGTCCAGGTCGGTTATTTGTTGGGATCTGCTCCTGATTCTGTTGTGAATAAAAGCCTACACTTATATTGGCATATCGGTAGTCTTTCGCCTTATTGATAGCGCATCAATTTTATTCACAACAGTTACTAGTATGGAGCAGTTTCTAAAACCCGACAAGTTAGCATTAGACCCTCAAGAGGTTGGAGCCTCTGATAAATTTGATCATTGGTTGGACTGCTTCGAAGCATTCGTCGACATCGCTACGGCCATCGACACCGACGCTGCTAAACTCCACGTGCTCCGCGCCCGGGTAAGCGAAACTGTCTATGGAATCTTCCGGGACGCTGCTACTTACGCGGACGCTATCGAACTCCTAAAAGGGCAGTTCCGAAAGAGCCCTAACGTGGTTTACGCCAGACACCTCCTAACTACCCGCAAACAGCAGCCAGGAGAATCGTGCGCCCAATTTCTGCGCGCCCTGCGAGTCCTCGCCCGAGCATGCGACTGTAAGGCTGTTTCAGCAGCTCAGAACACGGAGGATCTGATCCGCGACGCCTACGTTGCGGGCATTGAGTCTACATACATCCAGCAGCGTCTGCTGGAACAAGATGACCTAGACCTCCGGAAAACGGCCACGATGGCTGAAACGTTAGAAGCAGCCTCCCATAATCTCGGGTCTTACCTTGGATCCCGTTCCACCGACGGCTCCACTGCGACGGCTGCTCCAGCAGGGCCCAAATGTTACTTTTGTGGCCTCCCTAAGCACCCTCGGCGTCACTGCCCGGCAAAGGACGCGATTTGCTCCGGATGCGGTAAGCTAGGCCACTTTGTTAAAGTCTGCCGAGCAAAGCCGCTTCTGAAGACTCGTGGAGCCATGTGTGCTCCGAGGGCGCGGCCATCTTTGATGCAGTCACCGGAAGTGCGGGAATCGCCATCTTTGATGCGGTCACCGGAAGTGCGGGAGTCGCCATCTTTGAGACTGGCATCAAGGCAAGCTGAGCAGGAAGCTTCATCCGTGACGTCATCAGACGGCGACGAAGATGGATTCTTCGTTAATTCAACAGTGGCATCGATTTGCCTGGACCAGTCGCAGCCTCATCAACTCTCCAAGTCCATAATGGAGATCAAGGTAAATGGTTATGCAGAAAACTGCCTGTTTGACTGTGGGAGCACGGAAAGTTTTATACACCCTCGCACAGTGCGTCAATATGCCCTTCCCGTGCGACCCTGGAGCCAGACTATCTCCATGGCCTCGAATTCTCACTCAGTGGAGGTCCTCGGGTGCTGCTTGGTGACGCTGACGGTACAGGGCACAGTCTACGAGCGTTTTCGGCTCCTCGCGCTGCCGCGACTCTGCGCAGCTGTACTGCTGGGGTTAGATTTCCTCAGCCATCATAGAAGCGTCATCCTGCAGTACGATGGCCCTTATCCCCCGCTCTCCGTCTGCAAGGCGCCGTCACGGCAGCGCCCCTCGCGCACCACCTGCAGTCTCTCGACCCTCAAGATCACCCCCCCCCCGTTATTTGATAACCTCACCCCGGATTGTAGGCCTATAGCCACCAAGAGTAGGCGCTATAGTGCGGATGACCGGGCCTTCATTCGGTCCGAGGTACAACGTTTGCTCCAGGAAGGGATTATCCAGGCCAGCACCAGCCCCTGGAGGGCGCAAGTGGTCGTAGTTAAATCAGGGGAGAAACACCGCATGGTGATTGACTACAGCCAGACCATAAACAGGTATATCCAACTAGATGCATATCCTCTTCCCCGTATCGCGGACATAGTCAACTGCATCGCGCACTATAGGGTTTTTTCAACGATCGATTTGAAATCGGCTTACCACCAGCTCCCTATCCGCTCGGAGGATCGCCCATACACTGCCTTTGAGGCGGATGGCCGCCTCTACCAGTTCCTCCGAGTCCCCTTTGGTGTCACCAATGGGGTCTCAGTCTTCCAACGGGCCATGGATCAAATGGTGGACCAGCACGGACTACGGGCCACTTTCCCGTATCTGGATAACGTCACCATCTGCGGCCATGACCTGCAGGACCATGATGCCAACCTACAAAAATTCCTTCGTACGGCCACTCTCCTGAACCTCACATACAATGAGGCGAAGTGTGTTTTCCGGACACGCCGCCTCGCCATCCTTGGGTACGTGATAGAAAATGGTGTCCTTGGCCCCGACCCAGCCCGTATGCGTCCCCTTATGCAGCTTCCCCTCCCTACTACCCTCAAAGCACTGAGGAGATGCCTGGGCTTCTTCTCCTATTATGCCCAGTGGGTTCCCCGTTACGCAGATAAAGCCCGTCCGCTCCTAAAATCGACTTCTTTTCCCCTGGCGGAGGAGGCCTGTCGGGCCTTCGATGACATCAAAGCGGACATCGCGAAGGCCGCGATGCACGCTGTGGACGAATCCATCCCATTCCAAGTGGAAAGTGATGCGTCTGACTTTGCCCTCGCTGCCACCCTTAACCAGAGGGGCCGTCCGGTGGCCTTCTTTTCCCGGACCTTACAAGGCCCTGAGATTCGACACTCCTCGGTCGAGAAGGAGGCCCAGGCCATCGTGGAAGCCGTCCGGCACTGGCGTCATTATCTCGCGGGCCAACGATTCACCTTAATTACGGACCAGCGGTCCGTTGCCTTCCTGTTTAACACCAGGCAAAAGGGCAAGATTAAGAATGACAAGATCTTGCGGTGGAGGATTGAGCTCTCCACCTACAGATATGACATCATGTACCGGCCCGGGAAGCTCAATGAGCCCCAGACGCCCTGTCCCGTGGATCATGTGCCAGTGCCCAACTAGACCAGCTACAGTCCCTCCATAACGACCTCTGTCACCCGGGTGTCACCAGATTTTTCCATTTTGTCAAGTCCCGTAACCTGCCCTTCTCCCTTGAGGAAGTCCGGACGATTACCAGGCAATGCAGGGTCTGCGCTGAGTGCAAACCGCAGTTCTACCGGCCAGGTAGGGCGCACCTTGTAAAGGCCACTCGCGCGTTCGAGCGCCTTAGCGTTGATTTTAAAGGCCCCCTCCCCTCCTCTAACCGTAATGTTTATTTCCTGAATATCATTGACGAATACTCACGTTTCCCTTTTGCCTTCCCCTGCTCGGACATGACCACGGCTACAGTGATTCGGACCCTGAACAAGCTCTTCACCCTGTTCGGCTTCCCAGCCTATATTCATAGCGACCGTGGGTCCTCTTTCATGAGTGACGAGCTGAGGCAGTACCTGCTCGCCAAAGGCGTTGCCTCCAGCCGCACCACTAGCTATAACCCCAGGGGCAATGGTCAAGTAGAGCGGGAGAATGCAACCGTCTGGAAGGCCGTTCTATTAGTGTTACGGTCTAGGGGCCTTCCAGTCAGCCGTTGGCAAGACGTCCTTCCGGACGCATTACATTCCATTAGGTCACTCTTGTGCACAGCGACCAATACGACCCCTCACGAGCGGATGTTTTCATTTCCCAGGAAGTCCTCCTCGGGTACTTCGCTCCCGGATTGGCTGATGTCCCCGGGACCCGTCCTGCTTCGGAAGCATGTCCGGACCCATAAGGCAGATCCCTTGGTCGAGGAGGTCCAACTGCTCCATGCTAATCCCCAATATGCTTATGTAGCGTACCCTGATGGGCGGGAGGACACGGTTTCTGTCCGTGACTTGGCACCCGCGGGTGCCCCGGAGGTCACCACGTCCTTCCGCCCCACGGTCCCTGGTGTCGTCCATTCGGAGACTGCTACGCCTCTTCCTCCCTCAGTCCCTGTCCCCAATGTAGTGTGCCCAGAGCCTGTTGCAGCCCCCCACCCCCCAGCTCCGGTTCCCACTGTTCCCCATACGCCACCAGGGCCACTGCTCATTCCTCTCGCCCCTATGTACAGCTCGCTTGAGTCGCCGGAGCCGTCGCCACGCAGTACCCGACGACTGGACGGGACGACGGATCGGTCCGCTTCACACCACCCAGCGCCTTCTCTCGACGCTCACTGTACGGAGCCTGGGCCGACATCGCTCCCTGCTCGGACGACTCTGCGACCTGCACTACGACGATCAAGCCACCGGTTCGTCTGGACTTGTGATATTGTTTCCGCTTCACCCCCGTGTTGTTTTTTTAAAAGGAAGGGGTGAATGTGGTGGACCTCAGTTGTGCCTTTGTCCTATATGGACCACCGTTGTGTGTGTTTGTCATACCTGGACACATCCCCTTCCAGTTTGGTTCCTCCCCTCAGCACCTAGTATAAAGGTGGCTGTCTCCTCCCCCTTGTTCATTCCAGGTCGGTTATTTGTTGGGATCTGCTCCTGATTCTGTTGTGAATAAAAGCCTACACTTATATTGGCATATCGGTAGTCTTTCGCCTTATTGATAGCGCATCAGTTGCTCTATTTTTGTTATAGTTAATGATTTATTACTTTACTCTCTTTCAATTAACTCAGGTTACCAAATTCAATGATCTCTCCTTTCTCTGTTTCCTCTCCATGCCAGTGACTTTTCTATTCACTGTTAAATTCTATCGCTGATGGTTGCTCTCACCAACTTCCTCCAGTTTTGTCCACCTTGTGTAAACACCCTTTATCTCTTTCGCAATCCTATGGTTGAATCACGAAAAACTTATCTTCTTACCCTCCAAGGAAGCAATTAAAATCTTATTTCTTTCAATTCTTGAAACACAATTTCCCAATAAACCTCACATAACCAAAGCCCAGAGAAGCTGTTACATTTCACCTTTGATAGCTTAAGCCCAATTCCTTCTTTATCTATTAATGGTCTCATCTTTTCCCATGATCTCAGTTGGAATTCGTATATCTTAATTTCTAGAAGCCTGAAAAAAGTTGTAACAGATATCACCAGGTAGTTGTAGAATAAAGCTTCCATACCCTTCCCTGATAATTTGTCTTAGCTCCAACCTTAGAATAAAATCCTTTAGTTCTGCATTTCTTACACACACGGAGTTTGGGAGATAACTTGGGAAAGTACACTCAAAAACTGAAGATAGATGTCAAAGAAAGATGGAAGGGGAGAACTCAAATGCATCATTAATTAAGGCCATGATAATTATATTAGGTATCAAGACTGGACAGGATTATTCCTGATAACTCAAGTGTGTCATGAGTTTGATAGGCAAAGTAATGGACCTAAGATATAACTGAACAGGGAAAAATAGGTGATAGTACAGTATCTAAAAGCTTGAATAATTTTCAGAACAACCCGGCCTTATGGCACATTCATGAGCATTTTTGCCTTCCACTATTTTAAGCACAAGATAACTATAACTAGTGTCTGAATTTCTTGAATAAAATGCAATATAATTTTTTTCTTACTGTACACTTTTAAATCTGAAAAGGAAAAGTACCTCAGAAATTACGCACATACAAAATGCTTTGAATGTAACAAGCTTAGATTTGATAAATTGTTTATATACATTAAATATCAATGTATTATACATGATTTCAGAAATGCTACATTTTGTAATATTACCCTAATCCTATTTTTCTTTGTAGTTTTCTCCTTTTCATGCATCTATATTGGCTTCTTGTTCATACGATTTCAGTGTCAGGTAAGTAGCATATTTTTTCTTCACCAATTTTCCCTCCTCCCTTCCTCAGCTGAGGCGTTGATCCATGCTTGAGTACTGTTCCATTGGAACCAGATATCATTTGACTATCCATGAGATTTCTGATAGACTGAAGAGTAGCTATGGTTAAAATTAAATCCAGAAGAGCTTTACACAAAATTATTGCAAGCAACCTTTTGGTCCTTTTAAGATTCTTTCTTTTACAACATCAAATTAAACAAATTTATTAAATTTCTTGTCCTTGAATCCACCAATCTTTTTGCCTTCAGAAAGAAAATGGTGAGGTATTTATTCATAGTAATACTTAAAAACATTGCAGATTAATATCACAATGTTTATGGAAACCTTACAAACAGTCCCCAATTTATTTTTATTCATTCATGGGACATAGGTGTTGCTGGCTGGCCAGCATTTATTGCCCATCCCTTGTTGTCCTTGTTCAGAGTCAACCTTGCTTGAGAGTCAACCACATTGCTGTGGCTCTGGAGACACATGTAGGTCAGACCAGGTAAGGACGGAAGATTTCCTTCCCTAAAGGATATTATTGAACCAGATGGGTTTTTCCAATAATCGACAATAGTTTCATAGTCGTCAGTAGATTCTTAATTCCAGATATCTTTTATTGAATTCAAATTCCACCATTTGCCGTGGTGGGTTTTGATCCTGGGTCCCCAGAGCATTAGCTGAATTTTTGGATTAATAGTCTAGCGATAATACCACTGGGCCATTGCCTAGGGTTCTTTGGAAAGTATGAAATTCACAAGCTCTGGAATTATGCGCTAGTTGGCTCAAGCTGATGATCATGGAATCCATCCACCTCAGGAGACAATGGGCCTACTCCCATGGTGTATGTCATTTCTGTACTGAGTATCATCTGTTGTGGCTGTGAAGGCCGATTCGTGAGTGGCAATCCCTTCTGCAGCTGGCACAGATGAATAGACGAAAAGACAAAGTGAATGTAAAGGGTGGTGATCATGGCTAAGAAGGGTGCTGATAGCGGCCCATTAAGAGATCAGAATGTGCAAATGGCAGAGCCAAATGTCTCTTTGCCTTTGACATCTTTGTCAATCCACCTCCCTCCCCCTCACCTTGACAGTATAAATACCGCCCGTTTCTCTATTGTCTTCAGCCCTGAGGAATGGTCACCCAGACTCGAAACGTTAGCTCTGTTCTCTCTTCACAGATGCTGTCAGATCTGTTGTGATATTCCAGCATTTCCTGTTTTTGTTTCTGGATCACTAGTCTAGTGACAATACCACTGTGCCACCACCTCCCTGGAGAGGTGATGCACTTTGGTCGGAAAAACATGGAGAGACAACATAAAATAAGGGGCAAAATTCTGAAGGGGGTGTAGGAGCTGATGGCAGCATCAAGTGGAATTGACCCTTGACAAGTGGGGTGGAGGTGAATGTCAGGGTGTTGTGGGAATCGGAGTGTTGTGTAACCACACTCCGGTAGGCCTCTTCCATGTGTCTGGGGGCCAGGCCTCCTTCAAGATATCTGTAGTTTAGAATGGGTCTGTGAGGTACCGAGTTTATGCATGTTGTCACGGGGTAACCATTAGGCTTGCAATGTACCGGTGGGAGGGACTTATGCACTGGGCTCTCTTTTTGCAATAGTTATGCTGATAGCCAGTGGCAAGAGCTGAGAGCGAGAGGTGATAAGCAGACTGACCATTATGCACCACCCACTACACGAACGCACTTGAAGCATCATGTCAACCAGATGGCTGGTTGTAAATTAGTGCATTTAATTACATCATGTCTGAGGGGATATTTGCATCTCTCTCATTCCGTTTGACCTTTTGTAATATCATTTTGTCTTGCATAACATGCAGATGGAGAATATTGGGCTTGTTGCTGAGAAACTACGCAAGAAGTTATTTGAAATAGAAATAATGAGTTACAACTGTTCTTCCATGCACCTTCCTCATGACCAACTTAAGTTTGTTAGTTTTTGTATAAATGTGTGGACTAAGTAGTGTTGTGAGATCAAATGTTTTTTCATATCTTGGTCCTGATTGAAATGTACTTCTGATTTAAAGTCTTTTCTGCCTTACAGTTTAGGCAGTCTCAATTCTGGTAGCTGGCACAAACCTTATGAGGCAAAAGTGCTCTAAATTCATGTCTAGTTAATTGGAACTAACTTGGCAGGTGTAGTCGAGCTGCCTAAGAGGGGAGTTGACACACTAAATTGAAATCCTTCACTGGTGCATTTGGGATATAGATTTATTATAAGTAAGGCAAAGTAAATGGAATGTTATCCCATTGCTTATGCTAATCCAGAATGAGAGGGCTAAAATGTATTTTTAAAAACCTTCTTAGTGTGGAATGTACACACTTTGAGTGTACCCCTAAATGTCTTTAGCCCCATTAAAGACATTATTGCCAAGAAAGAGAGATCTGCAATTATATATGCTGTATGATGTCTCAAAAATATTCCACAGTGCTTGATGTACAGTGGATTTGATTGAAGTCCAGCCATTGTTACGTAGGCAAACATAGCAACCACCTCACGCACAGTAAAATTCTATTATGAATTAAGGGATGATTTTGCTTTTATGGTATTGGTGGGGGATGGAGTGCAATGTTGCTCAGGATGTAGGAAGAGCTCCTTGTTTTTGCCAAAGGAATTTTAATGTATCTGAACCAGTAGAAGAAACAAACAGGATCAGAGTATAACATCTCTGGCAAAAGAAAAATCACACCTCCAAAAATGCAGCATTCCCTTAAATACCTACAAAAGTTGGAGAGGCAATCAGAGATGAGAAGTAGCTTTTGTAGACCATTTGTAAACCTTATTTTTTACTTTAAAGTTCTTTCAGTGAAAATTAGGTACCCATAATGAGAAAATAAATAATCTAAAAGATCTTTTAAAAATCTATTCTATAGATAATTTGTAACTGCAATAAACAATTGCATAGCTCATTTTCCATCTGTATGTGTCCTATTTAAGATTCTGAGGGGACTTGACAGGGTAGCTACTGGGAGGATGTTTCCAGTTGTGGGGGAGACTAGAACCAGGGAGCACAGTTTAAGAATCTTTAAGAGATGGAGATGAGGAGAATCTTTTTCTCTTGGAGGATGTTTAGTATGTGAAATTCTCTTCCCCAGAAGTCAGTGGAGGCTGAATTTATTTAGGACTCCTTTAGACAGATTTCTGATAAACCGGGTTATGGGGCCAGATGGCCCCATGGCCAGACAAGGGTTATGGGGCCAGATGAGAAAGTGGAGTTGAGATCACAATCAGGTCAGACATGGTCTTTTCGAACAGCGGAGCGGGCTCAAAATGCCAAGTTGCCAACTCCTGCTCCTGGGTCCCATGTATGTGGCAGGACTGAAGCTGCTTCATGATCTTTTTGCTTCTAAATCAAATCCTCTAATCTGCTGTTGCTTTTTTTTTGTGCCTGGGTATGTCTGCCTAATTTGATTTTCTACAGAAACAGTTTAAATGGTTTCAAGTGATTCAGCTCAGAAATAATTCTGAATTGTAACAATTGCAAAGCTGCTAGATACTTTTTAGCACATATATAAAGGCAGATCAGGAATGAAAGTGTTCCTTTGGAAAAGAAGGCATAAAACATGGGAACCAAGGAATGAATGTCCATTAGCAATGGTGTGAAACAATTTTTGTGTAATTAATAGGAAGCATGGCCTACAGGAGTAGGCCATTCAGCTCCTTAAATCTGTTCTGCCATTTTGTTGAATGATGGCTGCTTTGTATGTCAGTTCTGTTCATTCTACTTTGTTCCATATAACTCTCGACACCCTTAAGTAACAAAAAAGAGTTGGCGGGGAACACATCCCCATCAACTCTATTTGATTTTTGATTTTATTTATTATTGTCACATGTATTAGCACACAGTGAAAAGTATTGTTACTTGCGCGCTTTACAGACAAAACATACCGTTCATAGAGAAGGAAACGAGAGAGTGCAGAATGTAGTGTTATAGTCATAGCTAGCGTGTAGAGGAAGATCAACTTAATGCAAGGTAAGTCCATTCAAAATTCTGACCGCAGCAGGGAAGAAGCTGTTTTTGAGTCGGTTGGTACGTGACCTCAGACTTTTGTATCTTTTTCCCGATAGAAGAAGATGGAAGAGAGAATGTCTGGGATGCGTGGTGTCCTTAATTATGCTGGCTGCTTTGCCGAGACAGCGGGAAGTGTAGACAGAGTCAGTGGATGGGAGGCTGGTTTGTGTGATGGATTGGGCTACATTCATGACCTTTTGTAGTTCCTTGTGGCTTTGTGCAGAGCAGGAACCATACCTAGGTGTGATACAACCAGGAAGAATGCTTTTTATGGTGCACCTGTGAAAGTTGGTGAGAGTCGTAGCTGACATGCCAAATTTCTTTGGTCTTCTGAGAAAGTAGAGGCGTTGGTGGGCTTTCTTAACTATAGTGTCGGCATGGCGGGACCAGGGCAGGTTGTTGTTGATCTGGATACCTACAAATTAGTAGCCTCTATGCCTTGTTACGCTCTAACAGGTGTTGATTGGCATAAGGCAGGACTTCCACCCTCAGGAGGAAGTCCAGCCTTGGAGAACCGCTGGCCAATCAGATTGGCTGGCAGCTCTCCAGTCCCCCTCCCCCAGGCACAGCAGCACTGCAGTGGCCAAAGAGGCACTGCAAGGAGCTGCCTGGAACTGCGTCCTGGGAGCTGGAGGACAGGTAAGTGACAGGGATCCCAGGGTGGGGCCTACTGATGAAGGTGCCACTTCCTGCCTGACAAACGTTGTTTTTCTGGCTGCTTGCCTACCCGAGGGAATGGAATTAAGTTTGTTTGGTACTTTCTAGATCAGGGAAAATTATATATGGACCATGAAGTGAGGGAACATGATGGCACAAATTGCTGTATCTCACACAACCCGTATTCTTCTATTTTCTATTCTTTCCTCATAAAATCTGTCAATGAAAGTAGTGCTTTTGAATATTCCCACTTTCAGCAAGCAAGTTGTTAAAATCTTTTGATGCAGAATAAATCCTTGAATATTTTCCCATGAACTGGATTATGTAATTCTAATCCACGCACATTGGTGATACCACCCCCCCCTCCCCCACCCCCACCCCCAGGCATATCCACCGGCCTATGCTGAATCAGCTGCGCTCAGTTGAGCTGGTGGTAGGTACGCTGCAGTTGGCCTCAGCTGCTCTCAGTTAAGGAGGGGAAAATGTTAGCAAGGGTTCCTGTTTCTGATGATTGAGCATGGATCTGATCAGGCTTGGATGTGATTCTGCCTGTGGCGCAAATAGCTTGGCAGCAGACATTGGTTAGGGTTTCATATGAAGAGTACACTGGAGAGTGACCTCCCACCCTGTGGAACTGTATTGCAGCACAGTTTGGCACGTTGCTATGAACAGACGGCTAATGGACGTGAAACTTTCAAAACTACTCCATTTGCAAAAGGGAAATTATTTATTTGGCAATGCTTGTTTTATACAGAATCATAAGATCTTCAGCAGAAAAGGAAGCCATTCAGCCTGTTGCACATGTGCTGGCTGTAAGAAAGAACTGTCCAATTTAATCCCACAGCCAACTTTTTCCCCTTACAAAGAACAATACAGCACAGGAACAGGCCCTTTGGCCCTCCAAGCCTGCGCCGCTCATGTGCCCAACTAGACCATTCGTTTGTATTCCTCTATTCCCAGTCTGTTCACGTGGTTATCTAGATAAGTCTTAAACGATCCCAGCGTGTCCGCCTCAATCACCTTGCTTGGGAGTGCATTCCAGGCCCCCACCACCCTCTGTGTAAAATACGTTCCCCTGACATCTGTGTTGAACCTTGCCCCCCTCACCTTGAACCTGTGACCCCTTGTATTCGTCACCTCCGACCTGGGAAAAAGCTTCCCACTGTTCACCCTATCTATGCCCTTCATAATTTTATACACCTCTATTAGGTCGCCCCTCATCCTCCGTCTTTCCAGGGAGAACATCCCCAGTTTACCCAATCTCTCCTCATAGCTAAGACCCTCCATATCAGGCAACATCCTGGTAAACCTTCTCTGTACTCTCTCCAAAGCCTCCGCGTCCTTCTGGTAGTGTGGCGACCAGAACTGGACGCAGTATTCCAAATGTGGCCTAACCAACATTCTATACAGCCGCAACGTCATATGCCAACTTTTATATTCTATGCCCCGTCCAATTAAGGCAAGCATGCCATATGCCTTCTTTAGCACCCTCTCCACCTGTGCTGCCAACTTTAAGGATCTGTGGACTTGTACAACCAGGTCCCTCTGTGTGTCTATACTCCTGATGGTTCTGCCATTTATTGTATAGCTCCCCCTTACATTAGATCTACCGAAATGCATCACTTCGCATTTATCTGGATTAAATTCCATCTGCCATTTCTCTGCCCAATGTTCCATAGAAATCATAGAATCATAGAAACCCTACAGTGCAGAAGGAGGCCATTCGGCCCATCGAGTCTGCACCGACCACAATCCCACCCAGGCCCTATCCCCACAAATTTACCCGCTAATCCCACTAACCTACGCATCTTAGGACTCTAAGGGGCAATTTTTTTTTTTAACCTGTCCAATCAACCTAAACCGCACATCTTTTTTGGACTGTGGGAGGAAACCGGAGCACCCGGAGGAAACCCACGCAGACACGAGGAGAATGTGTAAACTCCACACAGACAGTGACCCGAGCCGGGAATCGAACCCGGGACCCTGGAGCTGTGAAGCAGCAGTGCTAACCACTGTGCTACCGTGCCGCCCCTATCTATATCCTGCTGTATTCTCTGACAATGTTCATCACTATCCGCAACTCCAGCAATCTTCATGTCGTCCACAAACTTACTGATCACACCTGCTACATCTTCCTCCAAATCATTTATATATATCACAAACAGCAGAGGTCCCAGTACAGAGCCCTGTGGAACTCCACTAATCACAGACCTCCAACCGGAAAAAGATCCCTCCACTGCTACCCTCTGTCTTCTATGGCTAAGCCAGTTCTCCACCCATCTAGCTGGCTCACCTTTTATCCCGTGAGATTTAACCTTTTGCACCAGCCTGCCATGAGGGACCTTGTCAAACGCTTTACTAAAATCCATATAGACGACATCCACGGCCCTTCCTTCGTCAATTGTTTTTGTCACCTCCTCAAAAAACCTCAACCAAATTTGTGAGGCATGACCTCCCTCGTACAAAACCATGCTGTCTATCGCTAATGAGATTATTCAGTTCTAAATACGCATATATCCTATCTCTAAGAATCTTCTCCAACAATTTCCCTACCACGGACGTCAAGCTCACCGGTCTATAATTACCCGGGTTAGCCTTGCTACCCTTCTTAAATAACGGGACCACATTTGCTATCCTCCTTAACCCTACAAAATAGTCTTCTTCGAAGTATATGGCCAATCCCTCCTGGAAATTTAAAGCTGAAGATTCTGATTCCAACAGGTTTCAGGTGGGGCATTCCAGATTAAAAGAACCCTTTCTATGAAAACAAATCCTAATTTTGCCTCTGGTCCTTTTGCCAATGATTTTAAATCTGAGAAGTTTGGCCCACATTCCAGAGGAGACAGTTTCTCCTTACTCTCTTTATCATAACCCCTCAGTATCCCATCTGCATCCTTTTGTTGCTGTGAGTCGTCTATGTAAATTTAATATTGTGATTTTGATTGGCGTCTTATTATTTGATTTTTTGTTTAAACAGAACACATTTTTGTGACCAGTTGTCATCCGTCGGTCCTTCTTTCTTTCTGGAGTTGGGCAGTCTACGTTAGCATTGTCGCGGAAAGAAAACTAATTCCAGTCACGGCAAACTGCTGGAATTTTTAGCTGTTTTCTTAATTTGAGGCTTGCTGGACCAAATGTCCTAACATACCATTTGTAAGTAGAACTTTAACAGCAATTTATTATTTTTACTTAACGATCTTGATAGGCTAGCATACAGAGATACTGCATCGTTAAACAAAACAAGATCCTGTCAGTATGCAGTGAGTGCATATATTATCATGTCAGATACAGTATGTGATGAAGAACTGTTCTTGCTGAAATGCAAAATCCAAATAGGTTACCATTCCACCAATCTTCTGGCTTACTTGTGATATAAGACCATACTGCATTCATAAAGAAAATCAAGTTCAGAAGTCATTAATAGTCACCCTGGGTATGCTGAACTTTTATTGACTGATTATGTTTTCCATGACTGGAACTTTCTTTAAAATGTTTGAAACAAATTGTATGGCTGAAGTGCCAATCATACTGACATGATTCATCGTTCTTGGTTGAAGCTAGTTAAGATTTCTCTCTATTGACCGTGTGCCAGCCTAATTGATTTTTTAATTAAATTAAACTCTAAAATCAAAATCCATTCCACCAATTGAATTTCTTTAAGTGTTTTCAAGTCAAAATGCACTCCTGAGATCTGGTAATAAAGTTGTATTTACAGTATCTGACAGGATTGATTCTTTTAGGACTAGAAGATAGAGACCTATGAATACCATACAGTACCATTTTTAGAGTCATGTAGACTTCAAATGGCATCAACCTATAGCTCTTGCATTTGGCAATCAAACTATGTTTGATTCTCCTCTTTGCACACGAGAAAAGCATCTTAAGTTCTTCTCGGAAGCATTCTGAGGAAATACATGGCTATGACTAGCATCTTCTGTTTACAATTCCAGATAATGTGAAATTTATAATAATGTCTTTTATAGTTTATTATTCAATTGGTTTTGGACAATATAAAATTCCTACCTGATCTTAATCCTTTTACCCCATACCCAGGCTTAAACGCATAAAATAAAAACAGAACATGCTGGAACTCAGCAGTCTGGCAGCATCTGTGAAGAGAAAACAGTATTAATATTTCAAGTCGGTGACCATTCATAACTTAGGTTTACACAGTGGTGCAGTTTTGAGGGTGCGCTGCATTTGTAGTTGAGGCACAACTTTTGGGTGTCACACTGGTTTGGGTAAACACTAAAATTCCCATGGCACTGCATGAAAAGGGGCAGGGTGTTCTCCTGTTATTTGGCCTACATTTCTCCCTTAAACTGTATGAACAAAAATTGGTTACTCGTTGCTGCTTGTTAGACTCTGCTGTGCTCATAATGTTGTGTGCTGTGCTTTTCTAAAATTCAACTGTGGGATGTGGGCGTCACTGGCTAGACCAACATTTATTCCTAGTTGTCCTTGAGAAGGTGATGGTGAGCCACCGCCTTGAACCGCTGCAATCCCTTGTCTACCTCATAACAGGGACCACACTTCAAAATAACTCATTGCATGCAATAGCAGTTGGACATTTCTGAGAGATCACAAAGATAGAAACACGAGAGAGGCTATTCAGGCCATCCAGGCAGACCTTTTCTCACAACCTGCCATGATGTAAGCATTGTTATAAAATATGCCTATTATGTCTTTTCATTTGAAATGTAGCAAGTTCAGGACACAGGGTTGCTGTTTCTGACTTCCTTCCTCCTTTTTGTTTGAGAACCTGTGCTTATTGTTGGGCGACATTATTTCAAAGAAGTTTTCTTTGGTCTGTGTGAAGTTTGATGGCTTGTTAACACAACAAGCATCACAAAGAAAGATCCCATGCTGAGGTGTAAAATTCAATGGGCTGTGTACACTTTCATTTTCTTCAAACATGCTTATCTGTTATATTGGGCTTGTTCTTGACACATCAGAATCTCCTTGGACCAGACATAATTACTGCAGCTTGTTTTATATGTTTATATTCACTTAGCTGAATCAGAATTACATCACAAAGTGACGTGGAAATCTGTGGAGTTGAAGCACCCATTTGACGTTAGCCTAGGATCCAGTTTAAGAACTCTTGAAAAAGGATTATAGGAATCCCTACATTGTAAAAATTTTGGTTTGAGAAAGCAGTTAACTACCATTATCCTACTTCATCTGTGGATTTGTTTTCCTTCTGCACATTTCCATATTTTAAAGTATATGTAATCCATAATTTAACTTTAAAAATATTGACTGTTAGTTTAGCATTTTTTCACCTATCTGGGTGGTCAATAGAACTCCAGGAATATCCTGCATGCTTTTGAGGTATATAACTTAACAAAATGGCAATTGTTAGCCCCAAATCTCACTGATCGCTTGACTCCAAATAAGAGTAATATGTCTAATAAAATGATTTCTTCCTGTGTATATAAATTAAGGGTTTTGGACAAATCCCCCAATTGTACCATGACTAATCTCCCCACATCGCTCTCTCAATCCATCACACCATCTATCTGATGCTACAGAATTTCAGAAGACCATTACAGTTGTTTGTTTTTCTTTGTATGAGGAAATGCTTCCTGAGACCAGTTGCCTTTTACTGGTTTGTGCCCGTGCCCACTTGATGCATTGCTCAGGGCTTACTTTCAATATGACTGCTATGTCATATACCCCGATACAGACCTCTCACAGTAAGATGCCACAAGTCAAAGCAAAACTGGTGGTGTAGCTCAAAAGTTTGGTCCTGGAGTCCAGGATGCACTGAAAGTAATTGATGTGAGAGAATCTCCTTTGTGATGTGAAGAGGGTTCTCTTAGAAATTGTCACAGGTTCTTTTTAATATTGTTCATAAACAGATAATCTGGCCTATGCTGTCCTAATATTTTTTTTTAAATGACAAAATGTCAGATATAGATATGTATGTGGAGTGGGGATAGTCTGTAATATAAAGAGTGCTACAGATTGTGTTTTACAATCTACAGTGACCGATCTTATGCTGGTAGTGTAGTGAAACTCATAACTTTAGAAACCTGATTAAAATTGCATCATCTGTGCCTTAATTTTTTTTTACAATGGAAATAAGTTCAGGTCTACAAACCTAACCTTAATATTGGACCTTCATCCTGGAAATATTTTGACTACTTGCAATATTCAACATGTTACTCCGCTAGGTTACTGCTTCTGATCCCTTTGAATGTTTGTATTGGTACACAACTTTGGCATCCGGCCACTCATATTGATACTCTTCTCTTAAGGTAAAAGGAAGGATGTTAGAGCACCTAGCCTAGGTATGATCTGCCCTGTTTTTCAGAAGAAGTGCAACTTAAGTGTTGTATAGACAATTCACGTTAGTATGATGATTTTTTGTTTTTCATTTGTGTTTTCTCTATAATAAGGGGTTCCTGTGCATTGTTATCAAGCTACTAAACTGTTTTGCATCCCTACAAGGGATAATATAGAGGGGTTTTTCTTATTATTCTTAATCTTGCTGTCTCATTGTGCAGAAAATGCTCTCTGTAATCCTAACAAACATTAATATAACATCAGTGTATTTCCAATTAATTTTCATCCAAAGAGGGATTCTTTTCAGTGCGGTCTTGGTTACTCAGTAATGTAAACACGCTGCATCGAAGACAATGAATGCAGAATGCCAGCTAATTATCAATGACTTCAGTGCCACAATAGCTTGATGCTGGAAATGCTTCACTTGAAATTTACAAACAAAATCATTTTCAAGTTGGATATAGTGACCTACTTAAACTGCAGAATTTGTTACATTAGCGGATGTGATATTTTAATTGTGATCAAGGTTGAAAATGCATTGAATTTGAGAGTAAGTATAATAGTGTCTACACTACTGGAAGATGTGGAAAGAGTTGCTGTAGTCCATCTTTGAGTCCAGAAATTATCAGAGATAAAAATACATGCAGGTAAAGTCAACTTGGTTTGTTAGCTCACTTTGTTTGTTATTTCATTGACTAGCAACATTTTGCTATGCTTTGCTGAATATGTATTTGTTCTACTCTCGTATACAACTCATTTGTCTCTCACTTAATCCCAAGTATTCATTGACAACTAACTAAATTATGTTTGATAGAGACCAGGAGTGAGCAAGCAGACTAAATATTTGCGACCAGGAATACTGAGAATTTATGCTTTTATTTGTTAAAAGAAAATTCAAATGTTAATAACTGAAATTGTCCTTCAATTTCTCCAGGTTTTCATTTTATTGTGGGTTGCAATATCGAACATGATTTCCGTCTACTTAAAATCATAGAGTCCTCACAGTGCAGAAGGAGGCCATTCGGCCTATTGAGTCTGCAACGACGACAATCCCACTTAGGCCCTATCCCCATAACCCAGATATTTACTCTGCTAATCCCCCTGATACTAAGGGGCAATTTATCATGGCCAATCAATCTAACCTGCACATCTTGTATATATGTGTGTATTTAATGTGTGCTTTGAATGAATCTGTAGCATAAGATCTGTCACACTTCCTTGAGTGGCTCAAATCTTCCTGATTTTCATGCAAAAAATACTTGGAGTTTATTCCGGGGACATTGACCCTACCTCACCACCCACCCCCACAGAAAGTGCAAACACTTTCACTCCTCTTCCTTGGCAACATAATTACTCGGGTGGGGGATCTTAAGGTGGTGCTGGGGTCCTGGGTAGCACTGGGTTGGATTTTTGACAGAACACTTGAGGAAATCAAGTGAGATTTGCCACCTCAGCAATGTGAATACTGAGAGTTTGCAGCACTGGGGAAGCTTTGGATGCACTAACGGGTGCCTGGAGGGTTGCATAAGTGGGAGAATCTGAAACTTGGCAACATTATTTGGAGAGAATCGGGTATTTGGCAGTATTGGATGGGGAAATTCTGGGATCTAACGTCTCTTGGTGTTGCTTGGCATGGCTGTGGCAATACTGAAGGAAGGTAAAAGGGAAAATATAAGATCCCAAAAGGGAAAATGCTGGAAAACCTCAGCAGGTCTGGCAGCATCTGTAAGGAGAGAAAAGAGCTAACGTTTTGAGTCCAGATGACCCTTTGTCAAAGCTAAAAGGCATATAAAGTGGGTATAAAAATAAGATACTTATACAGCAGGGTGAGAGAATGAAAGATGAGCCATAGTTACAGAAACTAGGGGAAAAGACTGTCAAACGGCAGAGAAGCTACAATCAGAGGGTAAGCTGTGACAGATGAAGGTGTGGGGGGAGGGAGAAGGGAGAATGGGTGGGCGAGAGATAAAATTTAGAAAGGGGAAAAGGGGAAGCAAAGGTGGAGAAAAGGTAAGGGAAGGAAGATAAAGTAGGGGGCGAGAGTAGGGGGATAAGAAAAATGAAGAAAGTCAATAAAGAAATAAAAGGTAGAGAACAGTAAAAAACAATTAAATACAATGAAAACAAAGGAGTCGAGGTGGAGTAGAGCAAATCATCTGAAGTTGTTGAATTCGATGTTGAGACCGGAAGGCTGTAAAGTGCCTAGCCGGAAGATGAGATGCTGTTCCTCCAGTTTGCATTGAGCTTCACTGGAACATTGCAGCAGACCAAGGACAGATTTCCAAAGTGGTGCTTCTAATATGTGCTTCTTTTTCCTCAACCGTGGATTCCCATCTACAGTTGTTGACAGAGCCCTCAACAGCGTGCAGCCTATCTCCTGTGCCACGACCCTCACCCCCTCTGCTCCCTGCCAGAACAAGGGTAGAGTCCCCCTTGTTCTCACATTTCACCCCACCAGCCTCCGCATGCAAAGCATAATCTTCTGCCATTTTCGCCAACTCCAGCGTGATGCCACCACCAAACACATCTTCCCTTCACTGCTTCTGTCAGCATTCCGCAGAGACCGTTCCCTCCAGGATAACCTAGTCCATTCCTCCACTATACCCAACACCTCTCCCGACACTCATGGCACCTTCCCATGCAATCGCAGAAGGTGTAACACCTGTCCCTTTACCTCTTCCTTGCTTATCATCCAAGGTCTAAAACATTCATTCCAGGTTAAGCAGTGTTTCACTTGCACCTCTTTCAATTTGGTGCATTGCATTCGCTGCTCCCAATGTGGTCTCCTCTATGTCGGAGAGACCAAGCGTAGCCTGGGTGATCGCTTTGCTGAGCACTTTCGCTCTGTGCGCAATCAGGATCCTGACCACCTGGTTGTTTGCCATTTTAACACACGATCCCGCTCCCATGCCCACATATCTGCCCTTGGTCTGCTGCAATGTTCCAGTGAAGCTCAACGCAAACTGGAGGAACAACATCTTATCTTCCGGCTAGGCATGTTACAGCCTTCCAGTCTCAACATCGAATTCAACAACTTCAGATGATTAGCTCTACCCCACCTCGACCACTTTGTTTTCATTTTATTTATTTATTTTACTATTCTCTACCTTTTATTTTTTTATTGTCTTTCTTTATTTTTCTTCCCCCCCCCACTCTTTCCCCCTATTTTATCCCCCCTCTCCTTACCTTTTCTTCCCTTTGCTTCCCCTTTTCTCCTTTCTAAGTTTTACCTCTCTGCCACCCATTCTCCCTCCCCTCTTGCCCCACACCTTCATCTGTCACAGCTTACCCTCTCATTTGGCCATTTACACCCTTCATTCTCTCTATGGACTGTCATTAACAGGCTTTTTTCCTGGTTTCTGTGGCTATGACTCATCTTTCATTCTCTCACCCTGCAGTATAAATATCTCCCACTTTTTATGCCTTTTAGCTTTGACAAAGTCTCATCGGGTTAGATTGATTGGCCATGGTAAAATTGCCCCTTAGTGTCCTGGGATGCGTAGATTAGCGGGATTAGCGTGTATGGGGGTAGGGATATGGGGGTAGGGCCTGGGTGGGATTGTGGTCGGTGCAGACTCGATGGGCCGAATGGCCTCTTTCTGTACTGTAGGGTTTCTATGATTTCTATGATCTGGACTTGAAACGTCAGCTCTTTTTTCTCCTTACAGATGCTGCCAGACCTGCTGAGATTTTCCAGCATTTTCTTTTTTGGTTTCAGATTCCAGCATCTGCAGTAATTTGCTTTTATTATGGAAAATATAAGATTTTGTTTTCTGTGCCTTTGACTTGTCCTCTCTATCTATCTTGATTTCTGCTTATGTAACAATGTCTACCCTCAGTAAGTGTCTGCACTTTATTAGTTCTCACTATTGTAGAATACAACATAGTATTTAGAGTACAGAAACAGGATATTCAGCCCATGCAGGCATTCATACTCATTCGAGCTTCCTCCCATCTTTGCCCCTCAAACTATCATCATAACACTCTGTGCCCTTCTCCCTGATAAGCTTGCTTTACTTCCTCTTAAACTTAAATGCATTTATACTATACGACTACAAGAGTGGCATGATGGCACAGTGGTTAGCACTGCTGCTTCACAGCGCCAGGGACCCGGGTTCGATTCTGGCCTTGGGTCACTGTCTGTGCGGAGTCAGCACGTTCTCCCCGTGTCTGCGTGACTTTCCCCCAGGTACTCCGGTTTCCTCCCATAGTCCGAAAGACATGCTAGTTAGGTGCATTGGCCACACTAAATTCTCCCTCAATGTACCCGAACAGGTGCCAGAGTATGGCGACTAGGGGATTTTCACAGTAACTTAAGAACATAAGAACTAGGAGCAGGAGTAGGCCATCTGGCCTCTTGAGCTTGCTTCGCCATTCAATAAGACCATGGCTGATTTTTTTCGTGGACTCAACTCCACTTACCCGTCCACTCACCATAACCCTTAATTCCTTTACTGTTCAAAAATGTACCTATCCTTGCCTTAAAAACATTCAATGAGGTAGCCTCAACTGCTTCACTGGGCAGGGAATTCCACAGATTCACAACCCTTTGTGTGAAGAAGTTCCTCCTCAACTCAGTCCTAAATCTGCTTCCCCTTATTTTGAGGCTATGCCCCCTAGTTCTAGTTTCACCCACCAGTGGAAACAACTTCCCTGCTTCTATCTTATTTATTCCCTTCGTAATCTTATATGTTTCTATAAGATCTCCCCTCACTCTTCTGAATTCCAATGAGTATAGCCCCGGTCTACTCAGTCTCTCCTCATAAGCCAACCCCCTCAACTCCGGAATCAACCTAGTGAACCCCCTGCAGTGCCAGTATATCCTTTCTCAAGTAAGGAGACCAAAACTATACACAGTACTCCAGGCGTGGCCTCACCTTATACAGCTACAACATAACCTCACTGTTTTTAAACTCCATCCCTCTAGCAAGAAAGGACAAAATTCCATTTGCCTTCTTAATTACCTGCTGCACCTGCAAACCAACTCCTTGAGATTCCTGCACAAGGACACCCAGGTCCTTCTGCACAGCAGCATGCTGCAATTTTTTACCATTTAAATAATAGTCCATTTTGCTGTTATTCCTACCAAAATGGATGATCTCACATTTACCAACATTGTACTCCATCTGCCAGACCCTCGCCCATTCACTTAGACTATCTATATCCCTTTGCAGACTTTCAGCATCCTCTGCACTCTTTGCTCTGCCACCCATTTTTGTGTCACCTGCGAATTTTGACACACTACACTTGGTCCCCAACTCCAAATCATCTATGTAAATCGTAAACAATTGCAGTCCCAACATTGATCCCTGAGGCACACCACTAGTCACTGATCGCCAACCAGAAAAACACCCATTTACCCCCACTCTTTGCTTTCTGTTAGTTAACCAATCCTCTATCCATGCTAATACATTACCCGTAACACCGTGCACCTTTATCTTATGTAGCAGTCTTTGTTGTGGCACCTTATCAAATGTCTTCTGGAAATCCAGATACACCACATCCACAGGTTCCCCATTGTCCACTGCACATGTAATGTTCTCAAAGAAATCCACCAAATTAGTCAAACATGACCTTCCCTTCATGAGCCCATGCTGCGTCTTACCAATGGGACATTTTTATCCAGATGTCTCGCCATTTCTTCCTTGATGATAGATTCAAGCATTTTCCCTATTTCAGAAGTTAAGCTAACCAGCCTATAGTTACCCGCCTTTTGTCAACCTCCTTTTTTAAACAGTGGCGTCACATTTGCAACTTCATTGCTGTGTTAATGTAAGCCTACTTGTGACATTAATAAAGAAATTTTAAAACTTATAAATGTTATCCCCTTCAACCATTCCCTTCAACTACTCCTCTCACCACTCTTTGGGTAAAGAACTTTCTTCTGAATTCCCTTTTGGATTGCTTGGTGACTATCTTATAACTGATGGCCTCTAATTATGTCCTTCCCTACAAGAAGAAACATTTTCCCTTAATCCATGCTTTTATAAGCTTTTATAATTTTAGAGATCTCTATTAGGTCATCCCCTCAGCCTTATTTCTTTTCAAGAGACAAGCGACCCAGCCTATCACTCCTTTTCCTGGTATGGATACCAATGCATTTCTGGTCTCATCTTTATAAATCTTCTCTACCTTTGCCTGTAAGTCACCCTCTCTGGCACCTTTATATATTTTTATACCATGGCGACCAGAACTACATGCAATACTCTTAAGTGTGTTTCAATCAAAGTTCGATCCATGTTAAGCACGACTTTCCTACTTTGCAATCCTAGAACAGATCTCTTTTCAACTCACTGAAGTTACCCCTCTTCCAGTTAAATGTTTTTAAGTTTGATCATTCCTTGTTCTATTCCTTAGCTATTCTAAATCTGATGAAATCTTGATGAATATTCCCCAAATGCTTCCTCCTGGGTCACACGGTGGCTCATGGGCGGCACAGTGGTTAGCACTGCTGCCTCACAGCGCTAGGATCCCAGGTTCAATTCTGGCTTTGTGTCACTGTCAGTGTGGAGTTTGCACGTTCTCCCTGCATCTGTGTGGATTTCCTCCAGGTGCTCCGGTTTTCTCCCACAGTCCAAAGATGTGCGGGTTAGGCGGATTGGCCATGCTAAATTGACCCTAGTGTCAGGGGGATTAGCAGGGTAAATGTGTGGAGTTGTGGGAGTAGGGCCTGTGTGGGATTGTGGTCAGTACCAACTCGATGGGTCAAATGGCCTCCTTCTGTACTGTAGGGATTCTGTGATGATGATAACATTCTGTGGTTCAGAAGCACTTTCCTAAGGGATGAGAAGAATTTTACTTGAATATAAATTTGTTCATTCATTTCTTTTTTCCTATTCCGGAAGTGTCACCAAGACTGGAGGTCTTGTGGCGTAGTAGTTAGCATCCCTACCTCGTGGCCAGAGGCTCTGGGTTCAAGTCCCACTTCAAGGTTTTTTTGACCACAGAGGAGACATTCACAGCATGGCCAGACAAGTTGAATATCAGCCTGTAAGTCTTTCCAATACACCTGATGGCAGGCGGTAAGAGTGGAAGAGTTTTATGGTCAGGCACACTGCAGAAGCCAATGGCAAACCACTGCAGTACTTTACCAAGCATAACCATGAAGCAATCCAATGGAAATCCATGGTTGCCAATGGCCTCTTGGGGCATGGTACCTGAAAGAGAAGGACGATCACCAAGACCATTCATTTTCATCTCCACATCAGTCGTTTCCCATCATACCATTGCTTCCATTTCTCCAGCAGTGAAACCATGAATTTGTTAAATCTGGACTCGATCTTTCAAATACTCTGCTTGTTGACCCCTTGTCTTCCACCCTCCTTAAGCTGAAACAAACGCTAGTTGATATCAGTCTGCAAGTCAAAAGAAATTATGCTGACGCTGCATAGATCAAAGCTAGGGACAGTTCTATACTTTGGTGGAAATTTTTGGTTATTCTTTCTCAAATTAAGCATGTATGTAATGGAAAGAATTTGAAGATTGATCAAGATCATTGCGAGCTTACAGATCTAATTTATTGACGAGTACTTCAAGTGACTAAGCTAGCTCTCATTGGAGGGAAGACTGAGAGGAAGTTTCAAAGTAGTAGATTATAATAAGCTATATATCTTGGACAATGAGCAGAGGGCTATAGGACACAAGTACAAGATTTCTATAGCTTGCTCAAAGTTACGGATTAGAATAACCTTTTCATTGTGTATCCAGCATTTGGAACAAAGTTCCTGAGAAGGTATTTGATTCTGGATTAAAAGATACATATAGAAAGGAGGTGGATTAATATCTGCAGAGAAGAGAGTTTAGGGTTTTGGATTTATTCAACAACACTGCCTGATTAGGGCGGCATGTTGGTACAGTGGTTAGCACTGCTGCCTCAGCGTCTGGGACCCAGGTTCAATTCTGGCTTTGGGCCCCTGTGTGGAGTTTGCACTTTCTCCTTGTGTCTGCATGGGTTTCCTCCAGGTGCTCCGGTTTTCTCCCACAGTCCAAAGATTTGCGGGTTAGGTTGATTGGCCATGCTAAATTGACCCTAGTGTCAGGGGGATTAGCAGAATAAATGTGTGGGGTTACGGGAATAGGGCCTGGGTGGGATTGTGGTCAGTACAGACTTGATGGGCCAAATGGCTTCCTTCTGTACTGTAGGGATTCTATGATTAGGACGAGATCAGCATTTTCCAGAGAGAGGTTGGGGAATCAAGAGAAATAAATTTAAGGAGATAGTTGGCTCACATCTGCTGAAATGGTTATGACTCACATTTGATGTATTGTTGCCGTTTGTACCTACGAGAAGGCATAACGTTCTATGGGGTGGGAGTCCCGTGCCCCTCTCACGTTTCCTTCTCTATGAATGGTATGCTTTGTATAGCGCGCAAGAAACAATATTTTTCACTGTATGTTAACACGTGACAATAATAAATCAAATCAAATCAAAAAATCTAATCAGACGAGGAAATTCTCCTGCTTCTGGGGCTACTGGGTCAAGCTAAAGAATAGGGCTTGGGGATTAGCACAATGTTGCTGGTCACATAAATGGCAACAGCACTATAAAGAGAACCTAGATCCAATACTGTAAAACGTTCAATGATCTCACCAGGACTGGCCAGGTACCAGATTGTGTGGTAACTTCATGTTTGTGCTACTCAGCAACGTTTGGTTGATGACTAACATTAGAAACTGTATACATGACAAACAGCAAGGATAAATGAATCCCCTAGGCATTGATCCAAACCCCATGTATTTGCTAGCCCTGATTTGTGAATGGTTGATGTCATTAAAATTCTTGGAACTTTTTATTTCCAGAACAACATTTTTATTAACTGTTTCAACTTATCACCGTGACTGAAAGACAGGCCTTTCACAGCTGAACTCCATTTTATAAAAGACAAAAAGGTGGATGAGTGATGTACGGATATTACAAATTTGTTATTCTGTTAAGCTTTACAACAGAAAATGCAGTATTCCGGATCTTTTTTTTAAAAGAGAGGTTGCGGACTAGTTCCCTCAATGGAAATCCCTGTAAGTTACAGAAATGCCAGAGGAAAGACCTCTCCAAATTACAAATACTATCATTGAGTCCAATAAATTGGACCCAATTGCTGTGAGCGGGGCACGGGACTCCCTCCCCATAGAACATTATGCCTTCTTGTAGGTACAAACACCAACAATACGCCAAACGTGAGAGTCATAACCATTTCAGCAGATGTGAGCTAACAACCTCCTTAAATTTATTTCTCTTGATTCCCCAGCCTCTCTCTGGAAAATGCTGATCTCGTCCTAATCATAGAATCCCTACAGTACAGAAGGAGGCCATTTGGCCCATCGAGTCTGTACTGACCACAATCCTACCCAGGCCCTATTCCCGTAACCTCACACATTTACTCTGCTAATCCCCCTGACACTAGGGTCAATTTAGCATGGCCAATCAACCTAACTCGCAAATCTTTGGACTGTGGGAGGAAACTGGAGCACTCAGAGGAAACCCACGCAGACACAAGGAGAAAGTGCAAATTCCACACAGTGACCCAAAGCCAGAATTGAATCTGGGTCCCTGACGCTGTGAAGCAGCAGTGCTAACCACTGTACCAATGTGCCGCCCTAATCCAGCAACATTTGCTAATCCCCAAGCCCTATTCTTTAGCTTGACCCAGTAGTCCCAGAAGAGGACAGAGGGGAATTCCCTCGTCTGCTCTTGCTGCTGTAAGATTTTCATAGCCTCCTCCTGAAACTAAGGTGCCCTGTTGTTGTTAATCAGGATATCAAGTGTGACGGACACTTTCCATTTCTGTTACACCTCGGGCATGATTTAATGGGCCCAATGGATGTCTTGCCCACTGGTTGGAGAAACAGTGGAAAATCGCCCTCAGTTCCGTGGGGGAGGTCCAGTGGAATTAGGCATTAACTGGGATTGAAGGCCTAGGGGGTGGAAAACCCATTGAGAGATTCCGGCCAATCGGAGGCTGGTAGCTCCTCATTTCTGTCAGCATGACCAAGAACAGTGGAAGCTGGCCCAGGGTCAACCAGGCACCTGAGGCAAAAAGTAAGCGAGGGCAGGATGGGGATCATGGCAGGAACCAGCCTTTAGCTCCCCCCCTATCCCAATGATGGGTCTCTCAATCAGGCATTGAGTGCCTGACAAAGAGGGACCTCACCACCACTGCCAGGAGACTGCTGGCAAACCTAACATAATTTGTTGGACAGCCGTCAGCGGGCGTGGGAGAACCTGCAGCTCCCATTTAATTCCTAAATTACCACTAAATTGTTGTGGGCTGATAGATAATTGGTGTCAATAGCTTGTTAATAAGCCAGCGGGTAGTTTCCTGTACTGGGCCGTTCCTGCGCCCAGGTTTCCCCTCCGACCTCACCATTATGGCCAGTCCTGCAGGTTCAGTTCAATTCTGCTCCTCATGGGCAACAAAAATTCTCCTGCACCTTGTCAACAGATACTAAGTGCAATTTGTTTAATTAAATAAAGAATGACAATGTGATTAATAAAGTCAGTTTAGAAAGTAAAACAATCACACTACATGTTTTTAATTGTTAATGTGATCCATAAAATTAGTTGATAAAATGTATTGATGCTAACAGGCCAAAGCTTCTTTAGATAAATTGATGATTGTAATCAGAGGTACACAGAATTTGAACATTCAAATTCCATTGGTGATGGGTGCTCAGATATCTACAGGCTGGACAGTCTTCATTTGGGGAGCCCTAAAAAGCTGCATTATCCTACACTGTATAGCAAACTGTTTTTTTTTGTTGGACCTAATCCATATGAGATAGTCCATTACATGCTCTGGTACTTAACTGAATTGAAAGAAAATGCATATCCAGCTGGCTCAGAAAGTGAATGAATCAAAGGAGGAAAGGAAGTAAATTAGTCAAATGCATAAGGAAAAAAATGTCATGAATCTTTGTCAAGATTTTGTAAGCCGAAGCGTACAGTACTAATTAGACATAAACTGAATAATAATAAGTGACAAATCCACATCCTGCCTAGTTGGCACTGCAAAGTGGTCCTCACTAACATCTGGGGACTTGTATCAAATTGGGAGAGATGTCCCATGGACTAGTCAAGCAACAGCTTGATATAGTAATTTTCCCAAAATTGGATCATACTGCCAATGTCCCAGGCTCCCCCATCATTATTCCTGGGTATTCCCTGTCCCAGTTGCAATACAGACATGTCAGAGGTGGCAGCGGCACAATGATATGTGGCAGGGCAGGAGTTGCCTGTGAGTCCTGAGCACTGACTCTGGTCCCCATGAAGTCTTAGGGCATGACGTCAAAGATGGGCAAGGAAACTTCCTATTGATTACCTTCTACCAGCCTCCCTCAGCTGATGAATTCATACCAGGCTGATTCTGGGGATGGCGGGATTGATGTATGAGGAGAGATTGACTAGGTTAGGATTGTTTTCGCTGGAGTTCACATGAATTAGGGGGGATCTCATAGAGACTTATAAAATTCTAACAGGACTGGACAGGTAGATGCAGGAAGGATGTACCCGTTGGTGGGGGTGTCCAGAACCAGGAGTCACAGTCTGTGGAAACAGGGTAGACCATTTAGGACGGAGGTGAGGGGACATTTCTTCACCCAAGAGTAGTGAGCCTGTGGAATTCATTACCACAGGAAGTAGTTGATGACAAAACATTGAATGTATTCAAGAGGCGGCTAGATATAGCACTTGGGGCAAAAGGGATCAAAGATTATGGAGGGAAAGCAGGATTAGGCTATTGAGTTGGACGATCAGCCATGATCGTAATGAATGGTGGAGTAGGCTCGAAGGGCAGAATGGCCTCCTCCTGCTCCTATCTTCTATGTTTAATAATATCCTTTCTATAATAGAGTGACCAGAACTGTACACAGTAAGATTCTCCCTTGTTGGAGATGGTCATTGCTAGCACAAATATGTGCTAGCAATGACCGTAGTCATAGAGGTTTACAGCATGGAAACAGGCCCTTCGGCCCAACTTGTCCATGCCGCCTTTTTTTTTAAACCCCTAAGCTAATCTCAATTGCCTGCATTTTGCCCATATCCCTCTATACCCATCGTACCCATGTAACTATCTAAATGCTTTTTGTCTTTTAAAAGACAAACTCACTAACTTTATGACTTAGAAGAACAAACGCAGCAGTCGCCTGGGAATGCCAACACCTACAAATTCCCTTCCAAACCACAGACTATTCTGACTAAGAATATATCACTGTTCCTTTACTGTTGTGCGGTCAAAATCCTGTAACTCCCTCCTTGATTGCACCTACACCACATGGACTGCAGCTGTTCAAGAAGACAGCTCGCCACCATCTTTTTAAGGGCAGTTATGGATGGGCAAAAAATGGTAGCCGTGCCACCAGCGTCCACATCTCGAGAATGATTAATAACAAACAGTGAAGTTTCTGTAGTACTGAAATTAACACAAAGCAGTGAGATGAGAGTTAAATATAGCAACTGCTTTAGCTGATGAAACAAATTTTTTCATGTTCGCTGCTAAAGTGTTTTAAGATGTTTGTTTTTCTTAGTCTCAAATGTCCTTTAACCTGTGAAATTCAGAGGAGTTGACCACCAGCGTAAGATATCTTCTGTCCCTGATGCCAACCAAAAATTACAGCAAATCTTCATAGAATGATATAATCATACAGTGCAGAAGAGGCCCTTTGGCCCATTGAGTCTGCACCGACACACGTAAAACACCTGACCTCCCACCTTTCTCTTATTTCACAACATAAAAAGGCAACTGTTGGCAATTTGCGGTACTTGAAACATCTTGTTATTACATGCTTGCTGCTTGAGGAAGTGAAATATGGTGAAATATTGTATTATTACTTTTATTCTTCGTAAGATTGAAATGCCAGGGTCTTTTATTTGGACATCTGCATCAATTGGAGCTTTAATATCTGAATAAGTTACATATCACATGAGTCAGTTTGTTCATTGGGGTACTGTGTCATAACTTAAAAATGATTTTAAGTCCATTCAATTACTCTAATTGTATTTGTTTTCTTCCGTTTGTAGGTTTTGGGATGTTTCCAAGCCTGACTCGGCGCTTGAAACAGTGGAGCATCACACAGAATTTGTATGTGGCCTTGATTTCAGCTTGCATATCCCTGGTCAGGTACGTGACTAGCTACTTCAATGACTGATCGAAATGAATTAATACAAAACCTATAAACAAGTTCCAGATCCCTGGTTTGGAAGAAATAGCAGACTAGAAATGCCGCAGGGAAATTGCACCATGAAACTATAGAAAACAACACATAATATCGGCTTGTACACCTTTTATTATTCCACAGCTCAATGTAATGTTCTGCAGATCTTGGTTAATTAGCGCCATCAGCATAAAACTAATAGAGGGGATAAAAGGAGTTGTATGTTTGGCTGCAGAGATCACTCTTGTGTGTTTGATTCACTGAAACGTCAGCTGAGCTTTTTGCCAAGGCAAGCTATTTTTTAATGAAATATTATTTCCCTGCATCATCAGCTTAAAGATAAGTGTACTGCTTGACGTGGCACTGTGCCATGCAAACCAGAACAGTTAAAGGTTTGATTCAGAGTCGTTGCTGAGATAGCTAACCTCAATTGGTGCAGCACTGGGGTGGTGGAGGAATGAGCCCTGCTCTCCACTCTGGTCATTTTCCATCAGCACCTACCAGAAAATAAACAGCATAAATCTATTGGGTCTGATTGTGCTGCATGCCTCAGTCAAATAACCTGCCAACATTTGCTAACATGTGAAGAATTACTATTTGGGCAAGATGGATAAGAGCTGTCACCACAGCAAGAGCTGTGGTGGTAGTATTTTTCTCACTGACGATCATTCAAACTTTTAAAAAGTGAATGCTGAAGTAAACAATCTGTTCATTTTAGAGCAGGTGCTCAAGCTGATAGAACAATAATCGGCCATGCTTCACTTCCACTCTATCAACATCAACACAATGATATCAATAGGTGTTGGGGCAATGTATGTACTTGATGGTGAAAAATGAATGTGGACAAAATGGTAACACGGCCACTACAAAGAAAATGCAGCTACGCTGTGGATTCTATTTTATCTGTCAACTTGGCACAAGTAGTGATTACATCAGATTTTTGTGCCTAGGCGAAGGAGCAGCCTTTTCATGCACAGAATGTGGGAATAAAGCTTCCATATCTACTCCAGTTCTCGTCTCCTTTCCCCAGGAAGAAACAAAAGATAATGAATTATCGCCATAATCTGCAGTTGATTTATCAGATTGTCCCAGGAGTTTGCTGTGAAAGGTCTCTTGGGGCTGAGGCTAAAGTATGGTGATGAATTGGAGACAGCAGCCATAGAGCAGAATTAAATCAGTTAATGGATCAGATCTGTAGCGCCTTAATGAATTAATGGAGAGTTTACCGTTGGCCACGTTTGCCAGAGACTTATTGAAATGAATAAACATGATTAAGAAAAGCGGGGGTGGTTAGATTTCATCACCCACGTTTTGGACAGGATAAAACGTAGGCAAAGAGAGAGTGAGCTGCAATAATACATTCAGGCAATTAATTGAAAATGCAGGCGATAAAAGGATCCAATCCTTTTAAAAAAAAAATCCCCACTTGGTTATTTCTGATCACGGTTTTAATCATTTTGTTACTGGAAGGGGAGATGTGTGTAAAAGTGAGTTAGCTCACTAAAATCTACTCCGGCAGAAGACAAATTGGTTGAATGAGCCTAAACCAGACAATTAAAATGTTTCAACTGGAGCATTCATCTGAGCTAACATTTAGAAGGGAAGTCAGTATCTCACTGGTTCCAGTTTGTTAATATTTGAATGAGAGATTAGATTGCAATGAGTAAACATCCGAATTTCGGTGGCACAATGGTTAGCACTGCTTCCTCACAGCACCAGGGACCCAGTTTGATTCCGGCCTTGGGTCACTGTCTGTATGGAGTTTGCACGTTCTCCCCGTGTCTGCGTGGGTTTCCTCTGGGTTCTCTGGTTTCCTCCCACAGTCTAAAGATGTGCAGGTTAGACGGATTAGCCATGCTAAATTGTCCCTTCGTGTCCCTGGATTAGCCATGGTAAATGCACAGGGATAGGGCTGGCATGGGTGGGTCTGGATAAGATGCTCATTTGGAGAGTTGGTGCCGATTCGCTGGGCTGAATGGCCTCCTTCTGCACTGTAGGGATTCTATGGTTCAAGAAACGCAAGTATTGGGTACACATCTGGGGGCGGCATGGTGGCACAGTGGTTAGCACTGCTGCCTCACAGCACCAGGAACCCAGGTTCAATTCCGGTCTCGGGTGACTGTCTGTGTGGAGTTTGCATGTTCTTCCCGTGGGTTTCCTCTGGGTGCTCCCACAGTCCAAAAATGTGCACGTTAGGTGGATTGGCTGTGCAAAATTGCCCCTTAGTGTCGGGGGATTAGCAGGGTAAATACATGGGGTTCTGGGGATAGGGCCTGGGTGGGATTGTTGTCAGTGAAGACTCAATGGGCCAAATGGTCTCCTTCTGCACTGAAGGGATTCTATGAATTAGGAAGCTCTATTTCTAAAGTACCTCTAAAAAACTGGAAAAATTAGAATACACTACAGACAACGGAAACTATGCTGAGGTTAGGTAAATTCAGCTTCAGTGCTGAAACACTAATTTCTTCCTGATCCACCATAACCTAAAAGTAGTGTAAGGGCTAGCATTAACCAAATTATAGAAAGAGAGGGCACAACATCACCATGATTGTGTACTTCAGTTGGGCTGCTGTAAATTAGTTTTCTGCGGGGACACAATAGGTGAATGTGATTGAGTAACCTGGAGGCAGACTAGAGAAGCTCATCCTTGCAAAATTGCTGATTTTGAGTATTTACATTCCTGCCTTGGAAAATAACGTGAGCTAATGGTAGGATTGGCAGGCTAATGATCGCTCCTTCCAAGCTCGTATTTTTATACCAGCTGGTAAAATGGTTAATCAGATTATACAAAGGGAGGGTTTTCTTGATTCCCACAACGCATGCATACGCAATGAT
The DNA here is from genome assembly GCF_964213995.1 of Mustelus asterias. Classification (NCBI taxonomy): domain Eukaryota; kingdom Metazoa; phylum Chordata; class Chondrichthyes; order Carcharhiniformes; family Triakidae; genus Mustelus; species Mustelus asterias. The sequence continues at coordinate 51,333,075 of NC_135805.1, forward strand.
GAGCATGTCTCTGGATGTCAAACCCAGACTTCAGAGCCAGTGCTTTGGTCTCTGCTCACAGTGACTGTCTGGAGTGGGGATTTGAACCTTGCACCACTAACTTGGAGGTGGGAATGCTACCATTAAACCAAAAGCTTGCTCCCACACACTTAGGAAGGTAGATTTTAACCAAAGACTAAAGTCTTTCTATGAAGAAAGTAAGAAGGTGTGGGATAGAGGGAAATTTGGCCGATTGGATACGTAACTGGCTATCTCATAGAAGTCATGATGTGGAGATGCCGGCGTTGGACTGGGGTAAGCACAGTAAGAAGTCTCACAACACCAGGTTAAAGTCCAACAGGTTTATTTGGTAGCAAATACCATAAGCTTTCGGAGCACTGCTCCTTTGTCAGATGGAGTGGATATCTGCTCTCAAACAGTGCACAGACACTGGGCTTGTAGAATCTCACTAGCTGTTCTGTCTGGAGACAATACACATCTCTTTAACCTGTGTTGAATGCTCCCTCCACCCACATTGTCTGTACCTTTAAGACCTGGCTGGCTTTAGAGATTCGCATTCTAATTAGTATTCTGTAACTTGACTTCTGTGTCTGTGCACTGTTTGAGAGCAGATATCCACTCCATCTGACGAAGGAGCAATGCTCCGAAAGCTTATGGTATTTGCTACCAAATAAACCTGTTGGACTTTAACCTGGTGTTGTGAGACTTCTTACTGTATCTCATAAAAGACAGAGGGTGGTGGTGGATGGAAAATTTTCAGACTGGAGACCAGTTACCAGCAGTGTACCACAGGGATCAGTGCTGGGTCCTCTGCTATTTGTGATTTTTATCAATGACTTGGAGGAGGGGGCTGAAGGGTGGGTCAGTAAATTTGCTGATGACACCAAGATTGGTGGAGTAGTGGATGAGGTGGAGGGCTGTTGTAGGCTGCAAAGAGACATTGATAGGATGCAGAGCTGGGCCGAGAAATGGCAGATGGAGTTTAACCCTGATAAGTGCGAGGTGATTCATTTTGGGAGGACAAATTTGAATGCGGATTACAGGGTCTATGGCAGGGTTCTGAGGAATGTGGAGGAACAGAGAGATCTTGGGGTTCATATCCACAGATCTCTGAAGGTTGCCACCTTCAGGCCAAAAGGCCTGTTTCTGAGCTGTAATTTTCTATGGTTCTATGGTTCTAAGTGGATAGAGCAGTGAAGAAGGCCTATAGTGTGTTAGCGTTTATTAGCAGGGGGTTTGAGTTTAAGAGCCATGGGGTTATGCTGCAACTGTACAGGACCTTGGTGAGACCACATTTGGAATATTGTGTGCAGTTCTGGTCACCTCACTATAAGAAGGATGTGGAAGCATTGGAGAGAGTGCAGAGGAGATTTACCAGGATGCTGCCTGGTTTGGAGGGTAGGTCTTATGAGGAAAGGTTGAGGGAGCTAGGGCATTTCTCTTTAGAGCAGAGGAGGATGAGAGGCGACTTAATAGAGGTTTATAAGATGATAAGGGGGATAGATAGAGTGGATGTTCAGAGACTATTTCCTCGGGTGGATGTAGCTGTTACTAGGGGGCATAACTATAAGGTTCATGGTGGGAGATATAGGAGGGATGTCCGAGGTAGGTTCTTTAATCAGAGAGTGGTTAGGGTGTGGAATGGACTGCCTGCTGTGATAGTGGAGTCGGACACTTTAGGAACTTTCGAGAGGTCATTGGATAGGCACATGGAGCACACCAGAATGATAGGGAGTGGGATAGCTTGATCTTGGTTTCGGACTAAGCTCGGCACAACATCGAGGGTCGAAGGGCCTGTACTGTGCTGTACTGTTCTATGTTCTAACAAGCTATTTTAAACATTTGGTTTCCCTTAGTAGATCTCAAGAGATTTGGACTTTGAAGGACAGAATTTCACCACGGTGAATGCTGACTGTGCCTCAGTTTAGTCTCCTTTTAATCATCTTTGTTATGCTGAAAATAATCCCCTGTTTCTTATAACTGAAGTTTCTCATCCCTCATATCAGCTCAGTGAATCTCTTTTGCCACCATCTCCATGATCTTGGCATCCTGCCCAAAGGTTGGAAACCCAATTCTAGCTTAATGCCTAACCTGTAATCACAGAATTATACAGTGCAGAATCGGCTCTTCGCCCATCAAGTCTGCACCGACACATGAGAAACACCTGACCTAGAAACACCTGACCTCCTACCTAATCCCATCTGCCAACACATGGCCCATAACCTTGAATGTTATGTTGCGCCAAGTGTTCATCCAGGTATTTTTTAAAGGATGTGAGGCAGCTTGCCTCTAACACCCTCCCAGATAGTGCATTCCAGACTGTCACCACCCTCTGCGTAAAAAAGCTTTTCCTCACATTCCCCCTAAACCTCCCGCCCCTCACCTTCTAACTATGTCCCCTCGTGACTGACACTTAAACTAAGGGGAATAGTTGCTCCTTATCTACTCAGTCAATGTCTCTCATAATCCTGTACACCTTGATCAGGTCACCCCTCAATCTTCTCTGCTCCAATGAAAACAAATAAACCTGTTGGACTTTAACCTGGTGTTGTGAGACTTCTTACTGTGTTTACCGCAGTCCAACGCCGGCATCTCCACATCAATGAAAATAACCCAAGCCTATCCAACCTCTCCATATAACTTAAATGTTCCATCCCAGGCAGCATCCTGATGAATTTCCTCTGCACCCCCTCCAGTGCAATCATCCTTCTGAAAATGTGGTGACCAGAACTGCACACAGTACTGTATCTGTGGCCTCACCAAAGTTCTATACAACTCCAACATGACTTCCCTCCATTTGTAATCTATGCCTCAATTGATAAAGGCAAGTGTCCCATATGTTTTTTTTCACCACCCTACTAACATGCCCTCCTGCCTTCAGAGATTTATGGAAAAACATGTCAATGTCCCTTAGTTCCACAGAACTTCCTAATGTCATGCCGTTCGTTGCATAGGTTTAGCATTATTCTGCACAAAATTGCAGTTGATTAGAACTGGGTTTTCATTGGAGGGATTTTCCGACCACGCTTACCCCAATGCCGGAAAATCCCGCTCGAGGTCAACGGACCTTTGTGTGGTCCGTGTCCCATCCGCTGCGATTCCCGTGGTGGACAGGATGGGAAAATTCTGCCCCATATGTCTTTTTTTACAGCTTTATCAATTGATCCTCCCACTTTTAAAGATTGGTGATCTGAACTCCAAAGTTTCTGTGCTTCTCCACCTAGGTTCCACCAGCTACTGTAGGCATCCTTGGCTTATTCCTCCTCCCAAAATATGCCACCTCACATTTCTCTATATTAAATTCCATTTGAGATCTGTCTACCCAATCTACGCTGACCCTGAGAGACACCACTATTCACATCCCTCCAGTCTACCTTTTATTTTAAAGGCAGCCTGACGCGTCAGATTTTTTCAATTCAATATATGTGAACCTATAAATTTTAATGCAATGTGGAACCAGTATTGGGATGCTTAAGTGTTGCTTTTCTATTGATAGGCTAATCCAGTAGAGTGCATTATACATGGCATCATGAAGGATTGAAGTTAAAATGTGCTGTCTAAATGAAAAAAAAAATCAATTTTGTTCATTTTTTCTTCAGCATCCCAGACAACAATGTAATTTGAATTATTAATTCTCCCAGTTGGATATTGTGCCATCCTAATAATCAGTTTTGGTTTTCCCATCTTCCTGGCCTGAATTGACATCTTATTAACTGAGTTAATAGATGTGCGCTGTTTGGAAAGCTGCTAACCCAGGTTTCTCTCATACTTTCATTACAGGTTGCAGACTGTGCCTGGGATGAGACAGTGAAGATCTACACTCCAGCTTGCTTGACAGTTAGTCATTAAACTTGGTATCACTCGAAGATTTAGTACATCATGTCTTGAAAAAATACTACAGCATTACCATTTGATTCATTTGTGTATATATGCAATATTTTGGAACTCGTACAAAGTGAACAGTTTTATTTGGTGAATTTGTAAAGCTCTTCACCAACATACATTCAGCTGAATGCACAGATTGAAGGGGAAGAATAATTGACAGCTTTTGTATTTTATTACCTTGTTTAAAAACTTGAGAAATGGGAACAGCTGCAAACTAGTTTATTTGTTCACGTTTGAGACTGCTTGAGAAAGTGGCAGATGAAATTCAATATAGGTAGTTATATATTTATTTTTAAATATTTCTTGTGATGAATTAAGTATGACAAAGCACCTAACTATTGAGAAGGCTGCAAACTATGAGCCAGTTTGACTGCAAGCAGTTGTTCCATTCATATGGTTCTTCCTCAATATTTGGTTCAGCGAAGAGGACCTGCTCAAGCCATGTATGAGTATTTTACCCTTGTCCCTTGGGTACTGGATGCTACAGTGTGCTAGACATTAGCTTTGCAGTCCTGGGACTTGGTCCAGACTGCTTTGGTGAAGGTTTCCTTTTTGCTGGTTCTAAGGATCTGAAATTAGTTTTAGCAGATGTGATCAACTTCCTAGTAGGCGAGGGACTGCAAGATAAAAACATTGGCACAAATTGATACTACCATGGCAATTGTACCTGGGTGTCAGATTTTTTAAAAAACCATTCTGGTAGAATGGAGCGCGTCCTTGTGTTTGGAACTGAACTTCATTGTGAAACCGGTTCATCTGTTCTTTGATAATACCTATAACCATGTACAATAGCCGTGCTAGAGATACGATTGGTGCCAAAATTAGGCTGCTCTCTTATCATAGGGCAACTAGATAGAAAACATTATCTTAAAGTCTCAAGCCAGGCGTGTGGAAGCATCCACAGGCAAGGATCACTGGTAAAAAAAACATTCTGACCCATCCCGATCAAATTGTCTAGTGGGTGGGGGAGGAGGGATGTTGTGAGAGAAAAATACATCCCAGAGCAACTCGTCAATAAATACTACTCTCACCTACATCATCCAAATCAATGCGGCAAGCCAGATATCGAGCCTCATTTATGTTATGACCAGGTAAAAAGGAATGAACTGGCTCTCCTCTATTCAGCCTTCTTGGTTGGTCACAACTAAGATTTAAGTTTCCTTTTCACGAGGATATGCCTTTTCCAAATCCAAATACGTTTAACTATTTAAGCAGTGAGCAATAAGGAGCCACTCAAACAAAGGTTTCCTGAGTTAAAGAGCAAATTTATTAACCACTAAACCCAAGGGGAAAAAAAAATTATAAGCGCAACATCACACACATTGGTATCAGAAATAAGGGAAGTTAGAGTCCAGTAAAAACAGTCAAAAGACTGTATGGTTAAGTGTCATTTCATTGTCCCTGAGGCATGGATTGTTAAATGTTGCAGTTGATTTAGTTTAGCTGGTTTCTGGATTTCTGTCGGATGTACAATATGTTGCAATTCGTACAAGATCTTGGTTCGCAGGTAGGTTTCTGGTAATGTTGACTTCTCAAACTGGACTAAACACATTTTTTCAAAAGAGAGAGGGCAAGAGCTCAGTTTTTTGACACTGTGTCACTTGAAATCTCTCTCTAGTGGCTGCACCTCACCTTGAATAACTTTGCCCATTGTGTATTTCCAAGCAAGTTTGGGTGGGTCTGTCTGTTTCAGACAATGTTTCAATATCCAGCACTTCGAATTTTTAATCTCTCCATTTGACAGTGATGAGTTTTGATGGATCTATGAATTAAAGGATATTTCCTTCTCTTCACACTCCCCTAAGGGTGTCTTGTATACTTTTTTACCTTCACCTTGGATAGTAGCCTTGTATATTTAAGTTTGTTATGTCTCAGTTCAAGTTGCAGAGTTTGAATTTATAAGTCCATGTCGGAACCTTCCAGAAATTGGTCACTGGAAATACTTGATGCTAGGTGACTTGCGACAGCCACCTTCATCCAGTGTCTTTTGTCTTTAAAAGAACCTTTAAACAGTTCAACATATGTTTGGTCAGCTGGTGAAATTACAGATTGGCATCACTCACACACACACATTACACACGTTGTGACACTCATTTGATGCAAGCTGACACAAGCCCATAAAACATTGGCCTACCACAAATGGCAATTGGATTTCTTCAGAATGTCTTAGTGAAATTTCCATCAAGAGCTTATTCATCATTGTTTGGTGTTGCCAAACCAGATGGGAGGTGGAGATTGGTTGTTTTCTGTACAGTTTTAAACAAGGATATCACTTCACATACTGGACAACAACAAAATTCCACAACTCTTCTCTCTGGTATCAAGAGGAAGACATATAAATCTTCTGGTCACATCAAATTAAAGAGACTGACTGAGTGCCCCAGGGATTTGAAAACAGCCATCTTCTTTTCTGCTTAAGTCATTGAACTTCTGAAAGATCTGTCCAATGTCAGGTGACTCACCTGATGAAAGGGTAGTACTCCGAAAGCTTGTGCTGCCAAATAAACCTGTTGGACTTTAACCTGGTGTTGTGAGACTTCTTACTCTACTGGACCGCACCAGTGAACCTCAATGCAAGCTGGAGGAGCAGCAATTCATCTTTCAATTAGGTGCTTCACAGCCTCAACATTGAGTTCAACAATTTTCGAATATAGGGGGCGATTCTCCCATCCAGCTGCGCTAAACAATTAGAGCAGCGGGCTGGGAGAATTGCATATTGGCCGAATCCCGATGCGCGCGCATCTCCCAGTGCTGGATATCTGGCACGGTCGGGATCACATTGGAAACTGGTAGGAACAGCAGGTAAGTCATCTTAAACTATTTTTAATCTTATTTAAATGTGATTAGCGGGCCTGGGACTCTCCCACCATGCCAGTGGCGTGGGCTGGGGGCGTCTGCCATTGGGGGTGGGGACCTGCCGTTGTGGGGCGGGGGTGGGCCTTGATCATCATTGCTGGGGGGTGCTGGAGATCAGGTCACTCCTGGACGGGGGAGGAGTTGGGGGTTGGCCTGGGAATGCTCGTGAAGGCCGCGGTCGGGCCATGGGAGTGTTGGGAGGGGCAGCACTGCGGGGGCCCCGGGCTGGCCAGCAAAGTGCAGGCTGACAGTTCGGGGCTGCTGCGCATGCGCAGATTTCCGGAACTGTCAGACTCCGGTGCGAATAGGCCCCACATCCTGAGCTTTTAATTATATTCATGTTTGTGCCCTCTGCATTGCACAGAGTGTGGGCGATTTGAACTCCCACTGAAAAAAACCAGCGTGATTTACACCAGTTTTCTCGCGAATTCAGCACTCATAACTCTTTTGGGAGAATCGCCCCCCATAATCTCTGTCCATATTATTCCCTTTTCTTTGCTTGTTAACTTTTTCCTTTATTTTTTTATTTCCGTCAGCAGCATACCTGCTCTTGGCACATCTTTTGTTTCTCTCCTTGCCACATCACCATTCTCTTAGGCCCTGGAGGACTAACTCTTCTACCATTCAATCTCTCCTGTCTTTCACTCTATCTCAGGCCTTCTTTTTATCCTCTCTCACCCACTCCTTGTTCAAAACATTTCTAACTTTTTCCCAGTTGACAAAGGGTCACAGACCTGAAAAAATAACTCTGTTTCTGACTCCACAGATGCTGCCTGACCTGCTGAGTATTCCCAGCAGTTCCTGTTTTTATCAAAGAAGGGCCAGTTACTAAACTTAGGGAAGAGGTATCATTTCTGGGCCTAACTGGAAAAAGTAGAGGATTAACTCAATCCTGTAAAGAGAGATTAGCCAACGTTCATTACCTCAGAACTCTTTAAAAAAAACCTGACAAGGCGGCACGGTAGCACAGTGGTTAGCACTGTGGCTTCACAGCTCCAGGGACCTGGGTTCGATTCCCGGCTTGGGTCACTGTCTGTGTGGAGTTTGCACATTCTCCTTGTGTCTGCGTGGGTTTCCTCCGGGTGCTCCAGTTTCCTCCCACAGTCCAAAGATGTGCGGGTTAGGTTGATTGGCCATGCTAAAATTGCCCCTTAGTGTCTTGAGATGGGTAGGTTAGAGGGATTAGTGGGTAAATATGTAGGGATATGGGGGTAGGGCCTGGGTGGGATTGTGGTCGGTGTAGACTCAATGGGCCGAATGGCCTCTTTCTACAAGGTTTCAATGATTCTTCCTATGATTCTATGAAGTGAGTTTCGGACACCTGAGTTTTGCTAAATCCTTTACTTCTAAAGCTCTCAACACCCCAATATGCTAGGGTGGGCAAAGTGGCAAAATGACCATTTATATTCTCACCAGATGATTATTCACAACAGCAACAATTATGCAAAGACATACAAAAAGCCAAAGACTTGGGACAGAGACACACAAATTCCCTTCAACCTTCACGTCAGGACTTCACCTGAAGTGGCAGTTGCTGTTTTCTACAATGAAAAGGGCATTGCACCTGTTCGTTATCAGTCTTACAACTTCTGTGATGTCTCAAAGGAGATATATACAAAAAAAGGGTAATGACTTTGGTAATCCAATGTCTGGTTAAAGACCCTGTTCAAGGGGAACATCTTATTACACCATAGCAAGACACCTGATTTAACATTGTTGTGGGAAAAATCCACTCGTAGTCAGATCTCAAGATTCCAAAATACAGTTTATTCAACGGAGCTCCGTGGAGACAAGGCATGGGTTAGTAGCAAACCTTCTCTCAGTAAAATGACGGGAACGGTCCATCTTTATACTTTTTACACAATAGATGGACCGGAGATTTGAACATTATCACATCGTTATAGGCAGATACAAACAGATACAAACATTTAACATAGTATTGTTCTTATGAATGGGTACATTTCCTATGTCTGTGGCTATCAATGGTCGGTTTCGGCTCATTCAGGTGCTAATCGGTTTTCCTGCATTCATATTTTCCCGCTCTTCCTATGACTAATCTACCCCCTTTGTCTCGGGTTTTTCCCTTATCTAAAAGATGTCTCAATCCTTGGCTGGCTTCCTGAGGTGTTTGTTAACTTTAAATCACTGTCTGTGATTCTAAATGGCTTGTCTGTTGGGTTTGATTTCAAGTGATCTTTGTCTAAGTGGAAGCCGGTGTCTGTTTTATGGTTCCTTTCCCAGTCTTTATGTGCCAGGCAGTTATTTTAAAGTGTGCTTTCCTTACGTTTTTCCCCTTACAAACATCGTGCTACAGATGGCTTCTGATGAAAAAAGAGTCACCAGCTCAGATATGATGTGACCATCAATCTTCAATGATCTTACACTCATTTTTAAATCACTATCCCCAGACTCAGATTTGGAGTATCTCCCCAGCACAGAAATACAGAGGAGGAAAAGGTGCCTATGAGGACATTTACAAAACACAGTTATTTACTGTCATGGGTCAGCGATGATGACTGAAAAAGGGACATCTCAACAATCTACATCTTAGGATTGTGGTTGTAGTAAGGACTTTGAGATTCCTACTTTTTTTATCTGGGAGAATTACTATCCATACCCTTTGGCAATAGGACAATAGGTAGACCCTGTTAAATCCATCTTAATCTGTGCAGGTAGCCACCATTGTAAAAGAGGCTACAACCAGGACCTAATGTTCAGGGAACAAACAGGGTTGTTGTGGGAGGACACTCCTTGTTTGAGAATGGTAAAACAGAACTGTCAGTTTATTCATGTAAATGGTCACTCCACTGGGAATGTACGTTCAAAGGGCAAGTGACAGGAGAAGGGTTTGGTCTACATGACATCCCTCAAGAGAGCAAACTTTAGTCCTATTACTCGGGTAGAAAGGGCAGATAATCAGGAAGAACTGATTAGGCTATTAGATCCAACAAAGAAAATCAAAAAGAATATCCATCAAAGTACCTCTACTCAGAGAACCCTCCTGACATTGTGCTGCCCAAGGGAAACCAAGAAAAACAATTGAGAACAGATTATAAAGGAAGCTCACAGGGATATAGGACAGGAACATTGTGGTGCCAGTACAACATTCTGCCAATTGATTTCCTTGTATTGATGGGCAGCATGTTTAAAATATGTAAACATTATGAGCAGTGCAATTTAATTAATGGCCTAGATCTTCTGTTCCACAGAGGGTTGTATCCTGAAGGTACCCCAGAAGATGTACTAGAGGAACCCTCTGAAGTCCCAACACAACTACGCAGGAAATTTCAACTTCTATTAGGCAATTACCCTATGTCTGGAATCCTCCAAAACTCTGTGTTAAAGTCGGAGATTTCAGATGGTTCTGATTTGCTTACCAGAATGGTTATCCAGGATTAAAATCAGTTCTAACTCCTGGGTAACTATACTTACCCCACCCCCAACATCCTACTGGGCCTCCCCACCACCCCACCCTAATTGACTCCTGACTACCCTATGACAATCCCCAACTATCCCCCATCCCCGTCCTCCCCCCACTGACTAGTTGATTACCCCCCCATGATTCCTCTCCTCACCCTGTGATTACCCCAACCCCAACTGCCCCAAATCTTGACTAGCCTTGACAGTCCCCATCCTAACTACCCCAACACCCCTTGACCAGACAACCACCTGACTACACACCCACCACCACCCCCCCCAACTACACCCCACATCCAACAACCACAAAACACCTGACACCTCCAACCCTGCCCCACTTGCCAAGTACCTTCTCCCTCTATCCTCCTCCTCCCGCCTGCCACTGACCTTCCATACTTACCTTCTCTCCTGGATTGTCTAAAGTGGCTGGGGCATTTAAACGTACCAGAATACGACAGCTGAGGCTGTAAAAAGAGTAGCTTTGTTTCCACTGATATTCCTATACTACAATGAAGGACTGCAAAAGCAGCCACGCTCTACATTTCTCAACAGGCATGGTCATAGATCTGGATGAGAATGCCCACAGATCCCTGAAGGTAGCAGGACAGGTCGATAAGGTGGTTAAGATGGAATCCATTCCTTTAGTAGCTGAGGCATAGAATATAAGAACAGAGAGGTTATGCCAGAACTATATAAAAAATTAGTTAGGCTGCACCATGAGTACAATGTGCAGTTCTGGTCACCTAAAAAAGGATGTGATTTATAAAGGTGTTGCCTTACTGGAAAATTGCCGTTATGAGGAAAGGTTGGATAGCTTGGAGTTGTTCTCCTCGGAAAATCGGAGGCTGAAGGGAGGTTTTATTGTGATGTTGAAGATTGTGAGGAGTCTGGACTGAGTGGATGGGAAGGGTTTATTTACTCTAGCCGAGAGACCAATGACTCGGGGGCATAGATTTGAAGTGATCAGTAGAAGGATTAGTGGGGAGGTGAGGAAATGTCTTTTCAACCAGAAGGTCTGTATCTCATCGCCTGAAAGGGTGGTAGAGGCAGAAAACCTCATCTTACCTTTTGGCTAAGATGCAAATGAGATCCAGCCTTGGAGGAGGAACCCTGCCCCTCCTCAAATCAGCTGGGCTCATGTAGATCAGGCCCAAGACAGGTGTGAAGGCCCTGTCTTGTCAGCCTGGATCGGAAATGTCTCAACTTGTTGAGACTCTGAATTGGAATTGATTTGATTGAATTGGAAAAGTATTTAAAAAAAGGTGCCAGGATATGCACCTTTAATGCCATAACATGCAGGGCTATGGATCAAATGTTGGAAATTGGGTTTGATGCTGACACGATGGGCAAAGTGGCTTCCTTCTGTGCCATAAACTTTCTATGAATCTGAGAAATGTGGAGCTTCAGTCTAAGGTTAAAAAAAAGGAGGTGGAATGGTAACCTGACATTGATTGCCACTCCACACTAGATTCAGTCCAATAAGTCATCACTTATTAAACCCCCACCATAGGCTTCTGTAAAGCCAAATCAACCAAGGCAAAAATTCTTATTAATTTCATTGGACCACTTTGTCCATCATTGTGAACCTTCTCTCCAAAGACTATTATGAAAAAAGGGTTGGGTTAGAGCACAGTATGCCATCCCCAATCGGAGGATGTGATGGCACGAAAAACTAAGAAGTAAAAATGCCATCGATCAAACTGTTGTGAATCAGGGGAAATAAGTGAACCACCAACATACTGAAAGGGCAACTATCAACTAATAATGAACCTTTATCAGCATCAGGAACAGTATCCCATAAAACTCCATGGCTGGAATTTTCCAACCTTTCACGCCCCACTGCTGCTGCCAGCAAGGACAGAGAATTTGGTGCTCAGCCAAATCTCTCTACTTCTTCCGTTCATGCCAGCGGGATTCTCTGGTGCCACCAGAGACCCCTGCTGGCATGAACGGCCAGAAAATCCTGGCCCATGTTACTTAATGTTAGATGTAACAACTGGAGTGCCACAGGGAGCAATATTGGGGCCTCAACAATTTACAATCTATATCAATGACTTGGATGAAAAGTATGGTTGCTAAATTCACTGATGATACAAAGATAGGGAAAGTAAATTATGAAGAGGACATAAGGAGTCTGCAAAGGGATATAGGTAGGTTAAGTGAGTGGACCAGATTTTGGGAAAAGTATACAGTTTAAATGGAGAGAGATTGCAGAACTCTACAGGGCAGAGGAATTTGGGTTTCCTCTGGGATTTGGGATTAGGAAAACAAATGGAATGTTTTCATTCATAGCAAGGGGAATTGAATATAAAAGTAGAGATGTTTTCTTAGCTGTACAGGACATTGGTGAGACTTCCTCTAGAAGATTGTGTACAGTTTTGGTCTCCATATTTAAGAAAGCACATCATTGTATTAGAATCAGTTCAGAGAAGGTTCACATGACTGATTTCTGGATTGAAGGAGAAAGGTTGGACGGTTGGGCCTGTAGCCTTTAGAGTTTAGAACAATGAGAGGCAATCTTATTGAGACATATAAGATCCTGACGGGTATAGACAGAGTGAATGATGAGAGGATGTTTCTGCTCATGGGAGATATTAGAACTAGAGGACATAGTTTAAAAATAAAGGTCTGTCATTTAAGATGGAGATGAGAAGAAACTTTTTTTCTCAAAGTATCATGAGTCTTTGGAATTCTCTTCCCCAGAGAGCAGTGGAGGCAGAGTCATTGAATATTTTTAAGGAAGAGATAGATTCTTGACCAACAATGGGTCCAGGGTAGAGGGAGTAGGCAAGAAGGTGGAGTTGGGGCTATAATTAGATCAGCCATGATCTTATCAAATGGCAAAGTATGCTCAAAGGGCCGAATGGCCTACTCCTGCTCCTAATTTATACGTTTGTATGAGGTTGAGTTGCATACACCACTTATTCACGGTCAGACAGAACAATTAGATTTAAAACAAGAAATAGCAGAAAAGAAGCTTACACATAAGATTGATTAAAGGATAATGGAGACAAATGGGCAAAAAACAATTCCTTCCAATTCAGTTTCATCGTTCTGATTTTGGAACCGTGGCAGACAGATGTTGATGTTAAGGAGGATTTCCTTACAAGTCAACAGTATTTTGTTCCTCAAAATTTTGCTCATACTCCTTTAAGAATACTGGGGGTTATGATGGGACGAATGAGATCAATCACATACTTGTAAAGTCAAAAAATTCTAATTCGTGAAATGAAAACTATCACCTCGCTGGTTCTTGCCTACCCCAAGATTGGCATTTTATTGGAACTGGACAATTCCTTGTTAGAAATCTTCCGGATGCAGTTAATATGAGTGAAATGCCAGAAATATCTTTTTACTTAAACACTGCACATTATACAATTTCCTGCAGAAGTGAAGAAATCAAATACTTTTCCAGGTTTTTTCACTGTGCTCCAATGCTTTGATTCAAATTTAGAGTATTTGGAAAGGGAAAAAGCCATGCAAGTTCAACTTCTTGATTTGTTAACGTGCAATCAGATTGTGAAAAATGGAGAAAGTTCAAAGCACACTGGTTGCAACAGGCGTGACCTGCAATAGGAAAAACAGCCAAAGCAAGTGTTTTGATACTGGCACACATCACTGAAATAAAACTGAGTGATTGCCCTTTTGAGTACCGAATGTCTTTTGAAACTTGCACATTTGTTAGCACATCTGGATGAGTTGTAACGACTGTAATGGACCCACTCACTATGACTTGGGTCAAGCACGATGGCACAAAGGAAAACATGGAGGAAGGAATCTTCTTCACGTTGCAAGCTTATATTCCAACAGGGCATACACCTGTTATAAAGATAATCAAGTTTCCAATAACAATTTTTTTACCCAGCACAGACATCTCTGGCATCTGAGTTTATTCACTTTACCCCTGGTGTAAGGACTTTGACTGGGTTACAGTCAATGTAAACTACAAGAAGTCTTAGTTTAGACCGACAGAACTTAACAGCTTCAGAATCGGGCAGAAGCTATCAAATATTACCCCTCTTAAGACTCATCATCGTATAGGGAGCAGTTTGATAATACTTCTCTCCTGATATACCAATTTGCAGAGTAGTGGGATGCTTAAATCAGTCCTTTGTAGACTTTATCAAATCAAGTGACTTTTCCTGACACTACAGAAAACATTTTACATTGATGAATACCTGCTCACTCCAAAACTCCCTTAGCTGCCAGAAGAAACTGTCCTATGCTGGATAAATGGAAATGAGATCAAGATCACACCCTCAAAAAGATTGGAGATTTTATTAAACTCCAGAAAACCTCTTACAGTCACTGGCTTTCTAACTATCCACCAAGAACTCCTTTCTGCAGAAGAGGGGATTAGACTTAATAACCTTATGACAGCTATTCATGCGTCCTTTTTAAAACCCCAATCTAATCAGGACCCTTGGTCATGGTATAGAGATTATTCCCTAAATTACCTTCTACTCAATACTACAAGAGAAAAAGCCCTTGGGCCCGATTTTACTATTGCGTCGTGCAAAAACTTGGTAAAGTTGGGCATGAGGTGATTAACGCGATCTGCGTCCGCGCAGATGCCCACTTTACCAAGGCCCGAAAATGGCCGTGTTCCGAACCACGCCTGAAACGGGTGCAATGGCAATTTAAATACATTTGCATGCATTTAAATTGAATTAATGGGCTGCCCGCCGAACTTTACCAGTATTTCTCCCTTTACTATCACGTTCGCCCATCCAGATTCGGCGCGAAACAGACCTGCTCGGCAAAGGTCTGTTTCGGGTGCTCCAACTTCTGAAGAGGTAAGTTCAGAGCTTCCAACGGCACTGGGGGGGGGGGAAGAAGAGAGGTGGGCCAGATCATTCACTGGTGAGGGGGAGGGAGGAGGGAGGCCCAAGCATTCTCTGGTGGGGGAGAGAGAGGAGGGAGGGCCAGATCGCTCTCTGGTCGGGGGGGGGAGAGGAGGAGGGAGGCGGGCCAGATGGATCTCTGATGGGGGAGCGGGGGGGCAGGGCCAGGGGGATCTGCTGCCACTCTGCTGGCGATTGGTGGGGGGTGAAGTGGGCAGAGGGTCGTGATCAGTTTGGGTAGCGGGGGTAAATGGATAAGGGGGACAGTTATGTTGTGGGGTGGGGCGATATCTGTGGAGGCCATCGCTCCCGAGTCACTTTATCCGCTTTTTGCGGCCCGGGAGCGATGTGACAGGGGCGCGTTTTTCAAAATTTTTTTTCACTGCGCATGCGTAGTTCAAAGCTCCAATCGGAGTTGCAGCATTTCGGGCGTGATAAGCCCCACCCACAGCGCGATTCAGACTCGCGATTTTTTTTTCAGGCTAAGTGTGTATGGGGGTGCCTGAAAGCAAGTTTCCAAGTCGAATCTGAATTGTGCCCAGATTCACCTCTTAGAATCAAAATGGTAAAATCGGGCCACTTGTTTCAGTTGCACCTCATGTCAAGCTTCACAAAATTACTTCCTTTCCCACTGAGAGAATCATGTTCAGTCATCAAGTTTATTCAAGAAATTGATAGATTTTTGGGTGATAGGACAATTAAGCAATAAAGAGATAATGCATGAGAGTGGAATTGAAGTAGAAGATCAGCCATGGTCTTAATGAATTCCAGAACAGCCTTGAAGGGCCAAATGGTCTACTCCTGCTCCTATTTTATATGCTCTTATGTTCAGTCTATTGAGAAATCATTTGTCAGTTCATGCATTCATAAGCAACTATACATACATCAAAAAGCAGATACAATCCACAAAACATTGGTTTTGAAACAATTACTGATGACCAAATCAAGTAATGAATGACGAAAAACAGGTACTACAAAAGCCAAGAGAAAAAGAAAATGATGCATTGATAAACCGTTACAAAGCTTTATGCCTTTAAGCCCTAACTCTTCCTTTTGGGGTTGCTCCTAAGAGGGGGCTGGAAGATGGTTTGCTTCTGAATCCCAGTGCACCAAATTATCTGCTGATAGACAATTTGAACAATGTATGTATTTAGAGGATTCAGATATGGAATACAATTTATTTTTATCCACATAACGGCTGCCACGTGGCTAGTTGTTATACATGTATAACACTTGTGGAATGTTTTCGATGAGCATTTTAACATTGTTTTAACCTGAGATAATTAGCAATTCTGTGAGCAGAAAAGAAATCTTTTAAAACTTAAACTGTTACGATTTGTGGTATTTCAAAATTGCAGTAGAATCTTAAAAAAATAATCATGTGTCTCAGATCATCAATTGATAAATCCCCAAGTTGATTCCAAACCATTGGTAAGTTTGTCAACTCTATTTTGTTGTTGTATTGTTACTGTTATTATTACTATAGACCTATTGTCTATATCACAACCTGGATGTCCTGGAGAGACTGGACATTCTCAACCAATTCCATGCACAGCAAACAGGTACTCTAGGGCTATGTGAATAGCTGACAAAAAGTTTTCCTCTGATGGCTGAGGGATCAGTAAAGCTTTAACATGCAGTTTGACAGATGGAAAAAACTGGGAAGCAGTTACTAGAAGAGGTTTGCATTCCACAAATGCTAAATTATTAAAAACGTACATGTATAATATGATTTATTAATGCCTACCTGATTGATTTATTTTTCTTCCACTTCACAAGAAAGGACAGTTTTATAATCCAGTGACCTTCTATTTGTTTCTAGTTCACTGTACCAAGTCTAAGGGCAATTTTAGCATGGCCAATCAACCTAACCCGCACATCTTTGGACTGTGGGAGGAAACCGGAGCACCCGGAGGAAACCCACGCAGACACGAGGAGAATGTGCAAACTCCACACTGGTCTGATCCTAATTCTAACCTAATGCCAACTCTCAGTACTTCACCCATTATTTGTTAAATGTAAAATCTATTGATGCTGTCTTCTGCCCCTCCTTCGGAGATCGAGCTTCCAGTCTGGTTTGAAGTGTTCTGAGGTGGCTGATAAATCCAGTGAACAATCTGTAGACTGTATCATATGCAAATCCACCACCGACACACAGTGGCAGCAGTGTGTACCATCTACAAGATACACACTAGCAGCTCACAGAGACTCCTTTGATAGCATATGTAACCCCCTGCTGACCACTATATGGGGCTACTATTTAAATATTCAATCAACAGGATCCCGAATTCCTAGCGGTTGATGTTGATTTGGGCGAATTCCCTGTTTACCCATAAATGTCAGTACTGTAAGTCGGAATATCAAAAATAAATTTAATAACACATATCATTAACAGACATAAAACAGTGAGCTCTGATCTATAACCGTTGGTGCACATATGGGGAAACTCATCCTCCGTAACACATTCGTAGATACTGATCCAGTTGGACTGTATAGTCCCCACCAGTTACGACACCCACACACAGTCCAGGAGAGACACACGTGTGGAAGATGATGCCGCAGGAGGCAGAGGTGCCGCGAGCTATCCGTGCAGCAACGTAGGTTGAGTGCGCTGAATGCTGTCCTCCTCGGCAGTAATGAAAAGAACAGGCAGGGGAACGCCTGGCTGCCTCTCACTCCAAACCGAATTCTCCCTGCCTGGAAAAAGCTCTCTCTCTTCAGCTCTGCACCTTCAGCTCTGCACCTTCAGCTCTCTGCCCCTCTCTCTGCACCTTCAGCTTTCTGCCTCTCCAGCTCTGCCTCTCTCTCTGCACTGCTTCACTTCCTGGCGCCCTTTTTTTTCCTCCCGCCCCCAGAGCAATCCCATTGGCCCAGCCCACATCACTCAACCAACAGCATCCTGTTCACAGCACCCACCCGGCAAACAGGACACTGAAGCCCACAAAGGACAAAGAACACTGGTAACTGTCTTCCCCGCAAATTTTCCTCAGTCCCTTACATTCTCCCCCCACCAAAAATACGGCATGCCCCCATGCTGAAGTACATGACATAGGACCCAGTTAACCAATTACACCATGTACCTTATAGTGTGATGACTGGTATAATAGTGGGTGAAAAGAGTGGTACCTTATTTATACATGACGAGCACTGAGCAAAGGAGTTACACCACCATGTATGACAACTATTGCAGTGTTCAGGAAAATGCATAGTGGGTGGCGAAGCTGAGTGAACACTTGTATGTCCTACTACTACAGACTTTGCACACGGCTCTCCCAGCTTTGTATAATGGAAACGGTCTGCTGGCTTTCTCTCTCTCTGTGATCTCCTTATCTCTGGTTCTGGATTGGCTATGTTAGATGTGTCTGTAGTGTAAGTGCCCTCAACAGAACTTTCTGATTCTACTTCCCTTTGCTCAGTTACTACCTCTTCTATCACAACAGGTAGCCCTTCTGAAGATTCTGAGCTCGCTGCGACTTCTGTCATTTCTGTAGCATTTGTGGGGGGATTGGACTCTGTAGGCATGACATCCTGTTCCGGTTGTTCACAGATTCCCTCCGGATTGTCAATGATCAAGTCCTCTGGGTAATGTCCATACTCTGACTCTGAGTCTGAAGAGTTTTGATCTCCCAGGGGCACATCAGCTGCGGAGTCATCTTTGTGAACCTCAGGAGTTTGATTCCTTTCTTTTGCTTTTCTGCGCCTGAGGGCTCTTGGAGAGGGAGTAGGCTTTGAGTCAACCTCAGTGCTCAATTGGACATCTTGTCCCAGGGGCAAAATATGATTTCGGTGCATGACCTTAATGGGTCCCGAACCATCTGCAGGCTTTAGACAATAAACAGGAAGATCAGACATTTGACTCTCAACCACATAAGGATTTGCACTCCACTGATCAGCAAGCTTCTGTTTCCCTTTCAGGCCAAGGTTTCGAATGAGGACTCTATCCCCAGGCTTCAAGCAATGGTAGCGCACTCTCTGGTCATACCTCTCCTTGTTACTTTGGTTCATTTTAGCAGAAGTGGCTTGGGCCAACTGATAGGCTGCTTGCAGCTCTTCCTTCATCTTAGACACATACTGCAAGTGGGAAGTTGTTGAGGTCCCATCCGCTGACACGCCAAAGCAAATGTCCACAGGAAGTCTGGCTTCCCTTGGAGCGGGGACGGGGAGGATATCCTTGAAGGAGTCCGTTGAGGGGACGGCAGAGTTTGGAGAAGTCCTTGACAAAGCGGCGATAGTAGCCACAAAATCCAAGGAAGGACCTGAGCTCTGTCACCGTTTGGGGTCTTGGCCAGGAGACAACAGCCTCTACCTTGGATGGGTCCGTCGCTATTCCGTCCTGCGACACTACATGTCCAACGTAGGTGACAGAAGTCCTGCCAAACTGGCATTTGTCAAGCGACAGCTTCAGACCTTCTTCTTGGAGCCGGTCAAGCACTTTGAGCAACCGCTCCTCGTGTTCTTCAAGAGTTCGTCCAAACACAATGAGATCATCCAGGTACACCAACACCTCCAGAAAGTTCATGTCGCCGACAGTATGTTCCATGACTCTCTGAAAAGTGGCCGGTGCTCCGGAAATTCCCTGAGGCATGCGTTCGAACTGATAAAAACCCAACGGGCAGATAAAAGCGGTCTTCTCCTTGTCAGCCTCACTCATGGGTATTTGATAGTACCCGCTCCTCAGGTCGAGGACTGTGAACCATTTACTCCCAGACAAGCAGTGTAGAGCGTCTTCTATCCATGGGACAGTGTACTGGTCCGGTATTGTTCGAAGGTTAAGGGTTCGGTAGTCCACGCACATTCGTACCTTCCCTGACTTCTTGCGTACGACTACTATTGGCGATGCGTAGGGACTACGTGATTCAGAGATGATGCCATGGCTTTGTAGTTCCTGTAGGTGCTGGCGCACATCCTCAAAGTCAGCAGGCGACAAGCGACGTGACCTCTCTCGGAAGGGCCTTGCATCCTTCAGTCTTATTTCATGTCTGGTGCTTTTAGAACAACCTACATCCCACTCGTGCTGAGAGAAAACCTCTTTCCTCTCCATCATTCTCTCACAGAGATGCCTCCTTGCCTCCTCTGGCATAGGAGAGGCTCCAAAATTGAAAGAGGAAGGGGTCAGTTCGATTGCAGCTTTATCCGCACACTGCCCTCGGCAGAGGAACAGGGGCTACTGGAAAAATATGGGCTACTGGAGTCCCACGTTTCAAGGAGATTTCTCTGGATGACAGATTCTTCACAGTCACAGTAATGCGTCTGCTGGAAACAACTGATGCAAGATGAACCTCAGGCCTCACCCACAACTCTTCAGGGGAAAAAGTGTCAATAGGCTGATCTATCAGTGCTAGCTGGTCTGTGAAATCACCAGGAAACTTTGGGAGGCCAGTGACTTTAAACACTTGTCCTGGTTGCAAGGTGATTGGCTTGTGCTGGGTAAACCACACAGTACCATGCTTGTCTACCCCTTCTGTTGTTTCAGACTGGGTGAGTGTCTCATAAGCTTCTCGGAGGACGGGGTGTATGGTCAAAGTACCCAAGAAGCGTTCTCCCGCCTGTTCTTTACAGGACTCAACCAGCTCTCTCACCAGCCGGGTATTTGTCCCCACCAGCACGGCAATGTTGTTATCTTTCACAGGGTCAGGACATACTAAGGCCAAAGTGTCAACTGTCTGCAGCACTCCGGTTACAGCGGCAGTGAACTCGAGTTGTATGGACAGGTAGCCATCATATGGGTATTGGTGAGAGCTTAAACCCCATATTTCCAGGTCTTCAAGTGGCTGGAGAGGTAAGTGTTTCAGGTAGGTGTCGTAGAGGTTGCGACACAAAATGGTTACTTGGGAGCCACTGTCAAGCAAAGCTCTTGCATAAACTCCTTCTATTTGCACAGGTACACCAGAGATGGGCCCCACTAATCCTGCAGGTAACTGTTTTGAGCCTTGCTTCGCTGGGGGTGGACAGTGGGTGGAACGTATTTCACACGGAACCAAGCACCATTCCTTCACATGGCTCCTGAGAAGTTTCCCTGCTGTCTGCTTGCTTTGATCAGCTTCTGATTCACTTTCCTCAGATCCTCGAGTTCTTTGCACTCTCTCCTTGTATGCCCATCTTGCCCACACCTGTAGCAAAAGATTCCTGCTGGCAGTGGTTTGGACATTTTCACTCGGGGCGACGCGTCCCGAACAGCAGCTTCTGGTGCTTGCTGTACGGACCCAGTCCTTGCTGTCGTACTTTCAGATGTGGGGGTAACTGGAACGGCGCTCAACAGTCTGGCCACCTGAGAAGTCAGTTCCCTGACCTCATTTCGTAGGCTGTTCAACTCAGACGTAACTGAGGACTGCGGTACACTGGCGGTGGCTGCGGTGGCAGTAGCTTTCACCCCTTCTCTGGCGCTAATCCAATTATCTTCCTCTCTTACCTCCCGCATCAGTTGGAAGAAGGAAGGGGGTTTGTCCAGGGTGTGGCTCATCCTTACACGCAGAGCAACCATGTCTCGAGTGAGTGCACCCTTGACTAGCTGTTCCATCCGAGTTCGATTCATGTCTGCAGCCGTAATTCCTCCCTTAAGAAGAGCACGATGGAGAAGTTTGTCAAGGCGATATAGAAAAGCAGAGAGTTTTTCTCCTTCATCCTGGTATGTGTGTCTGAACTTGGCCAAGATGTCGGCTCCACTCTCTGTGGTGCCATAAGCTGTGTCGAGAGCAGATAAATAATTGGTGGCCGTAGCAGTGGGAGTGCTAACTTTCAAAAATTGAACGATGTCAGCAGCAGGCCCTTTTAAACTCTCCACTATACGCTGTCTCTTGGCGGCGTCAGTGCATTGCCACTCATTGATCATCTGGGTAGCCTGCTTCATCCAGGCATCGTATTCTTCCTCACCTGGGGGTACAGGTTTCAGTCCTGAAAACAGTCCCAGCTTTCTGTAGCTAGGCCCATCGGTAGACACTTGGTTGCACTTGTCCACCAGTTTGCCAATAGCAGTCACTAAATCCATGTTCACATCCACTTTGGGAGCTTGATTTTCTGATACTATGGCCTGAAAATCCTCCATCGACTTGCCTTCCTGTTGTAGTAGTAACAACAGCTTTGGATGGAAAGCATCCTCTTCAGGAACAGCATCCTGTGTGACAAGGCTTTCTAGTGTATGCACAGCCCATGGTCCAGCTTCTCCTTCAATACCTACATCTGGAGGTACAGTGTCAGGGGTTAAATCAATGCTAGTCTCCACTAGTATGAACAACTGTGTGCCAGTAGAATCCCCACAGCGACCACAAATCTTGGTGCGACCAAAGACTTTCACTGTGTTTAAGACCCTAGCAATGGTCTCCTCACTAGTATCTATTGGCACATTGCTCAGTAATATGCCACGAGAAAGACTGATATTCTTTTGGCGGCTCCAGTCAGCAGCCTGAGAAAAATCCATTGTCTTAAGTGAGCTACTAACACTGTAAAACTTTTCCTGTTGTAATTACTGGGTTAACTGTTACTGACTGACGGGGGAAAAAAAATTTATTTGACCTGTATGGGTAAACAGGAATGATCCCAGCGGTGCCTCCAAAAATGTAACCCCCTGCTGACCACTATATGGGGCTACTATTTAAATATTCAATCAACAGGATCCCGAATTCCTAGCGGTTGATGTTGATTTGGGCGAATTCCCTGTTTACCCATAAATGTCAGTACTGTAGGTCGGAATATCAAAAATAAATTTAATAACACATATCATTAACAGACATAAAACAGTGAGCTCTGATCTATAACCGTTGGTGCACATATGGGGAAACTCATCCTCCGTAACACATTCGTAGATACTGATCCAGTTGGACTGTATAGTCCCCACCAGTTACTCACGACACCCACACACAGTCCAGGAAAGACACACGTGTGGAAGATGATGCCGCAGGAGGCAGAGGTGCCGCGAGCTATCCGTGCAGCAACGTAGGTCGAGTGTGCTGAATGCTGTCCTCCTCGGCAGTACTGAAAAGAACAGGCAGGGGAACGTCTGGCTGCCTCTCACTCCAAACCGAATTCTCCCTGCCTGGAAAAAGCTCTCTCTCTTCAGCTCTGCACCTTCAGCTCTGCACCTTCAGCTCTCTGCCTCTCCAGCTCTGCCTCTCTCTCTGCACCTTCAGCTCTCTGCCTCTCCAGCTCTGCCTCTCTCTCTGCACTGCTTCACTTCCTGGCGCCTTTTTCTTCCTCCCGCCCCCAGAGCAATCCCATTGGCCCAGCCCACGTCACTCAACCAACAGCATCCTGTTTACAGCACCCACCCGGCAAACAGGACACTGAAGCCCACAAAGGACAAAGAACACTGGTAACTGTCTTCCCCACAAATTTTCCTCAGTCCCTTACACATATTCCAAATCCATCACGCCAGCCACCAAGATGCGCAGCAGACACATGCCATCCTGACTCAGAAATATATCACTGTTCCTTCACTGTCACTAGGTCAAAATCCTGGAACTCCCTCCCTAAGAGCACAGTGAATGTACCTACACCACGTGGACTGCAGCAGTTCAAAAGGGGAGCTCACCAGGAGCCTATGAAGAGCAATTAGGGAAGGACAATAAATGCTGGCCTAGCCGGCGATGCCCACATCTTATGAACAGGTAAATTGAAAAAGATGAGTTGTTTGGAGGTCTGTGTGCTCTTTCCAATCCTTCAACATCATGTTCCCAATCGAGTGTCTCACTGTGAATGGTGCTTTACCAAATGAAACTTCTCCATTTTGATTAGCCTGGGATAGGTGGGGATGTTTGACCTGTTCAAAGATGCCTTGACGACATCTCAGAAGTGTTTCCATTATCCTCCTGGGAGTCTCCAACTGTCACCAAGTTCTGAATAGAACTGCAGGAGTCTAGTGTCAAACATACAAGCTACGTGTCCTTCAGTAGAACTGGTTTTGAGTGATTAGCATCTTGATGCTGGGAATGCTGGCTTGGGAGAGGTCGCTGCTATTTGGCCACCACTCTTGCCACCAGATACGGAGTATCTTGCAAAGGCGGTGCTGGTGGTATTCTCCAGTGTTTTGATACTGTACTTGCAACCTGATATTCTAATGCACAGTTTTTAAAATTAGCATTAGTACTTAAATCAGTTTTAGGGTTCGAATCCAGCTGACACCACAGAATTGTTTGATGCTGAATCTATTGGCCAGGAGAAGGTTAGAGGTACATTGACCGAGATAGGAAGATAGATAGCTGATCATGAACCAGCCAAGATAGGAGGGAAATATAGCCAGGGAGCACTAATAGGAAGCTTACTAACATTCAAGAGCAGGTCATGCTGTTTCTTTTCAAAATCTCACTCTTTTTTTGTCTCACATACGCACACTCACATATGTGAATACTTACCCATTCCTTTACACAAACATTGGGCTAGATTTTACCGCAGCCTTCAGGACCATGAAATTGAGACCAGTGGGAGTCCCGAAGTTGCATTTACCGACAGCACCATCTACCCGGAGGTGGTCTCCTAATTAGCCACCTCTGTACTCGCTACCCTATTAGGGATGGCAGGCAGTGTCCAGTTGCTATAGGCACTCTAGCCTCAGCAGTCACACTGGCAGAGGTAGGTGCTGCTGAGGTGGGCCAGGGGCCATGAGGGAACATTAGCAAGGATGCATGTATTAAAAATGCTGAGGGGGCGAAGCCTTCTTGTAAAACCTCTTCAGGGTATTTTGCCTCTGGCCTGCAGCAGGGGCCAGCCAGTGCTCTAAACTGTCCCTAATTTGCATCTTAATTGGCTACCCTTGTGTGACTTCATTAGCCTGGCACGTTGAAAGCACAAAGTGTCTTTCATTAACCAAATAAAATAAATCCACAATCTGTGTGATAAATAAAAATGCAGTTCCTTAAAGGGATACTGCATCAAAGTAAACTTAAAATATCAAAACAAAATGTGGTTAACAGGGTCAATAATGCACCCCAGTCCCTGCGGTGCCCACCGGGCATGGAACCTTCAGTGGTGCCGGAAGACATCGCGTGCTCCCTTCCCAGGGACACTCGGCGGCAGACATGGTCCTGGAAGAAGGATCCCATGATTAAAAATACTCTCAGTTACTTTGTAAAGTATCTCAATTGCTTCTTGGCAGATCCACATAGATTTCCTGCTGGACTCATAACCCATTGCTCAGAAAGCAGCAATAGATTGGAATCACGTCAGATTCCTGACTCAATGTTAACCTCAGAGACGAACACTTCAGGACTTTGGAAGTTTTCGACAGTTGGGACAATTTTGGGGTCCTTATCCTGTTTGCAGCAGTTGAAGGCCTCCAGGGGTAATATTAATCAAGAGGCCACCTCTGGGTTTGTTGGACAATTAGGGACTGCAACAGTGAGCATGTTGTGGGGGGAGAGTGAGTCAGTGCTTAAGACTGCAAGGCTGGCCAGAAGCTTTCACTTGTATACAGTCAGAGTGCTCTGGGTGTGCATGGGATGCAAGATGGATGGACAAGCTAGTGGAGTGAAATGGCTGGAGACATTTGACTTCCTCAACTCCAGCACTGTTCCTTGCTGCCGTCTCGGGAGCTTGGAAAGAAATTTCAAGCCTTTACCTATGATGGTTTCAGACTTGCCAATTTTCATTTTAAGGCATAGATTTAATTTATTTGTGTTCTGAACTTCGTGTCTGTATGCACCACATCTTGGGGGTGGGGTGTGGTGAAGGGGCGGGGGGGGGGGGTATTTGGGTCCCTTGTGATACTGGTAAAATCGTATTTATAGCAGAAAATTGCTCCTTATTGGTTGCTGAAGCACCTTAATTGATTTCCCACCATTGCTGAGTGGTTGCTGTCAGCATACTGAAATCGCTTCCAGGAATAACAGAAGGATATGGGAGCATAAGAATTGGGAGCAGGAGTGAGCCATTTGGCCCTTGAGCCTGTTCCACCATTCCACAAGATGATTGTTGATCTGATTATATCCTAACTCCACGTTCCTATTTCTCCTATAACCCTGGATTCCATTGTTGGTTAAACATCCATCTAACTCAGCCTTGAATAAATTCAATGACCCAGCTTCCACTGCTTTCTAGGGAAGAGAATTCCACAGACCTTCTGAGAAAAAAAAAACGTCTTCATATTTCTGTCCTCAAAGAGAAACTTCTTACTCTTAAACTGTGTCCACTGGTTCCAGTCTCTCCCACAAGTGCAAACATTGGTATCCACCCTACAAAATCCCCTCAGGATCTTGTATGTATATGCCTGGGCTGGAGCCTTTCAGCTATGAGAGGCTGGTTAGGTTGGGGTTGTTTTCCTCAGAGCAGAGAAGGCTGAAGAGGGGGTGGGAGGAACCTGATTGAGGTGTACAAAATTATATGGTGGATAGGAAGAAACTTTCCCTCTTAGTAGAGGGGTCAATAACCAGGGGGCATGGATTTAAGATAAGGGGCAGGAGATTTAAAGGGGATTTGAGGAAAATCCTTTTTACCCAGATTGTGGTGGGAACCTGGAACTCACTGCCTGAAAGGGTGGTAGAAGTGGGAACCATCCCAACATTTATACAAAGCGAAACACAAATGCTGGAAATGGGATTAGAACAGATAGGTGTTTGATGGCCAACAAAGACACGAAGGGCCTTTTTCTGTGCTGTAAACCTCAAGATCACCTCTCATTCTTCTAAGCTCCAATGCATTGGAGAATAACCTCTTTCCCCTCTAGTTTCCTGGTAGCAGCTCATCCACAACTGCACCTCTGAGTCCCTGGAATAATGTTCCCCGAGGACTTTACTATCACACCCGCCTCCGCCTGTCTGGGAAATCCCTGTCGGCTATTTTATGATGAAATGCGGGCTGGGAGTGGCAGGAAAGACTGCGATTCCATGTTACCAGTAAATCTGTGCTTACCAGTAAATCTAACAGCGACGTGCCTGGTGCAGCTATAGACATGCCCAAAAGTACTAAAAAGGGACATTGAATGGGAAGCGAATAACAAATATTCATCGGTTGATTATACAGCTGTGACTGAAAGTTAGCTTGTGTATTAAAGAGCAAAGATCATTGTTCGAAGCATATTTACATTAAATAATTTATTTATTTTAGATTTCAACCAAGTCTAAAGCTATTCCTTTTAAATGAATGGTAAAAATATCATTGATAATGTCCCTCCTCGTATGATCAGCAGGCTATCTTCTGCAGTTGGGATTTGCCAACCTTCAAACATTAAGGTCCTGTCAGTAGAATCTTAATGATGTGGAGATGCCGGCGTTGGACTGGGGTAAGCACAGTAAGAAATCTGTTGGACGTTAACCTGGTGTTGTGAGACTTCTTACAGTAGAATCTTAAAAATAGGCTCTGTGACAATTGTACTTCGCTGATTTCGCGTCTGACACTATTTCAATGACCAAATTCTCTTTAAAACCTCTGAGTTAATTCTGGACGTAAGTCTTTGGAGAGGAAAAACGTGCTATTTTCTCCACCGCTGAAACGCAGACAGATGTTGGAATTAGGTGGTGTTGCCAATGCACAGCTGCACGGATCCCATCTCCCGCTGGATCTGCAGCCCAACTCCTTTCCAGTCCACATCCGTGCAGACAAAACCATTTCCTTGTTGACTCACAACACTTGTGCACACTTTCTATTCTCTGCATTGAATTCAATACTTGGTCAATGTGTGTGTGTGGGGAGCACCCATTCTGTCCATCACTTGATAGTTTCATTCAGTGAGTATGGAGTTGGATTTCATTGAGCCAAACGAAGCAGACCTGAAGCCGGTGATTGAATTCTGCATCTGCTGGCGTGGCTGAATGATCCCCGGCAGCATTGAGTCACCGCCAATTCTACACCAGAACTGCGGGGCGAACAGTTAGGCAATTAAAAAAAAACACACACACACACACTACTTACATAATTAAGTAAATGGAAAAAAAAGTGCAGATTCAACTGGTTTCCATGCGTCAGCAGCTCCGGATCTTTCACATTTGACTTTGCAGCAGTTGAATGGGTGATCATTAATAAAACATTCAATTGATCAGTTTGAACCCACACACCGATACCCTTCCACCCCCCCCCCCCCACCCCCCGCCGCCCCTTTTAGTGAAATGAATGGAAGTTTTAAGGAAAGTGGGCGGCTCTGGCTATCAGTATGCCGCAGTCGGTGGACCACTGAGAGGCTAAGCTCAGGCTGAGACCGCTTCCAGCTGGACAGGAACATGCAGTGCTGTAAGGGTCGGGCGCTTGGCATTTCGGTGGCGGTCGCCCACGGGGTGTTCTCCGGCTCTCTGAATATCCTCCTCAAACTGCTCATCTCCCGCTACAACTTTCTCTTTTTGACGCTGGTGCAGTGTCTCACCAGCAGCACCGCCGCCCTCACCCTGGAGCTCCTCCGGAGGCTGGGGAAAATAGACGTGCCTCCCTTCAGTCTCAGTCTGGCCAAAGTCTTCGCCAGTGTCACGCTGCTCTCCACTCTGCAGTCTTGTCTGACGCTCTGGGCACTCCGGGGCCTCAGTCTGCCCATGTACGTGGTGTTCAAGCGCTGCCTACCCCTCGTCACTTTAATCATTGGAGTTTTTGTCCTCAAGAACGGCGTCCCTTCCCTGGGTGTGTGTGCCGCTGTCTTCCTCACTACCTGCGGAGCCGCTCTGGCAGGTCAGTATATCACTCAGCATCACTCCCCAAGCCCTCTGTCCGCTCCCCCCCCCCCCCCCCCCTCTCTGATCATTCATTCCTCTGTGCAGCACAAGATGTGTGTGTGTTTTTTTTAAAGTTTACTAGGGTGGATGAATGACCGGGCAGCCGGGGAGAAATTGCACCAAAACTTTCTATTGTGGGAGAGGGGAAATGAGAGTCTAAGCAGCTGGCAGTCACTGCAAGTTTCTGTTAATCTATCCCAGTCATGCAATCTCAATTTGGATTATGAAGAATTTTGGAGAGGAATATACGAATTTGCAAACTTCTCGAGTTTCGAAAATTGATCTATTCATCCGTTTACCATCTGCCTGTCCACACTTTGTGATCAAAGGTTTGAATAACCGAGGCAGTTATGAAATAAACCGGTTTCTGACCCGTTGTTTTGCTCTTCACTGAATTCTTCACTCCTCACTGTTTGTGTTCCAGGAAGGCGAAAACTCCCCCATTGTTCAGACCTAAATATAGAAACTAGAAGCAGGAGGAGGCCATTCGGCCCTTCGAGCCAGCTCTAACATTCATTTTGATCATGGTTGATCATCAAATTCAATATCCTGATTCCCCCTTCCCCTGATCCCTTTAGCCCCAAGAGCTATATTTAATTCCTTCTTGAAATCAGACAACATTTTGGCCTCAACTACATTCCACAGATGTGAATTCCACAGATTCACCACGCTCTGGGTGAAGAAATTTCTCCTCACCTCAGTCATAAAAAGTTTACCCCTTATCCTCAAATGATGACCCCTAGTTCTGGACTCCTGCACCATCAGGAACATTCTTTCTGAATCTACCCTGTCCATTTCTGTCCCGCCTCCTACTCCCTGCATTCAGAAATAATTGTGGATGTTCTGACTCTTTGTTTTGTGCTGCTGTGATCTAGGAGCTGGTGATCTATCTGGGGATCCAGTCGGTTATGTGACCGGGGTGTTTGCAGTGCTGGTGCATGCCGCTTATCTGGTGGTGATCCAGAAGACGGGCCATGAGCACTCGTACGGCCCGCTGACTGCCCAGTACACCATCGCCGCCACCGCCTCGCCTGTCCTCCTGCTCTGCAGCTTCGCCAGCCTGGATGCCATCAACATCTGGTCCTACCCGGGCTGGCAGGACGCCGCGGTGGGCTGCATCTTCGCCTCCTGCATCCTGATCGGCTGCCTCATGAACTTCACCACCCTGCACTGCACCTACATCAACTCGGCCGTCACCACCAGCTTCGTCGGGGTGGTGAAGAGCGTCGCCACCATCACGGTGGGCATGCTGGCTTTCAGAGACGTGGAGCCCACCTCCCTCTTCATTGCCGGCGTGGTGGTCAACACGGTGGGCTCGGTCACTTACTGCATCGTCAAATACTTCGAGACAAGGCAGCAGGCCAAGTACGATGACTTGGAGGAACTGACCAAGGAGGAGGAGGAAGGGCCCCCCACGCCCCCTCCTCAGCTGTATGAACTGCAGGAAGGT